>NC_092173.1:989864-1328364 GCF_045791955.1 Oncorhynchus clarkii lewisi | reverse complement strand
ATGTTGCAGCTGTAGAACCTTTTGACGATCTCAGGACCCATGCCAAATCTTTTTAGTTTCCTGATGGGGAATAGGCTTGTCGTGCCCTCTTCACGACTGTCTTGGTGTGTTTGGACCATTCTAGTTTGTGGTTGATGTGGACACCAAGAAACTTGAAGCTCTCAATCTGCTCCACTACAGCCCCGTCGATGAGAATGGGGGCGTGCTCGGTCCTCCTTTTTGTGTAGTCCACAATCATCTCCTTTGTCTTGGTTACGTTGAGGGATAGGTTGTTATTCTGGCACCACTTGGCCAGGTCTCTAACTTCCTCCCTCTAGGCTGTCTCGTCGTTGTCGGTGATCAGGCTTACCACTGCTGTGTCGTCTGCAAACTTAATGTTGGTGTCGTATGGTGAACAGGGAGTACAGGAGGGGACTGAGCACGCACCCCTGGGGAGCTCCAGTGTTGAGGATCAGCGTGGCAGATGTGTTGCTACCTACCCTCACCACCTGGGTGCGGCCCGTCAGGAAGTCCAGAGGTGTTTAGTCCCAGGATCCTTAGCTTAGTGATGAGCTTTGAGGGTACTATGGTGTTGAACGCTGAGCTGCAGTCAATGAATAGCATTCTCACATAAGTATTCCCTTTGTCCAGGTGGGAAAGGGCAGTGCGGAGTGCAATAGAGATTGCATCATCTGTGGATCTGTTTGGGCGGAAAGCAAATTGGAGTGGGTCTAGGGTTTCTGGAATAACGGTGTTGATGTGAGCCATTACCAACCTTTCAAAGAACTTCATGGCTACGGACGTGAGTGCTACGGGTCTGTAGTCATTTAGGCAGGTTGCTTTTGTGTTCTTGGGCACAGGGACTATGGTGGTCTGCTTGAAACATGTTGGTATTACAGACTCAATCAGGGACATGTTGAAAATATCAGTGAAGACACCTGCCAGTTGGTCAGCACATGCCCGGAGCACACGTCCTGGTAATTCGTCTGGCCCCGCGGCCTTGTGAATGTTGACCTGTTTTAAGATCTTACTCATGTCGGCTACGGAGTGCGTGATCACACAGTCGTCCGGAACAGCTGATGCTCTCATGCATGCCTCAGTGTTAATTGGCTCGAAGCAAACATAGAAGTGATTTAGCTCGTCTGGTAGGCCCGTGTGTGTTGTCTGGTAGGCCCGTCTGGTAGGCCCGTGCAGCTCGCGGCTGTGCTTCCCTTTGTAGTCTGTAATAGTTTGCAAGCCCTGCCACATAAGACGAGCGTCGGAGCTGGTGAAGTATGATTCAATCTTAGCCCTGTATTGACACTTTGACTGTTTGATGGTTCGTCGCAGGGTATATCAGGGTTTCTTGTAATCTTCCGGGCTAGAGACCCGCACCTTGAAAGTGGCAGCTCTACCCTTTAGCTCAGTGCGAATGCTGCCTGTAATCCATGGCTTCTGGTTGGGGTATGTACGTACAGTCACTGTGGGGACAACGTCCTCGATGCACTTATTGATAAAGCCAGTGATTGATGTGGTGTACTCCTCAACGCCATCGGAAGAATCCCGGAACATGTTCCAGTCTGTGATAGCAAAATAGTCCTGTAGTTTAGCATATGCTTCATCTGACCACATTTTTATAGACCGGGTCACTGGTGCTTTCTGCTTTAATTTTTGCTTGTAAGCAGTAATCAGGAGGATAGAGTTGTGGTAGGATTTACCAAATGGAGGGCGAGGGAGAGCTTTGTACGCGTCTGTGGAGTACAGGTGATCTATATATTTTTTTCCCTCTGGTTGCACATTTAACATGTTGATAGAGATTTGGTAGAACTGATTTAAGTTTCACTGCATTAAAGTCCCCGGCCACTAGTAGCACCACCTCTTGATGAGTGGTTTCCTGTTTGCTTATTTCCTTATACAGCTGACTGAGTGCGGTCTTAGTGCCAGCATCTGTCTGTGGTGGTAAATAAACAGCCACGAAAAGTATAGCTGGAAACACTCTAGGCAAGTAGTGTGGCCTGCAATTTATCACAATATACTCTACTTCAGGCGAGCAAAATCTAGAGACTTTCGTGCACAAGCTGTTGTTTACAAATATGTACAGACCAACCCCCCTCGTCTTACAGAAGTGTGCAGTTCTATCTTGCCGTTGCAGCATATATCCCGCTAGATGAATATCCATGTTGTCATTCAGCCACGTATCCGTGAAACATAGGATATTACAGTGTTTGATAGGATATTGATAGGATGTTGGTAGGATATTAGTGATCGTACCTCGTCTAGATTCTTGTGCAATGATTGCACGTTGGCGAGTAGAATTGACAGTAACGGCAACTTTCCCACTCGCCTTTTCCGGGTCCTGACCAGGCATCTGGCTCTTTGTCCTCTGTACCTGCATTGCTTGCTCTTGCAAATAACAGGGATGTCAGCCCTGTCGGGTGTTTGGAGAATGTCTTCTGCATCTTGCTTGTTGAAGAAAAAATCTTAATCTATTCCGAGGTGAGTGATCGCTGTCCTAATATACAGAAGCAATTTTTTGCCGTAAGATACGGTTGCAGAAACATTATACACAAAATAAGTTACAAATAACGCGAAAAACACATAATAGCACAATTGGTTGGGCGCCCGTAAAACTGCTGCCATTTCTTCCGGCGCTATGGGCATTGCTGTTATCAGCTTCACGACTGACATTTGGAAAAGTCTGGCATGGATAAAATGTAAACTTCCGAAGATGCAGACATATTTGCAAGAGCAAAAATAAAGGAGGTTTTAAAATACTGTAGTGACACCTAGGAACCTCATCAGGAGGTTGGCTTTGGTTTGAAGTTAGCTGCTTTGACTATAGCAGACAAATTTGTTTGTGTCAAATTTTGAAATCTATCAAAATAATATTTGGAAAAGCAACTCCGGTCTGCCTCACAACTCCAGTCTGCCCCACAACTCCGGTCTGCCCCACAACTCCGGTCTGCCCCACAACTCCAGTCTGCCCCACAACTCCAGTCTGCCCCACAACTCCGGTCTGCCCCACAACTCCGGTCTGCCCCACAACTCCGGTCTGCCCCACAACTCCGGTCTGCCCCACAACTCCGGTCTGCCCCACAACTCCAGTCTGCCCCACAACTCCGGTCTGCCCCACAACTCCGGTCTGCCCCACAACTCCGGTCTGCCCCACAACTCCAGTCTGCCCCACAACTCCAGTTTGCCCCACAACTCCAGTCTGCCCCACAACTCCAGTCTGCCCCACAACTCCAGTCTGCCCCACATAATCAATGTTTTATATGACCCGACAACATATCATCATAACCTCTGACCATTGATGCTCGTATTCACTTGTCCGGCCTCTTTGTCACGTCTACTCCCGCTCCTCCCCTCCAGTGGTCCACGTCGCAGGATTTACTAACCACCGGTCCTAGCATTCATCATTACGCGCACCTGGCATTCATCATCACGTGCACCTGGCATTCATCATCACCCTCGCACCTGCGCTTCATCATTAGGCACAGCTGGACTCCATCACTTTACTGATTACCTCCCCTATATCTGTCTCCTCCTTAGTTACCTTCCCCAGGCAGTACTGACTGTGTTTCATGTCCACATGCTGCTTGTTATGGTGGGCTATGGTCCTGTTATTATTAAACTTGCGCTTGCTTTCCAACTCCGAGCGTATAAGTTAAAGAATACCGCCTCAACAAATGGAAGCAGTGGGTAATCAGGACATCTCCCAGATGGTTGACGAACAGAGATACCTACTTAGTCGAGCACACCCGTAAACTCGGCAGTCCACCCAGATCAGCGATGCCCGTCTGTCCCTCCCGGATAAATATGATGGAACCTCATCTAAATGCCGTGGCTTCCTACTCCAGTGCTCCTTCTATTTTGCGCACCAGATGGGAGCTCCCACTACTGAGAGGTCCAAGGTTGCCACGGTTATTTCTCTGCTGTTGGAGTGGGCTACGGTTGTCTGGGAGATGGAGGAGGAGATGGATTCATATGAGGGGTTCATGGCTCTGTTCAGAGGTATCTTCGCTCACCAACTGGAGGGCAGGGAGAGGGGGGTGCACCTATTCCAACTACGTCAGGGTGACTAGACCGCTGCCGAGTACACGCTCAGCTTCCTGACTGTAGCAGCATCCAGCGGATGGATTGAGCCGGCGCGCCGTACGCTATTCAGTAGAGGACTGCGCAAGGAGTTCTCTACTGGCATGTTGAGATGACACTCTCCGTGGACGCACACATCGTGATGGCCATCCGTCTGGATAACCTACTTCGGGAGCGTCGGTACCCTCATCCCTTCTCTCCCTCCTACAGTGACCACTCTGTATCAGAGCCTGAGCCCATGGAGGTAGGGGTCACATGCCTCTCTGCGGCTGAATGATGTAGATGTAAACAGCTGGGACTCTATCCCTATTGGGGTCTAGGAGGGCTTCAGCAGTGTCCGGTACGTCCTAACTCTGGATCCACGAGATCAGAAGGACAGGCACGTGATCGTCCACCCCCTGGCGCAGGTGTAAGTATCCCATCCTCATTTTCTGCCAGACCCTTTTTAGTGTCGATCACACTAGCTGGCTGTCCCTCAGGTACTCTTTCTACAGTGCTGGTGGATTCCGAAGCCGCGTGGAACTTTAATGACCAAACTCTCGCCTCCTCTCTTAATATCACCTCATACCCACTCTAATCTCCGTTTCTGGTCCAAGCCCTTGATAATCGACCACTAGGATCCAGAACCATCACACACATCATCACCACTCACACTCACTGTGGAGTCCATTCATCAGGAGAATATTCCCTTCCTCATCATGAATGCAGCAGATCAGAGGATCATCCTCGGCCTCCCATGGCTCCAACGCCACAACCCCACCATCTCATGGTCGAAGATGAAAATCACGGATTCGGCACCCGAATGCCGGAGGACCTGCATTCCCGTTCCATCTTGTACCGTATCCCCTGTGGTCTGGGATGTAGATGTGGAGACTTGTATTGGGCTCAGGTGTCTTATTATTTCATTATTGTGTACCTGTTAAAAAATGTGTTTTATGTGGTCCTTTGCAGAAGCTTGAATTGTTTATCGTGTGCGGTCGTTTCCTGAGTGAGTAGTCAAGACTTAGTTTTTTTTCCAAGTGTACTGTGATCCTACGACTACCATTTCTCAGTAAAGTATTATGCACCACTGATTCCTCATCTGGTCTCTTCTCTGCACCTGGGTCCAACCTACCCACAATTCCTGTTCTGTGAGCTCAAACTAAGTCCTCCCGGCACGCTCCAGCAGAGTAGTTCCTGCCTCAGCATCCCTGGTCTCATCTGTTCATTGACTTTGTTACTGATCTCCCCTCTGATGGTTTCAAAACTATTTAGGTGGTTGTGGACTGATTTTCAAAATCATGCCGGTTTATTCCTCTCTCTAGACGAACACAAACCGGTTTAGCATGTCCGGAAGCACATCTTGACCAAAGCCCGGAAGACAGCAGGGGTGTTTGTGAGTCCAAATGGCATGACCTGGTACTCATAATGTCCACTGGCTGTGTTGAAGGCTGTCTTCCACTCATCCCCCTCATGTATCCAAACCAGGTGGTAGGCATTCCGAAGGTCCAACTTGGAAAACCTGGTAGCCCCCTGGAGAGGTTCAAATGCCGAGGAGAGGTAGAGGGTAACGATTTTTGACAGTGGTATGATGCAGAAGGACAGATGGCCCCAGTGGCCAGAGACTCCTCTATGCACTCCTTCATAACTTTGGTCTCTGGTCCAGACTGAGAATACAACCAACCCTGAGGTGGTGTAGTACCTGGGAGAAGATCAATGGCACAATCATAAGGACGGTGCGGGGAAAGGGAAGTAGCACCTGCCTTACTGAACACTTCCAGGAGGTCATGGTATTCAGTAGGCATTCAGAGATATCCACAGTCTTGCTAACATCCTGAGGAGGACTTGGGAAGGCTGTGCTGCTTGAAGGCAGTGGGAATGGCAAAAAGGAGTCCAACCCAGGATGGAGCTTGTGGTCCAGTCAATCACAGGATTGTGTTTTTGTAGCCAGGAAAATCCCAACACAACTGGAACATGGGGAGATGCAATGAGGAGGAACCTTATGGTCTCACTGTGGTTACCAGAAACCCGCAATTGAACGGGCACAGTACTATGGGTGACTTCCCATATAGAGGGGCTGTCCAATGCCCTAGCATCCATGGGCACAGAGAGAGGCCGAGTGGGAATACCAAGCTTCGAAGCTATCATGGAATCCATAAGACATTCATCAGCCCCAGAGTCAATGAGCACTCAGAGACTTAGATTGGTCTCCCCACAGTACAAGAGCAAAAAGGGGGATTTAGGGAACTCCCAGTCTGACTCACCATAGTACTGGTACCCACTAGAGACAATGGTTTCCTAATAGTGTCCTGCCCCGCCACAGTACAGACAACAGTTGTTATTCATCCTCCTTGAGCGCTCCCAAACTGATCGCCTAGTTCTTCCCAACTGCAGAGGCTCAGGAGTATCCAACTCACCCATCGTAGATTAACAAGAGAGCTCGGGTGGCTTTGAATCCTCTCAGAAGAACTGCCTTCAGAAACCTCCGGATTCCATAGGAGGTGAACGCGCCATATCGTGTGCACGAGTGTGCCCGAGACCAGACCTCCTCTCACTCCTATGTTCCCTTAGGCGTCCATCAATTTTAATGGTTAAGGCGATAAGAGAGCTGAGGTCCCCCTGGCAGTTCCCGAGCAGATAGCTCATCCTTTACCTCCTCAGAAAAGTATTGAAAAGAGACTCCGTATTCCAGGCACTCTCAGCAGCCAATGTGCGAAAGTCCACAGTTTGCTAGCCGCCTTTCTTCCGGATACCGGAGACTCAAAAACTTTTCTCACCTCTGCCATGAATTCCTCCTCTGCCATGAATTCCATGATCGCAAATGGTCGATTGTTGTTCCCAAACTGCCGTAGCCCAGGAGAGTGCCCTTGCCGACATTAGCGTAATTATATATGCTATCTTTGATCGGTCTGAAGAAAACGAAGATGACTGTAGCTCAAAAAGCTGGTCCAAGTCAAGCTGGGCCAGTTTGTACTATCAAGGCACAAGGCGAGGCCCAAATGCAGACACAGGAGGCAGATGGTTGGAGTCTTACTGTCACATTCTGATCTTTTATTTCCTTTGTTTTGTATTTATTTAGTATGGTCAGGGCGTGAGTTGGGTGGGCAGTCTATGTTTGATTTTCTATGATTTGGGATTTCTATGTTTCGGCCTAGTATGTTTCTCAATCAGAGGCAGGTGTCATTAGTTGTCTCTGATTGAGAATCATACTTAGGTAGCCTGGGTTGCACTGTTTGTTTGTGGGTGATTGTCTATGTTAGTGGCTTGTGTCAGCACAGGTCTCATTTGTAGCTTCACGGTCGTCATTGGTTTATTGTTTTTGTATAGTGTTGCAGTGTTCAGTGTTTGCTTTATTAAAATTCACTATGAACACATACCACGCCGCATTTTGGTCCTCTGATCCTTCTCGCCTCTCCGCTTCAGATGAAGAGGAGGAAGACCGTGACACTTACAATGTTTATTAATCCAAAGGGGTAGGCAAGAGAATGGTCATGGACAGGCAAAAAGGTCAAATCCAGATCAGAGTCCAGGAGATACAAAGTGGCAGACAGGCTCATGGTCAAGGCAGGCAGAATGGTCAGCCAGGTGGGTACAAAGTGCAGAAACAGGCAAAGGTCAGAACCGGGAGGACTAGAAAAAGGAGAATGCGAAAAGCAGGAGAACGGGAAAAACGCTGGTTGACTTGGAAACATACAAGACGAACTGGCACAGAGAGAAAGGAAACACAGGGATAAATACGCTGGGGGAAATAAACGACACCTGGAGGGGGTGGAGACAATAACAGGAACAGAGCGTGACAAACATAATGTCACAAAGCAAGTTAAGTTTCATCCTGAAATAACTTCATATTTCCGAGTTAGTCAAATATTAGATTAGAAAGTCTTGAAATTGGCTATGGCGCTAACTAGCTAGTAGGCTAGCTGCTTATTAAAGGTAGATAAACTAGTTAAAAATCTAACATTTTCAAAAACCTGACTGTGGCGTGCTATTTAATTTGATCATGCTTTGTAAATCATTCGGTTTTATGCTATTTTAGTCCACACAACATGTCACCCAGTCACCTACAGTAGAAACAATAAAATTAGCCATGCTTTTTTGTGTTACCAGATCCGCGATGAGAAGGTTCTAGCTAGTGTATCCTTCTGTCCTTCAACTCTTGTTAGATGTAGTTGTGTGGTTAATCAGGTCCCAGGCTCCAATGACTGTTAAGATGATTTATTTCCAAGTTAATTATTGTCTTTTTCTTTTTGCTTTAGCGTCATCTGTACCTGATATAGAGCAGATCTAGTCTCACATGCGGAAGTAAGCCGTATGGGGAAAGAAACTCATTGGGAGGGAGAGTAGAGCAGACCCAGAAGTTCTGACAGAACAGAACTTTGTGCTGTTGAGTGTTATGATATGAAATCCTGTGATTTCATTGGGGCAATTCCCTCTCATAGCAAATAGCTGGCAAAACAATCCAAGCAATGTTCTCATGGCCTATCGCCCACGGAGGCGGAGCTGTTGCTGCTGGCAGTAACTGAGGGGCAGAGTAGTAAGTATGTACAGCTTGTTTTGAACACTATATTTTTTAAACAGGAAAATAAACACATTTGGAGGACTTCTATGAACATTTAAAACTTAGCCTATGAATTATAATATATGTACTTTAATTAAAATATGAGAACTTTTTGTTGTTGTAGACCAATTGCAAATGCCGCTGCTATAAGGCATCTTATTCCCTTTTCTTTTGACAAGTAGGGAATATTATCTAGGGCAGGGATGGGCAACTGGCAGCCCCCGGTCCCGCTTTTGTAAGGTTGCAGATCAATTACCCCAAAAAATGAATACAAATTTGAATAAATACATTTGGAACTCAGTTGAAGTAGAATACACAGTGTGCAATCTCAAAATGTGGTTGTGCATCAGCAGGTTTTCTCTCCACCCCGTGGCAAAATGAGTAAAATCGTACAATAGTTATACAATTGCAAAATGTTCTATGCCCCTTGACAAAATGTGTAGAATTGCACAGAATTAACTCAAAAAATGCACAAGGTGTGGTGCTCCCCCACAACACAATTTCGACTAGGGCCTCCAACACTCTGTTCGAGTGGAGGAAATGGAAGAGCTCAGCCTTTCAGAACTAGTTCAGCCCACAGCCTCTGCTTCTCAAGGTCTCACATTACCTGACACAGTTCACCCGGACTCACGTGGGTGGTTGTCATGTAACTGCCATGTTATAATGAAGGTATTATCTGCCCCACCTGCCCTGAATGACGGGTCGCCACGGGTATTCCTACTGTTTTAAAAGGCGTCAGAATGAGGTTTCAGAGACAGTTGTTAGTGTAATACTATCATTATAACATGGCAGTCACATGACAACTACGCAGGTTTACACCAATAGGGTGGTGCCCTTTAGATCTAATCCAAGGTTCTGTCTGCTTTGTGGAACAGACAATATTAGCAGAAATGCATCCAGTAGTTAGTTATCTTAGTATCTTAGTTACCAGGGAGTATCTTAGTTACCAGAGAGCCACCCACGTGAGTCCAGGTGAACTGTGTCAGGTAATGTGAGACCTTGAGAAGCAGAGGCTGTGCGCTGAACTGGTTCTGAAAGGCTGAGCTCCTCCATTTCCTCCACTCTAACAGACAAGTGAACACTGGACCAGGCTGACAGACACACAAACAGACACAGACATACAAAGACTACTGGGATGCCGCTGTGGAAAGAAATGCGCCCTTCTTCAGCTGCTGGGAAACTAGAGGCTCAGAATGTGTCCAGGTATTCTGCCTCTGCTTCTCCTCAGCTTTTTCTCCTGTCAGTTTGAGAGTCAGTCATGAGCCACTGCGTTGTTGTTGCTTTTAACAGCAGATCAGCCGTGATTCCATGCTGGTTTTCTAATTGATTATCACATTTTTTGCTCTGCTGTTTTTCAGTGTGGGCTTTCATCTCAGCATGGGGCTAACGAGGTTGAGCTGGGGTGACAGGTGGTTTGGGTTGAGGCTTTTGCGTTGTTGCACTGCAATGTTGTTGCTCTCCAAAGGAGCAGAACGCCTATTTTTCAGTGCCTGTTGACTGTTGTCAAGGGGTTGTGGAAGTGGCCTCGGTGGCACAGCTCTACATTTACCATGTAACACTGGAAACCAAATTCATTTGAGCTCCGTTTAAATACATTTCCCCAGATTTGATAAGAGTTTAATGCTGTTATTCCTAGCCCCCCTCCTATCTTCTGTTTTGGTAAACAAAATTGTAATTGCCAGATCATGCGGAATTTGTCATAAAAGTGGCTGTGTCAAGCAAAGTTTATAACCTCACAGAGAAGTTCTGCTATACACACAGACTCCCGCTGATGTACAGTAGTTATCTAATGCTCATTACATAAGGAACAACTTATTTTGCAACCTCCGTCTGCTGTGTGGTTGGTTTGTCTGGAAGGCTTTTGAGACTGACTGTATTATCTGGTGGATGTAGCTGCAAACAGGGCTTTCCTCCCTCTCACAGCATTGACTTTAAGGCCGCGTTTCTACAGGCAGCCCAATTCGGTTAGTTTCCCCACTAATTAGTCTTTTGACCAATCACGTCAGATCTTTTCACATCAGATCTTTTTCAGAGGTGATCTGGTTGGCCAAAAGACCAATTCATGAAAAAAGGATCCGAATTGGGCTGCCTGTGTGGACGCAGCAAGAAAATGTAAGGTTGGATCCCCTCTAGGTCAGAGCACCAATTACACAACTCTCTGAAGTCTGAGACTTGGGATTTATACTGTAATTATTACAGATTTGCATATTTAAAGCATATTTTTTAAACCAGAACTTGCATACAGCACTTCCTTCTGCTTAGACATGCCACCCACAGACAAATTATTCACTTTTATTTACTTTAATGTTTACCAGTCCAGAAACAACCCCTATCCCCTACTTGCTTGGCAATTGTGGACATCTGAAAGGATTTGATTGGTACAGTGTAATAAATATGGTGAAAGTCCTACCAAGCCTATCAGAGGGCAAGGTGGAGCTACTACCATTTTTTGTTTGTCTATCAATGGACCCTTCTATCCTCCCTTCCTTGACTAGGCCTACATTCCTGACCTGACATGGCTGGATTGGTGAAAGCTGTGATATAACCATTGCTTATACCTATCAATTTGTGTTAGTTCAGTGATTACTTGAAGGGAGGAAGGAAGAATGCATTTTCAAAGTATTCAAATAGGGTCTTCTTTTCTGGACTTAACCTGCGACTTTTGGGTTCTTCTTCCACAGCGTCTTTGCTGAGCTGGGGAGTGCAGGAGAGCGAGGGACTAAGATGTCGGGGCCAGAGCAGCGGGGAGAGATCGGACCCTGGTGTCGCAAGGGTGTACCTGGGGGCCGTGTCAGAGGACAGGCCACCTCCTAAGTGGCTGGAGCGTGAGCTGCTGAGACAGGAGAACCGTCGCCACTCTGTAACCATGGGAGACCAGATCAAACTGAGGTCACGACTACTCTACAGTGACGATCCCACACACAGCCTCAGCAAGCTCAAGGTATACCACCCTAAAGGACAGTTTCCCAGACTGAGATTAAGCCTAGTTCTGGACTAAAAAGCAAAATACGTTGTTTTCCATTATACAACGGGTGGGTCTAATCCTGAATGCTGATTGGTTAAAAATACATTCAAGCCGGTGTCTATTCCACAAGTCACCACTGGCTAAATCTATGACGTTAAAATGCCTATTTACTCTGTTCCATCTGGCTGCGCAATCCACTGTCTCATCAGCCCAGCCAAGCAATTTATAATCTTGATCTCCACTATAAAAAGCATCTAGACATTATCTCACATTTCTTTTAGACTAACATTTTGTTTTCAACAGTGGGGATTTCTATAAACCTTGCTGTCTGGCTCTCCGACATTTGCAAAATTGTTTCAATATTCAAATTCGATCTCCAGCTGTCCCATAGTTTTTATGACAGAAGTCGGCTTTTTAATTATTCACTTGAATATTTATTCTCGATGTATGTCTTGAAAACTCATTTTGGAAGATGAATGTGGTTTGATGCTGTGGGATTATTATATAGTCTGTGACTACCAACCCATTACCTTCCTCATACCCTGGGTGGTGTTACTAGGCATTGGTTATCAGCCAGCAGCAGAGGAAGGTTTGTTGGGCACCTGTTACTTAGAGACAGGTATAGACAGACATCAGGGTTGCTAACGAATCAGTGGCCTAATTGTTCACTATTCACGAGCGTGTCTCCATGAGGATGTAAAAAGCTCTGGAATGGTGGAAGTGCAAATGTAATTTTCTTTTTTGCTGGATACAAGTGACATAGACAGACAGTCTTGATGAATTAAAAAACGAATTGGGTACCTAAAAAGGTAATGTTACACAAACATTTGAAGATTTGTTTTAGTTGTTTGACCCGTCTATGAATTTGAAAGTGGTTACATTTCACCAGCCCCATCCTCTATCTTTATACTAAACTGGGCTGAAACGCTGACTGACTGACTCATAGAATCTGTATCATGATGAGTTTAACCTTAAGGTGTCAGTAGAGTAGAATTGAAGCAGACACCCAAGGGAGAAATCAATTTGAGGTTATGCCAGAAATAACATTTTGAATGAAGTTGAGAATCGATTTTCTCATTACATGACAGGGCCTCTGGCAGGCAGAGAATTATCAGGACCAGTGAAGGCTGTGTACTAAAGCAAACACAATTACTGGGTCTTGCTAAAGGGATTTCCATTGAAACAAATAACAACCTTCAACCGGACAGGAGAAAGGGGAGCAACCCTGAGATTGGTAATTGCAAACTGTCACTACAGTGTTAGGAATAAATTCAGTCCATTCCAGAAATCCAGGAAGTGAATTCATGAATTGACTTTATTGAAAACGGAATTGACCTGAACCTTGGCCCCTACAGTTGTCTGTCTATCACTGTCTCTTCTTAATAGACTGTCACTGGAATTAAACATTGAACATTGCTCTATTCAATAAAGTCAGACAATAGTGAAACAGAGGAATATTGTGTGGATTCCATGCTAGCCTCTTCTTTCTTTTAGTCATCTAATGAGAATACTGCTCTGCTGAAATAGTTTGGCTAGATAGCAGATTCTCTTT
The DNA here is from genome assembly GCF_045791955.1 of Oncorhynchus clarkii lewisi. Classification (NCBI taxonomy): domain Eukaryota; kingdom Metazoa; phylum Chordata; class Actinopteri; order Salmoniformes; family Salmonidae; genus Oncorhynchus; species Oncorhynchus clarkii. The sequence continues at coordinate 1,315,257 of NC_092173.1, read as the reverse complement.
ATAGTTTAGCTGTTCATTAAAGGGCCACTCTAAAATAGATGGAGCTACGGATGCAAGAACTGACCATTCATGAGATCAAAATGATAGTTTGAACCATGTTTTGAAGCTCAACAATGCTTGTTTATAAATTCATTACAAACAATAAAGTAAAACCACCTTACATTTTGGGTTCTGATGGTGTCAAACAGTTGAACTAAGCTCAAAAGGTTAAGTTACATTAATCAACAATCAATGGCCATATATCATTAAGTAAAAATAAAAACAAATGGATGTACCAATCCCAGATTGCCCGTTTAAGGACTTCCATGTGATAGCAGGTACATTCTGCCTCAGGTAGAAATATTAATGGAGTCAGTAGTCGAAGTCAGTCAATAGAAGGATTTGGAGAGCAATGGGGTTATGAGAGTGATGCTCCCTTCCAGTCTCATATAAATAATGATTGTCCTGCACTGCTAAACAATAAGAATGCTTTGTGGGTCTTTATAAAACATTTAGATGGTTACATGAAATGAACCCTTGTATTTTTGGTTCTACACTGCTCAAAAAAATAAAGGGAACACTAAAATAACACATCCTAGATCTGAATGAATGATGGATTATTATTAACTACTTTTTTCTTTACATAGCTGACAACAAAATCACTCAAAAATGATCAATGGAAATCAAATTTATCAACCCATGGAGGTCTGGATTTGGAGTCACACTCAAAATTAAAGTGGAAAACCACAATCCAACTTTGATGTAATGTCCTTAAAACAAGTCAAAATGAGGCTCAGTAGTGTGTTTGGCCTCCACGTGCCTGTATGACATCCCTGCAATGCCTGGGCATGCTCCTGATGAGGTGGCGGATGGTCTCCTGAGGGATCTCCTACCAGACCTGGACTACAGCACCCGCCAACTCCTGGACAGTCTGTGGTGCAACGTGGCATTGGTGGATGGAGCGAGACATGATGTCCCAGATGTGCTCAATTGGATTCAGGTCTGGGGAATGGGCGGGCCAGTTCATAGCATCAATGCCTTCCTCTTGCAGGAACTGGTGACACACTCCAGCCACATGAGGTCTAGCATTGTCTTGCATTAGGAGGAACCCAGGGCCAACCGCACCAGCATATGGTCTCACAAGGGGTCTGAAGATCTCATCTCGGTACCTAATGGCAGTCAGGCTACCTCTGGCGAGCACATGGAGGGCTGTGCGGCCCCCCAAAGAAATACCACCCCACACCATGACTGACCCACCGCCAAACCGGTCATGCTGGAGTATGTTGCAGGCAGCAGAACGTTCTCCACGGCGTCTCCAGACTGTCACGTCTGTCTCATGTGCTCAGTCTGAACCTGCTTTCATCTGTGAAGAGCACAGGGCGCCAGTGGCGAATTTGCCAATCTTGGTGTTCTCTGGCAAATGCCAAACGTCCTGCACGGTGTTGGGCTGTAAGCACAACCCCCCCCCCCCCTGTGGACGTCGGGCCCTCATACAGCCCTCATGGAGTCTGTTTCTGACCGTTTGAGCAGACACATGCACGGCCTGCTGGAGGTCATTTTGCAGGGCTCTGGCAGTGCTCCTCCTGCTCCTCCTTGCACAAAGGCAGAGTTAGCGGTCCTGCTGCTGGGTTGTTGCCCTCCTACGGCCTCCTCCACGTCTCCTGATGTACTGGCCTGTCTCCTGGTAGCGCCTCCATGCTCTGGACACAACGCTGACAGACACAGCAAACATTCTTGCCACAGCTCGCATTGATGTGCCATCCTGGATGAGCTGCACTACCTGAGCCACTTGTGTGGGTTGTAGACTCCGTCTCATGCTACCACTAGAGTGAAAGCACCGCCAGCATTCAAAAGTGACCAAAACATCAGCCAGGAAGCATAGGAACTGAGAAGTGGTCTGTGGTCACCACCTGCAGAACCACTCTTTATTGGGGGTGTCTTGCTAATTGCCTATAATTTCCACCTGTTGTCTATTCCATTTGCAAAACAGCGTGTGAAATGTATTGTCAATCAGTGTTGCTTCCTAAGTGGACAGTTTGATTTCACAGAAGTGTGATTGACTTGGAGTTACATTGTGTTGTTTAAGTGTTCCCTTTATTTTTTTGAGCAGTGTATATAGCACCATTTCTTCTAGCAGTGTGATGGCTCCTGTTAGAACCCTGACATAGTCCCGGTGTTTGATGCTGAATCGTGTGGTTACACATGTTTCAAATGCACCCAAAATGCAATGTTTGATTCAATTCTCTATCTCCACTAGTAAGTTAACTGTTGAGACAGTGGGGAAAAAAAGTATTTAGTCAGCCACCAATTCTGCAAGTTCTCCCACTTAAAAAGATGAGAGAGGCCTGTAATTTTCATCATAGGTACACTTCAACTATGACAGACAAAACGAGAAAATCACATTGTAGGATTTTTAATGAATTTATTTAGCAAATTATGGTGGAAAATAAGTATTTGGTCAATAACAAAAGTTTATCTCAATACTTTGTTATATACCCAGAGGTCAAACGTTTTCTGTAAGTCTTTTCACACACTGTTGCTGGTATTTTGGCCCATTCCTCGATGCAGATCTCCTCCAGAGCAGTGATGTTTTGGGGCTGTTGCTGGGCAACACTGACTTTCAACTCCCTCCAAAGATTTTCTATGGGGTTGAGATCTGGAGACTGGCTAGGCCACTCCAGGACCTTGAAATGCTTCTTACGAAGCCACTCCTTCGTTGCCTGGGTGGTGTGTTTGGGATCATTGTCATGCTGAAAGACCCAGCCACGTTTCATCTTCAATGCCCTTGCTGATGGAAGGAGGTTTTCACTCAAAATCTCACGATACATGGCCCCATTCATTCTTTCCTTTACACGGATGAGTTGTCCTGGTCCCTTTGCAGAAAAACAGCCCCAAAGCATGATGTTTCCACCCCCATGCTTCACAGTAGGTATGGTGTTCTTTGGATGCAACTCATCATTCTTTGTCCTCCAAACACGACGAGTTGAGTTTTTACCAAAAAGTTATATTTTGGTTTCATCTGACCATATGACATTCTCCCAATCTTCTTCTGGATCATTCAAATGCTCTCTAACAAACTTCAGACGGGCCTGGACATGTACTGGCTTAAGCAGGGGGACACGTCTGGCACTGCAGGATTTGAGTCCCTGGCGGCGTAGTGTGTTACTGATGGTAGGCTTTGTTACTTTGGTCCCAGCTCTCTGCAGGTCATTCACTAGGCCCCCCGTGTGGTTATGGGATTTTTGCTCACCGTTCTTGTGATCATTTTGACCCCACGGGGTGAGATCTTGCGTGGAGCCCCAGATCGAGGGAGATTATCAGTGGTCTTGTATGTCTTCCATTTCCTAATAATTTGCTCCCACAGTTGATTTCTTCAAACCAAGCTGCTTACCTATTGCAGATTCAGTCTTCCCAGCCTGGTGCAGGTCTACAATTTTGTTTCTGGTGTCCTTTGACAGCTCTTTGGTCTTGGCCATAGTGGAGTTTGGAGTGTGGCTGTTTGAGGTTGTGGACAGGTGTCTTTTATAATGATAACAAGTTCAAACAGGTGCCATTATTACAGGTAACGAGTGGAGGACAGAGAAGCTTCTTAAAGAAGAAGTTACAGGTCTGTGAGAGCCAGAAATACTTATTTTCCACCATAATTTGCAAATAAATTCATAAAAAATCCTACAATTTGATTTCCTGGATTTTTTTTTCCCAGGCATCTCTCATCTTTTTAAGTGGGAGAACTTGCACAATTGGTGGCTGACTAAATACTTGTTTGCCCCACTGTATATAGTACCTCCCCACATTTCCCATCTGCTAACTAGCTAGTCATTTCACATCTGCCACACACACACACACACACACACACACACACACACACACACACACACACACACACACACACACACACACACACACACACACACACACACACACACACACACACACACACACACACACATAGGCAGTCCAGGAGTTTGTTAGTGTGTTTATCCCTGATATTTATTAATGACAGATCAGAGGCTCCTTGGATGAAAGGCATGAAAGGCCTGTTGCTAGGAGACCCTGGTTGTCACATCTGAGAGAGGCCATTATTACAGAGAACATGGCATGTCACCATGTCAAGGTGTCACACACCCCTTGGAACATACAGAGATGTAGCTCTCCCCCACCCTCCACTTTGTGTGTGCAGTGTAAGATTGAATAGGTAACGATGCTTCTTGGGTGGCAGTTGTTGATGTGTTCAGGGGGTCCCTGGTTCAAGCCCAGGTTGGGACAAGGAGAGGGACAGAAGCAATATTGTTACGTGTATGTGTTAGTGTGTATGAGTGTTTGTGAGTGTATGTTTGAGTGATGCATGCATCTCAGGGCCACTAAAACGGGGGTCTAACCCCCACTCAACGTTGCCACCTAGTGTGTTGTTAATTAAATGGAAATTGTGTGCTATGTTAGCCAGAGTCCTCTCTCAACCTCGTCCCCTCCGCTCCCCTCCCTTGTATCTCTAGCGCTCTGAGTTCATTAACTGGCTGGTAAGTGGAGTCTTGCATGGGCTGTGAGAATTGAAGGAGCAGTTTGATTTGTCACCTCTCCCACTGTTCTTCATTTTCCAGAAGTAATGGAACAATTATGAAACAATTTTCCAATTCCATTATTATCTAATTGTGCATTAAAACACTGCTTTGATCTGAAGTTTCTGTTCATTCCTGTGTGGAATTACTTTAAAAAAATATCATTTGTGACACGATAATGACAAAAATGCATCTTTTTTTCCCAAATAGATTGAGCAGAGAGTATCCCTTGAAAGCCTGACAAAGCTCAAACTGGCATTTGAGGTACATTTCTACTATGGTTTGAGAATGTGTTGCTGGGATGACCTAGTATGGTCTTTCCTTATGGATATACGTGTTTAATTCCAATCGAACCCTAGCCAATCAGAAGGCAAGATGAAGCTATTACTATAATGCATATCCAATCTTCAAATCTACAGAAGTAGGGGCTTGGGGTCGATTTGGAATTCAGTGATCCAATGCGTTTAATGACACCTTCTCCTCTGCAGGAATTTGAAATGGGTGGCCAAAGATCACTGGATGTGTTGAACTTTGGACTGATAGTGAAGAAGTGTTTGGGCTTACACAACATAGTAAGTGTCAATGGAACTGGAAAAGCACCAAGATGACGCAACTTTTAATTATAAGACAGGCAGATTAATAAATGGCTGGATCTTTTGTCTCTTTCATTCTCTCAATTAAATTAAATTCAATGGGCTTTATTGGCATGGGAAACATATGTTTACGTTGCCAAAGCAAGTGAAATAGAACTCTCTTCCCCTCTCTCATGCAGTCTCTCTGTCTCTGTATATGTCTCTCTCTCTCTCTCTCTCTCTCTCTCTCTCTCTCTCTCTCTCTAAATGAAATAGTTTTCTATTTGTCACACTGTAAATGTTCCATTGTATTTTTAACAACCCTGATAACGATGTCTGGACTCAGCTATGTTGTTGTTGTCTGTCCCATCATTCCTTTGTTCTGTGAACGTCAGAACAATGCCCAGATCCAAGAACTATTCATGAAGATCGATTATTCTGGCCAGGGGAGGATTGAATGGGTGAGATGATAAGATCCATTTCCTTTACCCAGGTCACAAAATATTTATTCCCCTTAGAGTGGAATGGTGACTGCCCAAGGAAAGCAACTGACAAAATATTAAGTACAATTTCCATGAAACTGGCCTTCAAAATGTTTGGGTTTGATTCCATGTCAAACAAAGATTTTATTTGAGCCTGATCCCAGGAATTTAGTTTGATATCCCATTTCTAGAGTATACTGTACATATATTGCATCACAACTGCTGATGATCACTCTTGAGTTGCACTTCTATCATACACCACAAACGTTTTTAATAACTATTATCTCGATGTTCCATTTGATATGTCTCATGTTATTTGTCATATGTATTCGCACTGCTTGCCTGCATTATTGCCTATTGCAGCTTGTGGAATAAGTAAAGTACTATATTGATGTGACATTGCCCTATCTCCTGCAGGATGAGTTCTGTACGTACATGCAGTTGGAGTACACAGAGAAGGAGGAGTCAGTGTTGCGCAGCAAACAGGTGGCGTTCTCCCTGCCAGCCACGGTCAGGGCCCTAAGCCACGGAGAGCCCGTTCTGCGCGTCCACTCCACCCCCGATGGCACCATCATCACCGTCCGCGAGGATGGGGCCGTCTACTACTGGAGCCCCGAGCTCAACCTGAAGAGGAGCAAGAGCGTGTTTGTGTGTGTGTGTGTGTGTGTGTATTTGTGTCAGTGAGTAGTTTTGAAGTGTGAGGAAGTAGACTTGTCCTTTTTTTATGTAGGACCACACCCTTCTCAGAGGGTGTGGTCCTAGTTTGGTCCTAATTTGGAAATGTCATAGTTTGGAAATGTGTTTTGAATTTTGCATCAATTAAATTCAATGATTTGCTTTGAATGCAGCATGAAAGACCTGTGAGCAGAAAACCAAAATGGGCAACTGATTTTATCACCATGCCACAGTACAACAAACTTATCATGGGAACAGGGTAAGAGCTGTACTGTCTGTTTCAGAATGTAGGCTTAGCTGAAAAGTAACTACAGCATTACCTTTGCACAAATTCCTTTATTTTACTGTCTTGTGTTAGTGCAGTCTATTGCTACGCACTCTCTTGACAACATCTGTGTTCCCCCGCAAATCATGGTCAATTCCCAGATTGCTGAGTCTCAGTTGAACAGTGTGACCTGTTATACCCATGGTAGCAGTTAAAGGCCACGTCCCAAATGGAATCCTATTCCCTATATGGTGTACTACTTTTGACCATGGGCACTGCTATAAAGAAGTACACTAGGACTAGGGATTAGGGTGCCATTTGGAACGCACTCAGGGACAACGTTCCTGTCGGTGTGTCCTGTGTTACAGAGACAGAGAGATCCAGTTGTATGAGCTGTCCTCTCTGGAGCCGTACTGTCAGATCAGTTCCCTGGAGACAGTCCCTCTGAGACTGGACTACTGGTGAGCCTCTAGTCTCGCACGCACTGGCAGCCTAAACATGTCTCATTAATATCAGATCACACACTGGGAGTCTAACCATGTCTCATTAATATCAGATCAAACACTGGCAGTCTAACCATGTCTCATTAATACCAGATCACACACTGGCAGTCTAACCATGTCTCATTAATACCAGATCACATACTGGCAGTCTAACCATGTCTCATTAATATCAGATCACACACTGGCAGTCTAAACATGTCTCATTAATATCAGATCACACCCTGGTAGTCTAACCATGTCTCATTAATATCAGATCAAACACTGGCAGTCTAACCATATCTCATTAATATCAGATCACACACTGGTAGTCTAACCATGTCTCATTAATATCAGATCACACACTGGCAATCTAAACCATGTCTCATTAATATCAGATCACCCACTAGCAGTCTAAACATGTCTCATTAATATCAGATCACACACTGGCAGTCTAACCATGTCTCATTAATATCAGATCAAACACTGGCAGTCTAACCATGTCTCATTAATATCAGATCACCCACTGGTAGTCTAACCATGTCTCATTAATATCAGATCAAACACTGGCAGTCTAAACCATGTAATACCAGATCACGCACTGGAAGCCTAAACCATGTCTCATTAATATCAGATCACACACTGGCAGTCTAACCATGTCTCATTAATATCAGATCACACACTGGCAGTCTAACCATGTCTCATTAATATCAGATCACGCATTGGCAGCCTAAACCATTTCTCATGAATATCAGAGCACACACTGGCAGTCTAAACCATGTAATACCAGATCACGCACTGGCAGCCTAAACCATGTAATACCAGATCAACCAGATCACACACTGGCAGTCTAAACCATGTCATACCAGATCACACACTGGCAGTCTAAACCATGTCTCACTAATACCAGATCACACATTGGCAGTCTAAACCATGTAATACCAGATCAACCAGATCACACACTGGCAGTCTAAACCATGTCATACCAGATCACACACTGGCAGTCTAAACCATGTCTCACTAATACCAGATCACACACTGGCAGTCTAAACCATGTAATACCAGATCACACACTGGCAGCCTAAACCATGTCTCACTAATACCAGATCAAACACTGGCAGTCTAACCATGTCTCACTAATACCAGATCACACACTGGCAGTCAAAACCATGTAATACCAGATCACACACTGGCAGTCTAAACATGTCTCATTGATATCAGATCACACACTGGTAGTCTAACCATGTCTCATTAATATCAGATCACACACTGGCAGGCTAACCATGTCTCATTAATACCAGATCACCCACTGGCAGTCTAACCATGTCTCACTAATACCAGATCACACACTGGCAGTCTAAACCATGTAATACCAGATCACCCACTGTCAGTCTAAACCATGTAATACCAGATCACACACTGGCAGTCTAAACCATGTAATACCAGATCACCCACTGGCAGTCTAACCATGTCTCATTAATATCAGATCAAACACTGGCAGTCTAACCATGTCTCATTAATATCAGATCAAACACTGGCAGTCTAACCATGTAATACCAGATCAAACACTGGCAGTCTAAACCATGTTATACCAGATCACCCACTGGCAGTCTAAACCATGTCTCACTAATACCAGATCACCCACTGGCAGTCTAAACCATGTTATACCAGATCACCCACTGGCAGTCTAAACCATGTAAAACCAGATCACCCACTGGCAGTCTAAACCATGTCTCACTAATACCAGATCACCCACTGGCAGTCTAAACCATGTAAAACCAGATCACCCACTGGCAGTCTAAACCATGTCTCACTAATACCAGATCACCCACTGGCAGTCTAAACCATGTTATACCAGATCACCCACTGGCAGTCTAAACCATGTTATACCAGATCACCCACTGGCAGTCTAAACCATGTAATAGCAGATCACCCACTGGCAGTCTAAACCATGTTATACCAGATCACCCACTGGCAGTCTAAACCATTTTATACCAGATCACCCACTGGCAGTCTAACCATGTCTCACTAATACCAGATCTCCCACTGGTAGTCTAAACCATGTCTCACTAATACCAGATCACTCACTGGCAGTCTAAACCATGTCTCACTAATACCAGATCACCCACTGGTAGTCTCAACCATGTTATACCAGATCACACACTGGCAGCCTAAACCATGTCTCACTAAAGTCTAATCTTATCTGAGACCTGCTTTAGTGTTTTTCCTGTCTTTCTCTCCCCGCAGCTACACCGGACCTGATGAGTGTTCTATTTTGTATGGAGACTCCCAGGTAATGTAAATCCTCTCTCTGCTTGACAACAGATTAAATTACCAGAGAGGAGAAGTTAAATGCCATTCGGCTCATTAATTATAAAGGGTTATTTTTCTCTTTCTGCTTTCTAGGGCTGCGTGAATATCATATTAATTACCTCCGTGGGGGAGACTCTGAGGTAAACATGTTTTTTTTATGTTAACTTTATGCATCTATTGAACAATCACAGGAATGCATCATCATCTTAAAGGTAAATTGTTATGTCAACAAAAAGGTATTAGGAAAAAAGGCCAATGTAACTTAAAATGGCTGTCTACTGTTTCCATGGCAATGTATAGCTTAATAGCCTAATTTGAGGTTTTGGGTGATAACAAATCTAGCATATCAGTTTATTCTTTATTTTTTATGTGATACGAAGAGGGTGGTTTGCACACAAATAGAGACATTTCAAAGTATTCCTTTTTAATTTGTAATTTCTTTGCTGGTAAATAATGATGGGAATGTGATGTTATTGAACAGATTGGTCGCAATCGCACAGAATATGTGACAGACAAACATCTCTGTGCCAACACTGTAACTGTAACTATAATTTAGTGCTGTTTCATACAGTTCCACATCTTTATTTGCAGAATGTGGAAGAAATTACCAAAAATTGAGAATGTGCCTAACATCGGGATAGACAACGCAATGCTTTCTCAGAATGTGACATACATTCGATGGAAGGTCCACCAGGACTGGGTGACAAAGGTGACGTTTAGTTTTTCTCGATGCACACTGGGATACCTTTTTTGTCTATCTATGGAATAACCATTTCTGCCTGTTAGATGATTGTGTATGATACAAAAAGAGTGACCCACTCTCCCCATAGACTCAACATGAATACTGGCCCTGATGCACAAATATGCCCACTATAGTACTTTTGCTTGATCATTTTTACACACTTCGAAAAATGTGCTTAACAAGTCACATAATACGTTGCATGGACTCACTCTGTGTGCAATAATATTGTTTAACATGATCTTTGAATGACTACCTCATCTCTGTATGCCACATATAATTATCTGTAAGGTCCCCCAGTCGAGCAGTGAATTTCAAACACAGATCCAACCACAAAGACCAGGGAGGTTTTCCAATGCCTCGCAATGAAGGGCACCTATTGGTAGATGGTTATAAAAAACAGACTATGAATATCCCTTTGAGCATGTTGAAGTTATTAATTACACATTGGATAGTGTATCAATACACCCAGTCACTACAAAGATACAATAATCCTTCCTAATTCAGTTGCCGGAGAGGAAAGAAACCCTCCAAGGATTTTACCATGAGGCCAGTGATGACTTTAAAACAGTTACAGAATGTCATGGTTGTGATATGAGAACTGAGCATGGACATTTTAGTTACTTCACAATACTAAACCTAATTGACAGTGTGAAAAGAAACCTGTACAGAATAAAACATATTCAAAAACATGCATCCTGTTTGCAACAAGGCACTAAAGTAATACTGCCAAAAATGTGGCAAAGCAATTCACTTTTTGTCCTGAATACAAAGTGTTATGTTTGGGGCAAATCCAATACAACACATTACTGAGTACCACACTCCATATTTTCAAGCATGGTGGTGGCTGCATCATGTTATATTTATGCTTGTCATCATTAAACATTTGTTATTAAAAGAAGGAGAATAGAGCTAAGGACAGGCAAAATCCTTGAGGAAAACCTGGTTCAGTCTGCTTTCCAACAGACACTGGGAGATAAATTCCCCTTTCACCAGGACAATAACCTAAAACAAAAGGCAAAATATACACAGGAGTTGCTTACCAAGATGACATTGAATGTTCCTGAGTGGTCTAGTTACAGTTTTGACTTAAATTGGCTTGAAAATCTATTGCAAAACTTGAAAATGACTGTCTGGCAATGATCAACAACCAACTTGACAGAGCTTGAAGAATTTGTAAAAGAATAATGTGCAAATATTGTACAATCCAGGTGTGTAAAACTTTTATTAGAGACTTATCCAGAAAGACCCACAGCTGTAATCACTACCAAAGGTGATTGATTCTAACATGTATTGATTGACTCAGGGGTGTGAATAATTACACTTTACATTTCTGTATTTCATTTTCAATAAATTTGCAAGCATTTCTGAAAACATGTTTTCACTTTGTTATTATGGGGTATTGTGTGTAGATGGAGGAGACAATAACCAATTTAATTCATTTTGAATTCAGGCTGTAACACAACAAATGTAGAATAGATCAAGGGGTATGAATACTTTCTGAAGGCACTGATGTATATTTTCATAATTTTTACACACAACAATACCTTGAGATTTCTTTTACATTTTAGGTGAAATATTTTCCAGACATTTGTGCGATTGTTTCCACCTCCAATCATGAAGCCTCTTCCCTCGTCATAGGTAATTACTCATTGTCACATCCATATTCTCATCTCAGCTGGATGTATTCAAGTTCAAACTCACTTCTGGTGTGCAGGCCCTTTGGTCTGGTGGTCTAAGTACATTTATGGTTCAATACTTGTCTTCAACATTCCCAATTATTATTATTATTATTAACAATTGTCGATTAAAATAACAGAAATACAGTGTAGACATTGTTGATGTTGTAAATTACTATTTTAGCTGGAAACGGCAGATTTTTTAAAATGGAATATCTACATAGGCGAAAGACCTTTCTTCTGAAACTCTTCTGAAACCAGTTTCACAGAAGTTTCCCTTCACAGAACAGAGCAAACGGGGTCTAACCAGAATAGAAAAAGGAGTGGGAGGCCCCGGTCCACAACTGAGCGAGGACAAGTACATTAGAGTGTCTAGTTTGAGAAACAGACGCCATTACAGTTAAGTCCTTAACTGGCAGCTCATTAAATAGTACCCACAAAACACCAGTCTCAACGTCAACAGTGAAGAGGCGACTCCGGGATGCTGGCCTTCTAGGCAGAGTTGCAAAGAAAAAGCCATATCTCAGACTGGCCAATGAAAATAAAAGATTAAGATGGGAAAAAGAAAACTGACACTGGACAGAGAAACTTTGCCTAGAAGGCCAGCATCGAGCCAGCAAGAGTAGTACACAGCGTTGCACGAGATCTTCAGTTTCTTGGCAATTTCTCGCATAGAATAGCCTTCACTTCTCACAACAAGAATAGACTGATGAGTTTCAGAAGAAAGGTCTTTGTTTCTGGCCATTTTGAGCCTGTAATCGAACCCACAAATACTGATGCTCCAGATTCTCAACTAGTCTAAAGAAGGCCCGTTTATTGCTTCTTTAATCAGAACAACAGTTTTCAGCTGTGCTAACATAATTTCAAAAGGGTTTTCTAATGATCAATTAGCCTTTTAAAATGATAAACTTGGATTAGCTAACACAACGGGGGATTAGCTAACACAACGGGCCATTGGAACACAGGAGTGATGGTTGCTGATAATGGCCCCCTGTACGCCTATGTAGATATTCAATTTTAAAATGCTATGTCTGTCTGTCTGTCTGTCTTTCTGTAAGAGTGTAGGTCTGTCTTTCTGTAAGAGTGTAGGTATGCTCATATATTAAACAGCATATTAGTGCTTTTATGTTTAATTGATATAGTTGAATGTATCACTTATGACTTTGAAACAACACAATCCGATCTCATGCCCAGGCTGCGTTCTCCCGTCCACCAACATCGAGCAGCAGATGAGGGAAATCAGGGAGGTGTGTCGGGATGGGAAGGCCAAGAGAGCCCTTTCTAATAACAATGGGTCTCCTCAGCCCCGGGCACCATGTGACCAGACCGTCTTCAATGTCTACAAGGGCGTCATGACCTTTGACCTCAGCAAACAGCACAACCTGCTGGTGACCGGAGGGATGGACAGGGTGCTGCGTCTGTGGAACCCCTACGTCCCTGGGTGAGGAAACCCACAGGAAACTCTTATGTCTCTGAATGCTACTGGGTGTACAGGCTTTTCATCCAGCCCTACAGTAAGGCACTGGCATGATTAAAGGGACACTCTGTTGTTGTTCTATAACAGGAAGCCCACAGGTGTGTAAAAGGGACACTGTTGTTGTTCTATAACAGGAATCCCACAGGTGTGTTAAAGGGAAACTGTTGTTGTTCTATAACAGGAAGCCCACAGGTGTGTTAAAGGGACACTGTTGTTGTTCTATAACAGGCAGCCCACAGGGGTGTTAAAGGGACACTGTTGTTGTTCTATAACAGGAAGCCCACAGGGGTGTTAAAGGGACACTGTTATTGTTCTATAACAGGAATCCCACAGGTGTGTTAAAGGGACACTGTTGTTGTTCTATAACAGGAAGCCCACAGGGGTGTTAAAGGGACACTCTGTTGTTGTTCTATAACAGGAAGCCCACAGGTGTGTTAAAGGGACACTCTGCTCCCATCTTCTACCTCTTCATCTCCTCAGAGGAAAATCGTATATTTTCTGTCTCTATGGACAACACTGCCAAGGTGGGACACCATTTACTTCTCCTTCGAACTACAACTTATTGCCTGACTTTCCTCAAAATTGGTCTTCTGTTGAGATAAATCCACACCCTAGGCCATCAGTTTGGTAGATGCAGCTGTAGGCCAGAATCCATTAATGGAAAAGATGAGCACCATGTAATGTAATCTAGACTCGTAGTGCTCATCTTTTCCATTCGTTTGGGGTTGAAAAGTAGAGGCATATAGCTGTATCTACACAACCGATAGCGAGGGATGTGAACTCATCTTAACCTTAGACTACTTTTGAGGTCTGAGAACATCTGAAAAATGTTGGCTTTGGAGTGTAATGACCTTTTAAAACGTTGATGACTGTCTGTCTTTCAGATCTGGGATATCCATGACCAAATCTGCCTCATCACAGCCCACCCCAAAGCCAGCCTCATCCGTGGAGACATGTCTGCATGCCTGTATTCTCCTTCCATCAAGGCACTGTACATCGCAGCTGACTCACTAGCGCTGCTCTCTCTCAGGACCAGGTCAATTACTTTGCTACTGGGCTGTATCTTAAATGACCCCCTATTCCACGCACTACTTCTCTCTGGTCAAAATAAGTGCACTTTATAGTGAATAGGGAGCCATTTGTTACCGTTAGGGTGCCCCTAAATAGGGAATATACTGTCAACTTTGATGGGACTGGGAGCCACAAAAAAACTGAAATCATCACGAGGGGCTGCAGTGGCTCGTGAATCTGCATACCCACATCCAAAACGTCCACGGGGGGCAAATGTTTGCCGTTTTTAATATGATAACTGAGGATCAATGAGCCCCACTCCGGTTGGTAATTTGACCATGCTTACTCCAAGTTTAGATAGCTGGCCGCTGGACTAAATGACCAATCTAAATAGTTTTTGCTGACCGTAGCGAATTGAGTAACTGCTGATGCACAACCAAATTTCAAAATTGCACCTTGTGTATTATATTATTCTTTCTCTCAACAGTAAGTTGACACCCTGACTGAATTCCAAGATATTCACTACTGTTCAAAAGTTTGGGGATGTCCTTGTTTTTGAAAGAAAAGCAAAAATGTTTGCCCATTAAAATAACATCAAATTGATTAGAAATACAGTGTAGACATTGTTAATGTTGTAAATGACTATTGTTGCTGGAAACGGTGGATTTTTAATGGAATATCTACATAGTCGTACAGAGGTCATTGTCAGCCACCATCACTCCTGTGTTCCAACGGCACGTTGCGTTAGCTAATCCAAGTTTATCAATTTAAAAGGCTAATTGATCATTAGTAAACCCTTTTGAAATTATGTTAGCACAGCTGAAAACTGTTGTTCTGATTAAAGAAGCAATAAACAAGCCTTCTTTAGACTAGTTGAGAATCTGGAGCATCAGTATTTACAGGCTCAAAATGCCCAGAAACAAAGACCTTTCTTCTGAAACTCATGAGTCTATTCTTGTTGTGAGAAGTGAAGGCTATTCCATGCGAGAAATTGCCAAGAAACTGAAGATCTCGTGCAACGCTATGTACTACTCCCTTCACAGAACAGTGCAAACCCTCTCTAACCAGAATAAAAAGAGGAGTGGGAGGCTCCGGTGCACAACTGAGCAAGAGGACAAGTACATTAGTGTCTAGTTTGAGAAACAGATGCCTCACAAGTCCTTAACTGGCAGCTTCATTGAATAGTACCCACAAAACACCAGTCTCAATGTCAACAGTGAAGTGGCGACTCCGGGATGCTGGCCTTCTAGGCAAAGTTCCTCTGTCCAGTGTCAAAAACCAAGCCATGAGGTCGAAGGAATTGTCCGTAGAGCTTTGAGATAGGATTGTGTCGAGGCACAGATCTGGGGAAGGGTACAAAAAATGCCTGCAGCATTGAAGGTCCCCAAGAACACAGTAGCCTCCATCATTCTTTTTTATTATGATTATTTTTTCTTCACCTTTGTTTAACCAGGTAGGCCAGTTGAGAACAAGTTCTAATTTACAACTGAGACCTGGCCAAGATAAAGCAAAGCAGTGCGACAAAAACAAAGACACGGAGTTACACATGGAATATACAAACGTACAGTCAATAACACAATAGAAAAGCTGTATACAGTGTGTGCAAATGAAGTAAGGAGGAAAAGGCAATAAATAGACCATAGTGGTGAAGTAATGACAATTTAGCAATTAACACTGGAGTGGAATGGGAATTTTTAAATAAAAGAAGATTGGATCCACCAATCAGGGGAGAAGGGCCTTGGTCAGGGAGGTGACCAAGAAACCAATGATCACTCTGACAGAGCTCTAGAGTAACTCTAGAGATGGGAAAACCTTCCAGAAGGACAACCATCTCTGCAGCACTCCACCAATCAGGCCTTTATGGTAGAGTGGCCAGACGGAAGCCACTCCTCAGTAAAAGGCACATCACAGCCCACTTGGAGTTTGCCAAAATGCACTGAAAGACTCTCAGACCATGAGAAACAAGATTCTTGGGTCTGATGAAACCAAGATTGAGCTCTTTGGCCTGAATGCCAAGCATCTCGTCTGGAGTAAACCTGGCACCATCCCTATGTTAAAGCATGGTGGTAGCAGCATCATGCTGTGTGGATGTTTTTCACCAGCAGGGACTGGGAGACCAGTCAGGATTGAGGGAAAGAGGAACAGAGCAAAGTACAGAGAGATCCTTGATGAAAACTTGTTCCAGAGCGCTCAGGACCTCAGACTGGGGCGAAGGTTTTACCTTCCAACAGGACAACGACCCTAAGCATACAGCCAAGACAATGCATGAGTGGCTTCGGGACAAGTCTCTGAATGTCCCTGAACCTGGACTTGAACATCTCTGGAGAGACCAGAAAATAGGTGGTCAGCAATGCGCCCCATCCAAACTGACAGAATTTGAGAGGATCTGCAGAGAAAAATAGGAGAAATTTCCCAAATACAGGTGTGCCAAGCTTGTAGCGTCATAGCCAAGAAGACTTGAGGCTATAATCGCTGACAAAGGTGCTTCAACAAAGGGTCTGAATACTTATGAATACTTATGTAAATTTGATATTTCCGTTTTTTATTTTGATTAAATTAGCAAACATTTCTATAAACCTGTTTTTGCTTTGTCATTATGGGGTATTATGTGTCTCCTAACAATCTTCCTCTCCTCTCTCCTCCTCACCATCTCTCTCCTCTTTTCTCCTTCAGCCCCCAGCCCCAGGGACATCTGATCGTGTCTCACATGGAGCCTGTGTTGTGCTGCGGCTATAGCCACGAGTTCAGACAGGTCGTCAGCTGCACAGAAGGATCCGTAAGTTTCAAGTCATTCTCACCTCGGAACCCTTTATTTATGCCCCTCTTTTAAAAAAAGGGGGGGGGGGACTTTAGTTTCTCAGACTTTATTTCAACAGTTGGGAAGGAGACGGACAGAATCCCCGTCACAGGGGCATTGTGCTGTCCGGAGTCGGCTACATTGACCAGTACACCAAACTCCGGCACTGAGACCCTTTCACCCAGGACATAATTCCAGCAAATGCTGCAGTAGATACTGGTCCCACAGACATAATTATGTACACATATAACTAGTAATAGTAATTTAATATGATCTCTGTGGTCCCACCCATACACTATATAAAGACTTACTGAACACTACACATATATTGTATAGGATATGTCCTTGGTCACACCACATGTTGTCTAACTGATCCTAGGTGGTGAAGGTGTGGGATTTCGACACAGGGAGCCATGTGTTTGAATTTGGTGGTGCCCACGGACAGTCTGCCATTACCTGTATGACTTTTGACCCCAAGGGAAGGAGGTATGGAAGCTCTTTTAAATGACTGATTATTGCAATGTGATATTTTCCCATAAGTGCAATGTGACCATACTGTTGCCTACCTAACGGCAGCTCAGAGTAATGGCGAAAATGAAGAGTGATGAAGAGTGTGCACTGCAGATGGTGTTTTGTTTGGATTGTGGTGTTTGCCTTACTTTAATCAAAATAGAACTTCAAAAACAAATGTGTTTGAATGAATGTTTGAAGGAAAGAAATAAGATGAAACTTCCTCATTACAGACTGGTCACTGGGGGGAGAGATGGCATTCTAAAGATCTGGAACTTTAACAATGGTCAGTGTCTGAAGATACTAAAAAAAGGTGAGTACATTCTAATTCATTTCTCACAGTATAAAGGTGGTGTTAGCAGCATTACAGTGTTCAGGATTTTGGCCTCCTCTCTGTTATATGCTACGTGAGGTGATTTGGTAACACTTTACTGTAGCCCCCTTATGTATGCATTCATAAAGCCATTATTACAGCTTTATAATACATTATAACATCTGTCATAGGCAGTTGTAAACATTATGAACAACAGCATAAGTAATTATAAAGGTAACTATAATTGGCATTGTAGATGACAGGCTAATTTGTTGTTGTCCCTTATGTCAACTGCCTCCATAACACAGGCTATATAACCACTAATGTGCTATAATAGTTTCACATTAACATGTCACACAGATGGGGAGTCCAACGAGGTGTGTGACTGCACCTACCTGACAGTCCACAGAAACACGTGAGTAGAACCAATGATGGATGTGACAACTGTTGATTTGAAAGGAATAATGATTCATCTTAACCTTGTGTAATACATTTTTCCAGGTATGTGATGTCTGTTGGATGGGACCGCAGGATTGATGTCTACTCTGTGAGTATAGACGTGAAGAATAACTATCTTTATAGTTATAGATAGGCCACATATTTTCTATGTGAATGATATCACTATTGGATTCTATACATTTATTGACTCCAATGACCACTCTTCCCCTTAGGACCTATTCAACTTTATTGCCTTGAGATCTCATTTCCATTTTCATTACCTTCTGCATTCGCCTCGCCAGAGCAGAGACTACCTGAGTGTCTGCACCGGTAGACACATTTTAAGATTAGGACTTCACAAAAACACATACAAGACAATCTTTGAAAACCCTTCAAGAGTATATTCTGAATATATTATCAGCGAGGAATATAAACGCCCTAATAAGCTTGCCTGCCTCTTTACTCTGCCATACATAAGTAATACATTTTGAAGTCGTTGAGTGTTTCCTTGGTTACCAACTTACCATGTAGCCTATCTAACCTCACAATCACATTTGTCTCTTCTTCTACACTATTCTTCAGTATAAGAGACTTCTAAGCATTAAAGGAAGAGGTGATATGTTCTGAAGAATTGACTTTCTATAGAATTCCATATTCCATAGCACTTCAGTGATACTCACACACTTCTAGGTCTGTAGTACCAAAGGTATACGCAGACCTGTCCACAGAGCTGTAATTCCATCCACCGTTGATTCTGAGAGCATCGGCAACATCATAAGAGCTGGTTTTCAAAGACAGTCCTTCTCCATAAGTAACCTCTATAACAGCTTTTTAAATAAAATAACAAACACCACATAACTAGAAGGCATAGTAATCTCGTTCCCAGTCACTTCCGCCCAAATTGCCTGGGGATGAGGTCAGAGGCACAGAGACCAGAGCTGTAGAGATTGGCAGCCCACTTTACTAAGTCACAAAAAGGGCATCAGAGGGATTCAGCTAGAAATACACACATGCCTCATCTCATTTCTAGACTTCAACAATAGATGGCTGGTTGAAGATCCTAATTTCAAAATGTTGACTGCATGCCCTGTATGTTTCCATGCTAGGATTCACCAGACGAGCCTCACCACATCCAGAAGCCTCAGCCCTCATGGCAAGACGATCTGGTGAATAAGGAATGAATGAGGAACATGAATGGGAAACTAGACATGCAATGCCATTCAGAATATATAGGGTTAATCTAGAGTCAGCCCCTCCCTGTCCATATAGTCTTATTCATTGTGATCTAAAAGGGATCTGCACCGGTAGCCATGACAAATGGATCAACTGATCCTAAATCAGTAATCCTACGTTACGGCCCAAGTTGTCAGCCCTAGTTATCTTTGATATACTACTGCAGGTCATGGATGGGGAGCTCCAGTCCTTGGGGGTCTGGTTTTCTCCTTTGCCTGGTACCTAATTCATCCATCATGCCACTGATTCATCCATCATGTCACTGAGTAGTATACACTTGTGTTCTAAGGTTAATGATTTAAATTAGACACTGATTTGGAAGAACGCACCAAAAACCTGCAGACACTCAGGCTCAGAGGACTGCCCATTCCTGCTGTCGACCATTCAAGCTCTTGTTGGCCAGTGATGTAGAGCTGGCGGGGACGAATAAAGATAAAGATACATTTAATAGAATAGAATACAATTAAATTCAATACAATAGAATTATAGAAATGGAAATATAGAATGGACTAGAATTGAATACAATTATAGAATATAATTGAATGGTCTTACTGTGTTGTCTCCAGAGGAGGGGCCACATAGAGGACATCCTGTGTGTGGCCCAGTGTCCCCCCTCCCTTCTAGCCACCAGCAGCTATGACGGGGAGGTCATTGTGTGGAACCTGGTCTCCGGACACATCCAGTGTCGCTTTGCCAGCCCTCTGCAACCTGACTGCTGCCATGCCCAAGGTCAGATCACACTATCAAACCGGAGTGGTTTGCCTGCATGCCATAGAGTGTAGCTAAAGCCTACACTCTCAGAGGAAAAGGTACTGATTTGAACTTAAAAGGGTACAAACGCTTTAGGGTACATCCATTGTACCATTAGTTATGGGTAACGAATTGTACCCTTGCAGTTTGTACCTTAAAAAAGACAATAGTGTACCTTTAGAAAAGGTGCAAATTTGCCTTTTTAGGATACCACCACAGTGACAAAGCCATTTGTGCCTTTAAGTGTACACACCACTCCAATTGTCTGAATGTAGCGAAATAAGCAGGTATCTTCGAGTTGGACTCAAACCCAGGTCCAGCAACTGGCAAGACAACAACTTAACCATTACGCCATGAGTCCTGGACTGCTTGATGAGGTAGCAAGGTGTTGGGTGAAGGGCGCTACCATATTAATAAAAGCTCTTGTCAACTGCTCTTATGTTAGCAATTATAAAGACTTTAGACAACCTGAATTAACATAACTATAGAACACTTCAACTGGTACAACACTTCCACTCATGGATGGGTGGCCAAAAAGAGCTAACTGAAAGCCCTGCCCCCACCAAGCCACACCTCTAAAGAGATGGCACAGGTGGATTCATTATTGTTCCGTTGTGTCTGTACAAATATATATACCTTTCTTCAATGCATTGTTAATTTGAACCTTTTCTACTAAGCAAAGGTACAGATCACCACCAATCATTAGTGTGCCCTACATTTGTACCCTGGGAAACAGAAATGCACCTTGACCGTACCCTTTTTTATTTCGAGTGTAGAACAATCCTCAAGGTAAATAATTGTTTTTCAAAGCTAAATGAGGAATATGCTGCATAAAGGGACTAAGTTAAAAGGGAATAGGAAAAAAATGCAAACTGTGGGATGTTTGTGCCCTATAAGGGATGGATACCTGTGTTCCCAGCATCATCTTCCTGAGGAGCCGAGCATTACATGCTAAGTTCTCCTCTGCTGCATGCCTCCTGTCCTCAGGACCCACAGGTGAGTTTGATACCCGCTGGTACTACCCATAGGAAAATGTATGCACACATTACTTTAAGTCGATTTGGATTAAAGCGTCTGCTTAATGGCATATGATATATTATAAGAAACAAAATGTATTCTAATATATTGTGCAGTGCAATTCACAGAGGAATATGTTCTAATGATGTATTATTCTATGTCTTCAAACAAAGGTTGCATTCATTTCTGGAACGTGCTCAACGGTGGGAAATTATTGGCCAACTTCGAGGCAGTATGTGTTACCATGGCAACTTTCCATCTTCTCCTTTTTATGTTAAAACCTATTGATTTTTCTAGAAACCAGCAATAACACAATTTTATTACAGTACCTTTCCTGAACAAGCAATTATAAATTATTACTCAATGTGTATAAATGCTTTGGAATATATTAGTAATGGTAGTAAATGCTTAAAATGCATATTGTAATGCTAACATGTTATAAATGATAGGCTACTATTAATAAATAAGCACCATGTACAATATACAGTGGTGCAAAAAAGTATTTAGTCAGCCACCAATTGTGCAAGTTCTCCCACTTAAAAAAGATGAGAGAGGCCTGTAATTTTCATCATAGGTACACTTCAACTATGACAGACAAAATGAGAAAAAAAAATCCAGAAAATCACATCTCATCTTCCACCATAATTTGCAAATAAATTCATTAAAAATCCTACAATGTGATTTTCTTATTTTTTTTTCTCATTTTGTCTGTCATAGTTGAAGTGTACCTATGGTGAACATTACAGGCCTCTCTCATCTTTTTAAGTGGGAGAACTTGCACAATTGGTGGCTGACTAAATACTTTTTTGTCCCACTGTATATATAAAATGTTTGAGGCTTTTTTGTGAACGTTTTGAACCAAGTGTAACTAAAGGAGTATGTTCTTCAGTCTAGGTTCCAGCAGCTGATCACTAAACTGGCAGTGACAAAGGAAGACACCTCACTGTATGCGGCTGATCAACTTGGCTATGTCTATGTTTATGACATAAAGACATACGCTCTTGGCTCAGAGAGAACCCCACCGAGAGGTAAGATTGTTTTTTCAATTCGTTAGAACAGGTCTGATAAGAAGAGATCAAAAGACAGCATGATTTATTTCGATCTATGAATTCAAAAAGTAAAAAGCAACTTTATTTATTCAGCTGAAAACTACTGGCGTGCCCATACTGGCAGCATCACTGGGTACGTGCAGCCCCTAATCAGGAACACCCTCTCAAACATAAACAAAATTGTGCTTCACATTTCGCTCATTTTGCTCACTCCCTCCCATCTTTTTACTATCTTGTCCAGGTTGCAGATTGTTGACGATGACCAAGTACTGCTCACCTCGTCTATAGACTGCACTGTGCGCCTGTGGAGTGCTGACGGAGAGTTCATAGGTAGGGTTAAAAATCACACAGGTCTTTTGTCCTGTTGTCTACACCTACTCTGTATACAAGTTTTATGATTTATGTTTTAGGATTAATGTTCAGTAGATAGAGATATGTTTCGGGGATAGATGCTTCCCTTGTATAGATTATAATTACAAGGGCACAAGACGAGACCCAGATGCAGATTCAGGAGGCAGAAGGTTGGAGCCTTAGATGTTAATTAATCCAAAAAGGGGTAGGCAAGAGAATGGTCGTGTACAGACAGAGAGTCCAGTAGGTACCGAAGGGCAGGCAGAATAGTCAGGCAGGCGGGAATGGAGTCCAGAAAACAGGCAAGGGTCAAAACCGGGAGGACTAGCAAAAGATAATCGAAAAAGGAGTACGGGGAAAAAAAAGCTGGTTGACTTGACAAACATACAAGACGAACTGGAACAGAGAGACAGGAAACACAGGGATAAATACACTGGTACAGAGAGACAGGAAACACAGGGATAAATACACTGGGGAGAATAAGCGACACCTGGAGGGGGTGGAGACAATCACAGGAACAGATTAACCAGATCAGGTTGTGACAATAATTGCCAGTGTTATAATTATGGTATTTAGATCAGTTAAACACTACCTTCCTACTACAACTCCTCCTTTGTACTAACATCATCATGTACCTTTTTTCTAACTCTCAACACTGACCAATTTAAAGCAAAAATGATTGAAAGTAACTGAGTTAAAGTACAAATGGTTTCTCTCTTTCTATCTCTTTCTGCTTAGGGACGTTTGGGCAGCGGGACAATTGGAGCATCCACACCCCTTCCTCCTGGAAGCATCCTGCCGTTCCCTATGAGATCCTGATCGACCCTCTGAGTATGCCAGCTCACCGCATCCTGGAGGGAGAGACCAGAGTGTCCGATGTCAATAACGCTGACAACTCTGAGGCCACTAGCACCGAGCAAAAGGTGCGTAAAAAAAAGGTTGTTTTCCGAGCGTCTTCATCAACGCTGCCAGAGTGGAATGTTCAGGGCAGATTTTGAATCTCTCCCTCTCCTTTTGTTTCTATCCAAATTTCCTCTCTCTATATCATATTATTTTTCTCTCTGTCACTCGCTCTCCTCTCCTTCTCACCTACTCTCTCTCTCTGTCTGTCCCTCTCTCTCCCTCTCTATCTATCTCTCTCCCTCCCTCTCTATCTATCTCTCTCCCTCTAGCTCTCCATACGTCAAAGTCTTCATCTCTCTTCCTTTCCCTCTCAACTTCTCTCTCTTGCTCCCCCTCTGTCAATATCCCCCTCCCTCTCTTCCTTTACCGCTCATCCTCCCTCACCCTCTCTCTCCCTCTAGCTCTCCCTACTTCAATCTCTTCATCAACTTCTCTCTTGCTCCCCCTCTGTCAATCTCCCCTCCCTCTCTTCCTTTACCTCTCATCCTCCCTCACCCTCTCTCTCCCTCTCTGTCTCTCTCTTGTCTCTCTCTATATGTTACTGATCTGCCTCTTTCGAAATGTAATTGCAGTCCAACTCGCCCAGCAAGCTTAGACACCCTCCACTGTCCTTCAGCGACACAGACATCATGGAGGAGATGAAAACCTCTTGTTACACAGAAGAACATGGGAAACGGTGAGTCAGCCACATTACACACATCATACAGTAAATAGTAGGCAAGCAGATACAGGTCTAGGCTCAGAACACGCCATGGGAATGAATACATTTCTGCCGGCAGTAAATTGTCTGCTATCTCTCACATTTCAGACTCCGACATGAAATATTCAAGCATACTAACAAGCCACCCAATCATGGCGGACCCAAGGCCTACCACACTCTCAAGTACTTTGATATCGTCGACACCCCAGCCACCTGCGAGAGGCCTGATCTTTCCCTGGCTGGCATAGATCCTTTCATGTACAGCTTTGTGGAGCAGGAGTTGGCTGAATTCCAATAAGATCCCAATTGTAACAGGTACTCAAACTGTGACCATAGGTCCTGTGCACCATGAACTCAACATGCTTCAAGGACAGAGGAGTTACAACACCATCACAAGTAATCAGAAGAGCTGAAATGTGAGCTGTTGCACAACTTTAAAGAGTTGCACAGTCCTGGATTGATTAGGGGAGACCGGGGTTTGTTGTCACACTTTTTTTTACTAATTAGTGTATTTCTCAGCACCAGTATATCTTACAAGACTATTTTCAATAAGATTAAGACCAAGGTCTTGGGTTGAATTGGGGACCATTTCTATCCTCTTATCTTATTCCAACATGGAGTTATAAGCCATTAAACATTCTCTGTCCACTTGTGACAACCTGGGCCCAGATTTACAAAACACTTCTTACGCAAGAATGTAAGAAGCTTCTTAAGAAAAAAAAAGTAAATAAGATAGTTCGTAAGTGCAATTCCTCAACAATATCTTAAGATGTAATGATTTTCTTACGAACTTCTCAAATATCTATTTACAAATCTTCTTAACCTGTCTGGGAACGGAGTTCACAGCCAGTGAAATTGCAGGGCAGACATCTCATGAATCAAATTTCCCAAACATACAAGTATTAGGCACCATTTTAAAGATAAAATTCTCGTTAATCCAGCCACAGGGTCGGACTTCAAAAATGCTTTACTGCGAAAGCTCCACGAACGATTATGTTAGGTCACCACCAAGTCACAGAAAAACCCAGCCATTTTTCTAGCTAAAGAGAGGAGTCACAAAAAGCACAAATAGAGATAAAATTAATCACTAACCTGATGATCTTCATCAGATGACACTCATAGAACTTCATGTTACACAATAAATGTATGTTTTGTTCGATAAAGTGCATATTTATATCCAAAAATCTCATTTTACATTGGCGTGTTATGTTCAGTAGTTCCAAAACATGCAGTGATTTTGCAGAGAGCCACATCAATTCACAGAAATACTCATTATAAATGTTGATGAAAATTCAAGTGTTATGCATGGAACTTTAGATAAACTTCTCCTTAATGCAACCGCTGTGTCAGTTTTTTTTTTAACTTTACGGAAAAAGCATAATCTGAGTACAGCGCTCAGAGCCCAAAACAGCCAAAATAAATATCTGCCATGTTGCGCAGTCAACATTAGTCTTAAATAGCGTTATAAATATTCACTTACCTTTGATCTTCATCAGAATGCCCTCCCAGGAATCCCAGTTCCACAATAAATGTTTGATTTGTTCAAAAAAGTTCATAATTTATGTCCATATACCTCCTTTTGTTAGGGCGTTTGGTAAACAAATCCAAACGCGCGTGAAAGTCCAGCGGAAAGGTCGGACGAAAATTCCAAAATGTTATATTACTGGTCGTAGAAACATATCAAACTATGTATAGAATCAATCTTTCGGATGTTTTTATCATAAATGTTCAATAATGTTCCAACCGGAGAATTCCATTGTCTGTAGAAAAGCAATGGAACGAGAGCTACCTCTCATGTGAAATGCGTGTGACCATCGCGTGACTGCTGGCAGACCTCTGACTCATTCCCCTCTCATTCAGCCCCCCTTAATAGTAGAAGCCTCAAACAATGTTCTAAAGACGGTTGACATCTAGTGGAAGACTTAGGATGTGCAACATAACCAATATCCCACTGTGTATTCGATAGGGGCTGAGTTCAAAAACTACAAACCTCAGATTTGGTTGTTTGGATTTTTTCTCAGGTTTTTGCCTGCCATATGAGTTCTGTTATACTCACAGACATCATTCAAACAGTTTTAGAAACTTCAGAGTGTTTTCTATCCAATACTAATAATAATAATAATATGCATATATTAGCATCTGGGACTGAGTAGGAGGCAGTTTACTCTGGGCACGCTATTCATCCGGATGTGAAAATACTGCCCCCTATCCCTAAGAGGTTTTAAGATGTTTGTTGCTAGGCTACCGTTTTAGCTAGCTATCAATGACAATCATGCTAGCATATTTGTTACTGAGATTACTGTTCTAAAACATGTTCTTGGGTTTAAAATAATCAATACTGAATCTTTCAGATAAAGTTTGAGTAAATTAAACATGTTCAATTCCTTTCATGAGCTTTTCTCTCACTGCACTGAATTTAAGACAAGGGTTTAGCTATCTTAGAATTTAGAACATTTCCAAGAACCTTATTTTCTAGAATCAAATTTCTTCTTAACTTTTTGCTTAAGGGGTTCCGCTAGCTGGTCAACTTCCGGTGAAACTGGAGGGCGCGTAATTCAAATAAATTCAAATAAATATTATGGATTATAAACATTTAGGTACATATAAGTGTCTTATATCGACTGAAAGCTTACATTCTTGTTAATCTAACTGATTTACAGTAGCTATTACAGCGAAAACATGCCATGCGATTTTGTGGATGGCGCCCCAAGTCAAAATATTTTTCCACCGGCACAGGTTTCATACATTCATATATAAAGATGAAATATTCACTTACTTTTTGCTATAACATGTAGTGTCATTTTGTTAGATAAAATCCTTCTTTATATCCCAAAAAGTCTGTTTAGTTGGTGCCATCGATTTGAGTAATCCACTTGTTCAACTTGCAGAGAAAGGAATCTGAAAATCTACCCCTAAACTTTGTTTCAACAAGTCAAAATACATTTCTATTTACTCCTCAGATACCCTAAAATGTAATCAAACTATAATATTTATTTCGGAAAGAAGTATGTTCAATAGGAAACTGATTTTAACAGGTGCGCAATTCCTTCGTGGCGAGCGCAAACACGGATTTCCAAGACTGTGTCCTTCTACTAAAACTGTTATTTCTTCCCCCATGGTTTTGTGCGTGTTTGTTCATTGTAAGTTGGTCTGCATTTGTGAGCTTGATTATTTTCCTTCTTGGAATATTTGTTGTTTTGAGTAAAGTTACGTGAATGACTCATCTCTGTGTCCTGCGCCTGACTCCGCCTTACCTGCCACATCTAGACGCCTTACAGGGCCTGAGCTACAGGCAGTTTACTTTGGGCACGTCATTCAGGCGGAAATGGAGAAAAAAGGGGTCTAGCCCTGAGAAACATAAGAAATCGCCCAAGAAAATTTCCCAAAACCTTTTCGAAGAATAGCAACTTTGCTTAACTTTCTTCTTAAATCTATAGTTAAGGAAAAAGTGGCATTTAAGAAGAAATGTATTTTTACAAAGGTTTTGTGAATCATCCTGGGGTTGGTTGTCACACAGTATGGGGTTGGTTGTAACAGTGTTTACTATTTGTTTTTCAGCAACAATCTAACCAATTTACAAAGTTTTGAAAAAAGTAAAGCCTTTATTTATTGAACGTTATTTCTGTCTAGCATAATACAAATAAATAAGTAAAAATAAATTCAACATAGTTATATTTGCTTTGACATTGTAGTTCTTACTCAACCCAAATCGTCATATCAATGCTTAATATAACAAACAACAATAAACATATGATATTTGGATGAAAATGTCATATTTTGATGAAGTGAAAAAAGTAAAGCTGTGAACAGTTGTGTTCAGTCAATTTTATGTTGAAAATAAGGAGTGTGTATGAATGTTGCTGACTTTCAGTCGGAGTCGCATGACTCACAGTTTTGACAAGCAGGTCCGGACCGGACCAAATCTGAACCAATCATAGACATATGTTTGGACAGCACTGTATACAGTAGAGTACAGTAAAGAAAAGTAGTCTATTCAGTACAGTAGAGTACAGTAGCGTACAGTAGAGTATACAGTGCCTTGCAAAAGTATTCATCCCCTTCATCCCCCGTTTTTCCTATTTTGTTGCATTACAACCTGTAAGTTAAATTGATTTTTATTTGGATTTCATGTAATGGACATACACAAAATTGTCCAAATTGGTGAAGTGAAATGAAAAAAATTACTTGTTAAAAAAAAAGAAAGTAAAATGGAAAAGTGATGCGTGCATATATGTATTCACCCCCTTTGCTATGAAGCCCCTAAATAAGATCTGGTGCAACCAATTACCTTCAGAAGTCACATAATAAGTAAAATAAAGTCCACATGTGTGCAATCTAAGTGTCACATGATCTGTCACATGATCTCAGTATATATACACCTGTTCTGAAAAGCCCCAGAGTCTGCAACACCACAAAGCAAGGGGCACCACCAAGCATGCGGCACCATGAAGACCAAGGAGCTCTCCAAACAGGTCAGGGACAAAGTTGTGGAAAAGTACAGATCAGGGTTGGGTTATAAAAAATATCAGAAACTTTGAACATCCCACGGAGCACTATTAAATCCATTATTCAAAAATGGAAAGAATATGGCACCACAACAAACCTGCCAAAACTCATGGACCAGGTAAGGAGGGCATTAATCAGAGAGGCAACAAAGAGACCAAAGATAACCCTGAAGGAGCTGCAAAGCTCCACAGCGGAGATTGGAGTATCTGCCCATAGGACCACTATAAACCATACACTCCACTGAGCTGGGCTTTACGGAAGAGTGTCCAGAAAAAATCCATTACTTAAAGAAAAAAATAAGCAAATATGTTTGGTGTTCGCCAAAAGGCATGTGGGAGACTCCACAAACATATGGTAGAATGTACTCTGGTCAGATGAGACTAAATGAGACTAAAATGTAGCTTTTTTGGCCATCAAGGAAAACAATATGTCTGGCACAAACACCTCTCATCACCCCGAGAACCCTATCCCAAGGAGCATGGTGGTGGAAGCCTCACGCTGTGGGGATGTTTTTAATCGGCAAGGACTGAGAAACTGGTCAGAATTGAAGGAACGACAGATGGCGCTAAATACAGGGAAATTCTTGAGGGAAACCAGTTTCAGTCTTCCAGAGATTTGAGACTGGGACGGAGGTTCACCTTCCAGTAGGACAATGACCCTAAGCATACTGCTAAAGCAACACTTGAGTGATTTACGGGTTACTAGGTGTGGAAGGTGCAGATAGACTATTTATTTTCTCCGGCACAAAACAAAAACGGTCACGCCTAACACAGGGCACAGAAACACTGACCCGCCCAAGCACACAGGGCAAAACGATCCGGAGAGAATATACATACAACACCGACAGTGAACACAAGATAATCCCCCACAAACCCCAGCGGGCCTAACAGGCTTACATAGACCAGAAATCAAGAAACACAAAAGAAACAGGTGCAACTAATAAGACAAAACCAACAGACAAGGGAAAAGGGATCGGTGGCGGCTAGTAGGCCGGTGACGACGACCGCCGAGCGCCGCCCGAACAGGCAGGGGAGCCACCTTCAGCGGGAGTCGTGACAGAGTGATTTAAGGGGAAACATTTAAATGTCTTGGAATGCCCCCCCCCAAAAAAATCTATTTTAATTCCAGGTTTTAATGAGGCAACAAAATAGGAAAAATGCCAAGGGTGGTGAATACTTTCACAAGCCACTGTAATCAGTTCAGTACAGTAGAGCACAGTAGGATACAGTACAGTACAGTAAAGTAGTCTATTCAGTACAGAAGCATACAGTAAAGTAGTTCAGTTCAGTACAGTACAGTAGAGCACAGTGGGATACAGTACAGTAGAGTATATTCAGTACAGTAGTGTACAGTAAAGTTGAGTATAGTACAGTAAAGTAGTCTATTCAGTACAGATGCGTACAGTAAAGTATAGTTAAAGTATAGTATAGTTCAGTACCGTACAGTACAGTACAGTAGAGCACAGTAGGAAATTAGCACAGTACAGTAGTCTATTTAGTACAGTAGCGTACAGTAGAGTATAGTTCAGTACAGTAGGATACAGTACAGTAAAGTACAGCACATTAAATGTAACTGTACTGTAATCTAATGTACTGTACTGTACTCTACTGAATTTTACTGTACTCTACTTTGCTCTACTGTACTATACTGAATTAAACTGTACTGTATTACACTGTACTGTACTGCACTATACTGCACTTTAATATACTATATATATATATTATGAATATATATTCTGAATTAACCTCAACTCAACTCTACTGTACTGTATTCTACTTTGATCTAGTGCACTGTAATCTACTGAATTAAACTGCACTGTCCTGTAATATACTGTACTGTCCTCTGCTGAATTAAACTCTACTGGACTGTACTGTGCTATGCTGTGCTGTCCAAACTTGTGAAATATACACATCTTTTAACTTCTTGGTGACAGGGGGCAGTATTTTCACGTCCGGATGAAATGCATGCCAAAATCCAACTGCCTGCTACTCATCCCCAGAAGATAAGATATGCATATTATTAGTAGATTTGGATAGAAAACACTCTGAAGTTTCTAAAACTGTTTGAATCATGTCTGTGAATATAACAGAACTTATTTAGCAGGCGAAACCCCGAGGACAAACCATTCAGATTTTTGGGGGATTCAATGGGATTCCCAATGAATTACAAAAGTAGTTGTGAATTACAAAAGTAGTTTGAAATGTTTTGGCAACGTTTACAGGTAACTTTTTAGATATTTTGTAGTCACGTTGCGCAAGTTAGAACCAGTGTTTTTCTGGATCAAACGCGCCAAATAAATTGACATTTTGGATATATATCGATGGAATTAATCGAACAAAAGGACCATTTGTGATGTTTATGGGACATATTGGAATGCCAACAAAATAAGCTCGTCAAAGGTAAGGCATGAATTATATTTTTTTCCTGCATTTTGTGTCGCGCCTGCAGGGTTGAATATGCTTTTCTCTCTTTGTTTACGGAGGTGTTGTCCTCAGATAATAGCATTGGTTGCTTTCGCCGAAAACCCTTTTTGAAATCTGACATGTTGGCTGGATTCACAAAATGAGAGTATTCTTCACATCACAATGTGAACACCAACCCCAACCACCCCTCAGAAGGGGATGAATATGCTTGTGAAAATGAGAATATTCTTCACATCATAATGTGACAACCGACCCCAACCACCCCTCAGAAGGGGATAAATATGCTTGTGAAAAATGAGAATATTCTTCACATCATAATGTGACAACCGACCCCAACCACCCCTCAGAAGGGGATAAATATGCTTGTGAAAGATGAGAATATTCTTCTCATCACAATGTTTTGTGAACCTGACCTGAATTGATCACACAACTGACCTCTCCTGTAGAGGACACACATTTCTATCTTGAAAATATTACACAAAATAAGCACTTTGACAACCAACCCCAGTCTCCCCTACTACCTACACTGACTTTTTAAGTGCTTGTTTTACATACATACATACATACATACATACATTGATACATACATACATACATACATACATACATACATACAAAGATGTGAAACCAAATACCGCTTTGTAGCTGGTTATCATAATACTGTATAGGGGAATCAAATAATTTGTTTACATTTGAGTCATTTAGCAGACACTCTTATCCAGAGCAACTTACAGAAATGAGTGCATACATTTTAATACTTTCTTCGTACTGGTCTCCCGTGGGAATCAAATCCACAAATATGGCGCTGCAAGTGCTGTGCACTACCAACTGAGCTCTACCGGAATAATATTATTAATACATTAAATATTAGTTCATATTTTATTTCATTGCACTAATGCTAGTGACCAATTGCACGCATGCTAATTAGTAACTTCCTTCAAACTGTAGATATAAATAACTAATTAAAATCCAAAATTGAAGTGTTTCAGATACAGTATACAACTGCTACAATAAAGCAGCATTAAGCAGTCTCACAAAGTAGGGCACAAAGTAATTTTGAACAGTATGTAATCTTGTTTACAGAAAAAGTTACTAAACTGGTTCATATTTGAAGTATAAATGTATTTTATAACATATCCAACAAACACTATATACAGTGCCTTGCGAAAGTATTCGGCCCCCTTGAACTTTGCGACCTTTTGCCACATTTCAGGCTTCAAACATAAAGATATAAAACTGTATTTTTTTGTGAAGAATCAACAACAAGTGGGACACAATCATGAAGTGGAACGACATTTATTGGATATTTCAAACTTTTTTAACAAATCAAAAACTGAAAAATTGGGCGTGCAAAATTATTCAGCCCCTTTACTTTCAGTGCAGCAAACTCTCTCCAGAAGTTCAGTGAGGATCTCTAAATGATCCAATGTTGACCTAAATGACTAATGTTGATAAATACAATCCACCTGTGTGTAATCAAGTCTCCGTATAAATGCACCTGCACTGTGATAGTCTCAGAGGTCCGTCAAAAGCGCAGAGAGCATCATGAAGAACAAGGAACACACCAGGCAGGTCCGAGATACTGTTGTGAAGAAGTTTAAAGCCGGATTTGGATACAAAAATATTTCCCAAGCTTTAAACATCCCAAGGAGCACTGTGCAAGGAAAAAAACATCTTTCTGGTAAAAAGAGGGGCGGGGGCGTATGCCTTATGACTAACGTGACATGGTGTGATGAAAGAAACATACAGGAACTCAAATCCTTCTGTTCACCTGATTTAGAATTCCTCACAATCAAATGTAGACCGCATTATCTACCAAGAGAATTCTCTTCGATTATAATCACAGCCGTATATATCCCCCCCCAAGCAGACACATCGTTGGCTCTGAATGAACTTTATTTGACTCTTTGCAAACTGGAAACCATTTATCCGGAGGCTGCATTCATTGTAGCTGGGGATTTTAACAAGGCTAATCTGAAAACAAGACTCCCCAAATTTTATCAGCATATCGATTGCGCAACCAGGGGTGGAAAGACCTTGGATCATTGTTACTCTAACTTCCGCGACGCATATAAGGCCCTGCCCCGCCCCCCTTTCGGAAAAGCTGACCACGACTCCATTTTGTTGATCCCTGCCTACAGACAGAAACTAAAACAAGAGGCTCCCACGCTGAGGTCTGTCCAACGTCCAACGCTGGTCCGACCAAGCTGACTCCACACTCCAAGACTGCTTCCATCACGTGGACTGGGACATGTTTCGTATTGCGTCAGACAACAACATTGACGAATACGCTGATTCGGTGTGCGAGTTCATTAGAACGTGCGTTGAAGATGTCGTTCCCATAGCAACGATTAAAACATTCCCTAACCAGAAACCGTGGATTGATGGCAGCATTCGTGTGAAACTGAAAGCGCGAACCACTGCTTTTAATCAGGGCAAGGTGTCTGGTAACATGACCGAATACAAACAGTGCAGCTATTCCCTCCGCAAGGCTATCAAACAAGCTAAGCGTCAGTACAGAGACAAAGTAGAATCTCAATTCAACGGCTCAGACACAAGAGGCATGTGGCAGGGTCTACAGTCAATCACGGACTACAGGAAGAAATCCAGCCCAGTCACGGACCAGGATGTCCTGCTCCCAGGCAGACTAAATAACTTTTTTGCCCGCTTTGAGGACAATACAGTGCCACTGACACGGCCTGCAACGAAAACTTGCGGTCTCTCCTTCACTGCAGCCGAGGTGAGTAAGACATTTAAACGTGTTAACCCTCGCAAGGCTGCAGGCCCAGACGGCATCCCCAGCCGCGCCCTCAGAGCATGCGCAGACCAGCTGGCCGGTGTGTTTACGGACATATTCAATCAATCCCTATACCAGTCTGCTGTTCCCACATGCTTCAAGAGGGCCACCATTGTTCCTGTTCCCAAGAAAGCTAAGGTAACTGAGCTAAACGACTACCGCCCCGTAGCACTCACTTCCGTCATCATGAAGTGCTTTGAGAGACTAGTCAAGGACCATATCACCTCCACCCTACCTGACACCCTAGACCCACTCCAATTTGCTTACCGCCCAAATAGGTCCACAGACGATGCAATCTCAACCACACTGCACACTGCCCTAACCCATCTGGACAAGAGGAATACCTATGTGAGAATGCTGTTCATTGACTACAGCTCAGCATTCAACACCATAGTACCCTCCAAGCTCGTCATCAAGCTCGAGACCCTGGGTCTCGACCCCGCCCTGTGCAACTGGGTACTGGACTTCCTGACGGGCCGCCCCCAGGTGGTGAGGGTAGGCAACAACATCTCCTCCCCGCTGATCCTCAACACTGGGGCCCCACAAGGGTGCGTTCTGAGCCCTCTCCTGTACTCCCTGTTCACCCACGACTGCGTGGCCACGCACGCCTCCAACTCAATCATCAAGTTTGCGGACGACACAACAGTGGTAGGCTTGATTACCAACAACGACGAGACGGCCTACAGGGAGGAGGTGAGGGCCCTCGGAGTGTGGTGTCAGGAAAATAACCTCACACTCAACGTCAACAAAACTAAGGAGATGATTGTGGACTTCAGGAAACAGCAGAGGGAACACCCCCCTATCCACATCGATGGAACAGTAGTGGAGAGGGTAGCAAGTTTTAAGTTCCTCGGCATACACATCACAGACAAACTGAATTGGTCCACTCACACAGACAGCATTGTGAAGAAGGCGCAGCAGCGCCTCTTCAACCTCAGGAGGCTGAAGAAATTCGGCTTGTCACCAAAAGCACTCACAAACTTCTACAGATGCACAATCGAGAGCATCCTGGCGGGCTGTATCACCGCCTGGTACGGCAACTGCTCCGCCCTCAACCGTAAGGCTCTCCAGAGGGTAGTGAGGTCTGCACAACGCATCACCGGGGGCAAACTACCTGCCCTCCAGGACACCTACACCACCCGATGTCACAGGAAGGCCATAAAGATCATCAAGGACATCAACCACCCGAGCCACTGCCTGTTCACCCCGCTATCATCCAGAAGGCGAGGTCAGTACAGGTGCATCAAAGCTGGGACCGAGAGACTGAAAAACAGCTTCTATCTCAAGGCTATCAGACTGTTAAACAGCCACCACTAACATTGAGTGGCTGCTGCCAACACACTGACACTGACTCAACTCCAGCCACTTTAATAATGGGAATTGATGGGAAATGATGTAAATATATCACTAGCCACTTTAAACAATGCTACCTTATATAATGTTACTTACCCTACATTATTCATCTCATAGGCATACGTATTTACTGTACTCTATATCATTGACTGTATCCTTATGTAATACATGTATCACTAGCCACTTTAACTGAAAGCGCGAACCACTGCTTTTAATCAGGGCAAGGTGTCTGGTAACATGACCGAATACAAACAGTGCAGCTATTCCCTCCGCAAGGCTATCAAACAAGCTAAGCGTCAGTACAGAGACAAAGTAGAATCTCAATTCAACGGCTCAGACACAAGAGGCATGTGGCAGGGTCTACAGTCAATCACGGACTACAGGAAGAAATCCAGCCCAGTCACGGACCAGGATGTCCTGCTCCCAGGCAGACTAAATAACTTTTTTGCCCGCTTTGAGGACAATACAGTGCCACTGACACGGCCTGCAACAAAAACTTGCGGTCTCTCCTTCACTGCAGCCGAGGTGAGTAAGACATTTAAACGTGTTAACCCTCGCAAGGCTGCAGGCCCAGACGGCATCCCCAGCCGCGCCCTCAGAGCATGCGCAGACCAGCTGGCCGGTGTGTTTACGGACATATTCAATCAATCCCTATACCAGTCTGCTGTTCCCACATGCTTCAAGAGGGCCACCATTGTTCCTGTTCCCAAGAAAGCTAAGGTAACTGAGCTAAACGACTACCGCCCCGTAGCACTCACTTCCGTCATCATGAAGTGCTTTGAGAGACTAGTCAAGGACCATATCACCTCCACCCTACCTGACACCCTAGACCCACTCCAATTTGCTTACCGCCCAAATAGGTCCACAGACGATGCAATCTCAACCACACTGCACACTGCCCTAACCCATCTGGACAAGAGGAATACCTATGTGAGAATGCTGTTCATTGACTACAGCTCAGCATTCAACACCATAGTACCCTCCAAGCTCGTCATCAAGCTCGAGACCCTGGGTCTCGACCCCGCCCTGTGCAACTGGGTACTGGACTTCCTGACGGGCCGCCCCCAGGTGGTGAGGGTAGGCAACAACATCTCCTCCCCGCTGATCCTCAACACTGGGGCCCCACAAGGGTGCGTTCTGAGCCCTCTCCTGTACTCCCTGTTCACCCACGACTGCGTGGCCACGCACGCCTCCAACTCAATCATCAAGTTTGCGGACGACACAACAGTGGTAGGCTTGATTACCAACAACGACGAGACGGCCTACAGGGAGGAGGTGAGGGCCCTCGGAGTGTGGTGTCAGGAAAATAACCTCACACTCAACGTCAACAAAACTAAGGAGATGATTGTGGACTTCAGGAAACAGCAGAGGGAACACCCCCCTATCCACATCGATGGAACAGTAGTGGAGAGGGT
This sequence comes from Oncorhynchus clarkii lewisi, assembly GCF_045791955.1. Lineage (NCBI taxonomy): Eukaryota > Metazoa > Chordata > Actinopteri > Salmoniformes > Salmonidae > Oncorhynchus > Oncorhynchus clarkii. The sequence goes on along the minus strand of NC_092173.1, from coordinate 1,278,475 downwards.
AGCAAGTTTTAAGTTCCTCGGCATACACATCACAGACAAACTGAATTGGTCCACTCACACAGACAGCATTGTGAAGAAGGCGCAGCAGCGCCTCTTCAACCTCAGGAGGCTGAAGAAATTCGGCTTGTCACCAAAAGCACTCACAAACTTCTACAGATGCACAATCGAGAGCATCCTGGCGGGCTGTATCACCGCCTGGTACGGCAACTGCTCCGCCCTCAACCGTAAGGCTCTCCAGAGGGTAGTGAGGTCTGCACAACGCATCACCGGGGGCAAACTACCTGCCCTCCAGGACACCTACACCACCCGATGTCACAGGAAGGCCATAAAGATCATCAAGGACATCAACCACCCGAGCCACTGCCTGTTCACCCCGCTATCATCCAGAAGGCGAGGTCAGTACAGGTGCATCAAAGCTGGGACCGAGAGACTGAAAAACAGCTTCTATCTCAAGGCTATCAGACTGTTAAACAGCCACCACTAACATTGAGTGGCTGCTGCCAACACACTGACACTGACTCAACTCCAGCCACTTTAATAATGGGAATTGATGGGAAATTATGTAAATATATCACTAGCCACTTTAAACAATGCTACCTTATATAATGTTACTTACCCTACATTATTCATCTCATAGGCATACGTATTTACTGTACTCTATATCATCGACTGTATCCTTATGTAATACATGTATCACTAGCCACTTTAACTATGCCACTTTGTTTACATACTCATCTCATATGTATATACTGTACTCGATACAATCTACTGTATCTGCCTATGCTGCTCTGTACCATCACTTATTCATATATCCTTATGTACATATTCTTTATCCCCTCACACTGTGTACAAGACAGTAGTTTTGGAATTGTTAGTTAGATTACTTGTTGGTTATTACTGCATTGTCGGAACTAGAAGCACAAGCATTTCGCTACACTCGCATTAACATCTGCTAACCATGTGTATGTGACAAATAAATTTGATTTGATTTGATTTTGCAAGCGATAATATTGAAATGGAAGGAGTATCAGACCACTGCAAATCTACCAAGACCTGGCCGTCCCTCTAAACTTTCAGCTCATACAAGGAGAAGACTGATCAGAGATGCAGCCAAGAGGCCCATGATCACTCTGGATGAACTGCAGAGATCTACAGCTGAGGTGGGAGACTCTGTCCATAGGACAACAATCAGTCGTATATTGCACAAATCTGGCCTTTATGGAAGAGTGGCAAGAAGAAAGCCATTTCTTAAAGATATCCATAAAAAGTGTCGTTTAAAGTTTGCCACAAGACACCTGGGAGACACACCAAACATGTGGAAGAAGGTGCTCTGGTCAGATGAAACCAAAATTGAACTTTTTGGCAACAATGCAAAACGTTATGTTTGGCGTAAAAGCAACACAGCTGAACACACCATCCCCACTGTCAAACATGGTGGTGGCAGCATCATGGTTTGGGCCTGCTTTTCTTCAGCAGGGACAGGGAAGATGGTTAACATTGATGGGAAGATGGATGGAGCCAAATACAGGACCATTCTGGAAGAAAACCTGATGGAGTCTGCAAAAGACCTGAGACTGGGACGGAGATTTGTCTTCCAACAAGACAATGATCCAAAACATAAAGCAAAATCTACAATGGAATGGTTCAAAAATAAACATATCCAGGTGTTAGAATGGCCAAGTCAAAGTCCAGACCTGAATCCAATCGAGAATCTGTGGAAAGAACTGAAAACTGCTGTTCACAAATGCTCTCCATCCAACCTCACTGAGCTCGAGCTGTTTTGCAAGGAGGAATGGGAAAAAATTTCAGTCTCTCGATGTGCAAAACTGATAGAGACATACCCCAAGCGACTTACAGCTGTAATCGCAGCAAAAGGTGGCGCTACAAAGTATTAACTTAAAGGGGCTGAATAATTTTGCACGCCCAATTTTTCAGTTTTTGATTTGTTAAAAAAGTTTGAAATATCCAATAAATGTCGTTCCACTTCATGATTGTGTCCCACTTGTTGTTGATTCTTCACAAAAAAATACAGTTTTATATCTTTATGTTTGAAGCCTGAAATGTGGCAAAAGGTCGCAAAGTTCAAGGGGGCCGAATACTTTCGCAAGGCACTGTATTCCAAGGTATGTGGACACCTCTTCAAATTAGTGGATTCGGCAATTTCCTTTTTGCCACCTTTCCAACAAGTCAGTTCATCAAATTTCTGCCCTGCTAGAACTGCCCCGGTCAACTGTAAGTGCTGTTATTGTGAAGTGGAAACATCTAGGAGCAACAATGGCTCAGCCGCGAAGTGGTAGGCCACACAAGATCACAGAAAGGGACCAGCGAGTGCTGAAGCAGCAAGCGTAAAAATAGTCTGTCCTCGGTTGCAACACCCACTACCTAATTCCAAACGGTAAAGTTTGGTGGAGGAGGAATAAGGGTCTGGGGCTGTTTTTCATGGTTCGGGCTAGACCCCTTCCAGTGAAGGGAAATCTTAACGCTACAGCATACAATGACATTCCTGATAATTCTGTGCTTCTAACTTTGTTGCAACAGTTTGAGGAATGCCCTTTCCTGTTTCTTCTTCAGTGTGGAAGAACTTGACTGGCCTGCACAGAGCCCTGACCTTAACCCCACCGAACACCTTTGGGATGAATTGTAACGCCGACTGCGAGCCAGGTCTAATCACCCAACATCAGTGCCCGACTTCATTAATGCTCTTGTGGCTAATGTTCCATATCAGCAATGTTCCAACATCTAGTGGAAAGCCTTCCCAGGAGAGTGGAGGCTGTTGAAGAGCGTGGAGGCTGTTCTTGCTGAGAGCTCCTGCAACATCCTGGGTCTCCTCTCAGCTTTTGGGTATGTGTCTTCCACAGGCACACCCACTTTCTGAAAAGAAAGAAAGAAAGAAAGAAAGAAAGAGAGAGAGAGAGAGAGAGAATTTGATTAAATGTTTTACATCGCTGCTTTTGGAGTCATTCAGTGATCCATCGTATGACTCGGTACAGAAGCAGCCAATTAGTGATTGCTCTCTGCATTAAGTCCATCAAGGGATTTGGAGAGAATGGTTCTAATAAGTCAAATTACTTATCATCCACTGATGCCCTGTGATGGCCATGCCTAATACCGCCAGATGCCAGCTTAATGCAGGTCAATTAAAACACACTGTATTTACATTGACTGCTAATGAGCGAGAGGAATGTAGTCAGCTAGACAATAACGCTTGCATAAATGTTTTTCGGTTCGGGTAAATTTGATCAAATTAATTGACAATCAAAACATGCCAAGGCAATTAGTAGAAGGAATCTGGGGCACATCGTTAATTGGTTCCAAACAGATGTGCTTATGTGTTGGTAAATGTCGACTAATGATGTCCTACTTGTAGTTGAGCCAGCTTGTCCAGATAGGTCCGTTTGTCCTCGTCCTCTCCTTCGTACAGGCTATCTGTCACAGTCAGCAGCTCTGAGAGTCCCTTTAGCTCCTGAAAAATGTAAACAAACGTGCGATCGCTTCTCTTGGCAAAGAATATACTACAACCTCTACTAATGTCTATGTTTCAGCAAGTTTAATCTGAAATAAGGTTTTGTACAGATAGATTCAGTCTTGTGGATATTGAATGTTTGTAAGGCCAAGTACCATTCTGGTGCATTTCTTAATTTTTTTGAAGAGTGGATTGGGACTTCCTACTAGTGTTAATACTGATAATGTTGGTACTGATAGTGTTACAATACTTCAGTGCTCAAGAACATCAGATGGGCCCTGTCGTGCCAAATAATGTCCTCTAGTCAAAAAGTGTCCCCTCCCTGCGTCATAATGGGATTCGATAAACTATTAGCGTCTGTTGCTATATCAACGGTGTTGTGACCTAATGATTTTAATTTCGGAGATCATTACAGCCTACAAGGCTGGTTTTCCACAACAATTCCGCTATTTAAACAAGCTTTTTGTAGCTAATAAGATGAAAACGTTACTTCAAACTTAATTGCACTTCATACAATAACAGCTAGCTAGCTAGCTAACACTAGCTATATAAAACTGTCTGGTTAGCTGGCTAGCTAGCTGGCTAGCTGACTAGGCAGGCTGAGATAAATACAGTGCTTTCAGAAAGTATTCAGACCCCTTGACTTTTTCCAAATGCTGTTACATTACAGCCTTTTTCTAAAATAAAATATATACACACAATAATGACAAAGCAAAAACAGTTTACATTTTTTGGGGCAAATGTATTAGAAGGAAAAAGAAGAATACCTTATTTACATAAGTATTCAGACCCTTTGCTACGAGTCTCAAAATTGAGCTCAGGTTCACCCGGTTTCCATTGATCATCCTTGAGAGTCCACCTGTGGTATATTCAATTGATTGGACATAATTTGGAAAGGCACACACCTGTCAATATATGGTCCCACAGTTGACAGTGCATGTCAGAGCCAAAACCAAGCCTTGAGGTTGAAGGAATTGTCCGTAGAGCTCCATGACAGGATTGTGTCGAGGCACAGATCTGGGGAAGGGAACACAGTGGCCTCCATCCTTCTTAAATGTAAGAAGTGTGAACCATTAAGACTCTTCCTAGAGCAGGCCGCCCAGGGGAGAAATCAGGGGAGATGAGCCTTGGTTAGGGAGGTGACCAATAACCTGATGGCCACTCTGACAGAGCTCTAGAGTTTTCTCTGTGGAGATGGGAGAACCTTCCAGAAGGACAACCATCTCTGCAGCACTCCACCAATCAGGCCTTTATGGTAGAGTGGCCAGACAGAAGCCACTCCTCAGTAAAAAGGCACATGACAGTGTGCTTGAAGTTTGCCACAAGGCACCAAGATTCTCTGGTCTGATGAAACCAAGATTGAACTCTTTGGCCTAAATGCCAAGCGTCACATCTGGAAGAAACCTGGCACCATCCTAATGGTGAAGCATGGTAGTGGCAGCATCATGCTGTGGGGTTGTTTTTCAGTGGAAGGGACTGGGAGACTAGTCAGGACTGAGGCAAAGTTGAACAGAGCAAAGTACAAAGAGATCCTTAATAAAAACCTGCTCCAGATCACTCAGGACCTCAGACTGGAGTGAAGGTTCACCTTCCAACAGGACAACGACCCTAAGCACACAGCCAAGACAACGCAGGAGTGGCTTCGGGACAAGTCTCTGAATGTCCTTGAGTGGCCCATCAAAAGGCTGAACCCGATTGAACATCTCTGGAGAGACCTGAATATAGCTGTGGGGCAACACTCCCCATCCAACCTGACAGAGCTTGAGAGGATCTGCAGAGAAGACTGGGAGAAACTCCCCAAATACAGGTGTGCCAAGCTTGTAGCGTCATACCCAAGAAGACTCGAGGTTGTAATTGCTGCCAAAGGTGCTTCAACAATGTACTGAGTTACGGGTCTGAATACTTATGTAAATGTGATATTTAAAAAAATCATCCTTCATGACTGCTACCAGGTAAAACAGAGCCAAGCAACCAGCAGACAGTAGCAACGGATGCTTTGGTTCATTACGTAGGCCAGTCACAACTTAGCAATTTCGACAGCCCTAGCAACGAAAGCTAGAACTCATTGAATCCCATTGTGACACTGGGGGGGACACTTTTTGGCCAGGAGTCACTATTTGGCATGACAGGCCCCTCTGAGGTAGTACACATATTCCTCCACAGCATTTTTAGCATTGCACCTTTCTCTCTGCAGCTGGTCTTGTATGATCATTTTCCCCCGGAAGCATTCAAAACCAGGTGTTACTCATCCCAGCAATGTCCAAAGTCAATGTTTGCTGTACATGTGAAACACTAACAGACACAACAGAAGAACAAATTAATCAAAATTATTATATAGATATATATATCAGTGGACAGTTTTTGTTTCCCACCATTTCCTTTTTTTCTGTCAATTGTTTTTGTTATGGGAGATAGATGGAAACACACATAGGAGTAGGGGGATTTGTAAGAAAACTAAACTAAACTCTCTCCTCAGAAGGCACACAGTCGGGTTGGCTGGACCTCTTTGTCTACCACATGCTGGATATGCCTGCTGTTCGTTGTGTGTATTTAGTCCTAGAATCACAGTCCCCTGGGAACTAGCTATGACATTTCAGCACATTACCAGCAGGCAAAACTGGTTGAAATTACATAAATTGTCTGAAATTACATACATTGTTTGAAATGACATGATGGTTACATCATTTCAACCAGTTTGGACCAATTCTGCTTTTATCTTTTGTCCACAATTAAAAGTCATGGCTCTCTAAAGATCAAGTATAGCATTATGCCTACAGGGTCCGAATGACCTTCATTAAACTGTAGCTTATTTCTGCTGTTATTGCCAAGGCTTTAGCTCAACTGGCTAACACAGTCGTGACACTCAAGGGACCTGGATTCGAAGCCAGTCAGTCACACTGACGGTGCATTTCCACTGGCAAGCTTTGTACCAGTGTCACCAGTGTTTTGTGTTTCCACCTCTGAGTCCTGGCCCCAAAGAAGTCAAAATGTCTTGGGCCATGGACCTACCCTGACATGGGGCCCAGAGAGGATGTAGTACCGGTCATCCAGGTCTTCTGATAGGTACTGGGGGCTGCTCCACTGCTCTAGGACATTCTTCTTAGGTTCAGACTCAAGGATCTTGCTTGCAAGGTTAGGGGTCCATTTGTTTTTTAATACAGTAAATTTCAGGAATTTAATTAAAATTCAATGAATGAACTGGGGGTTAAACATTGTTTAATTCATGAAGGGAATTTCCTGAATTGAAAAGTGAATTGACCACACCAACCGGGATCACCGGATACAGCTGCCGAGGACACATACCCACTATAACATTTGTTATCACTTGGACTCTCTCACCTTCACTTTATAATAGATTTCAAAATTGCACTATGAAGTAAAAAAACTACACTACTGTACAATGAAATCACATGATCATGTTATGTTTACCAATCTCTGCCTCTGGTTAGGGCAGAGAAGCTGGGTCTACATAAAAAGCTTCTATTACTGAAGGATTCTTCCTTTATATAACGTGATCACTTGGAGAAAGGAAGGGGAGGGTTTTTTCCAAACACCTCATGATATCTGGAGATTAATATAACACATACCAGCATCTGTTAGGAACAGATTTCCAACCATTTCTGAATCTGTACCATACGGAGCATGTAAAACAAAAACATTTCAATATTGAAACCAATCATTTTCTGAGACACGGATATGTATTTCTGAGTAACTTGCTTACAATGTTGCCTCATCACACTCAGTGCTCAAGAAGAGCAATATCGGGAAAGGGATGACATCACTGATGGAGAACTCACGCACACTAATTGCAGGTGAGTGCATAGCACACCCAAAATATAAGCTTGTTTTAAGTCATTCAGCAGACACTCTTATCCAGATCGACTTACAGGAGAAATTATGGTTAAGTTCCTTTCTCAAGGGCACGTCACCTAGTCGTAACCTTACAGTTACATGGTGCAATGTAGCTAGCTACCTAGCCATCCCAGAGAGAGCATTGCATTGCATTTCTGGTCACAACTTGCAGACTTGTTTAAGTGCTGCTGTGTGTTTTGTTGCTAACCTTACTTTGCTACCTGACAACCTTACGTTTTTTACTAAGCGTCCGGGTTAGAGTCCTGCTCCTTGAAAGCGGCAGCTCTACCCTTTAGCTCAGTGCGGATGTTGCCTGTAATCCATGGCTTCTGGTTGGGGTATGTACATACGGTCACTGTGGGGACGACGTCATCGATGCACTTATTGATGAATCTTATTGATGTCAGTGTCAATGTCAAAATGTCAGTGTCAAATTCCACTGACTGATGCCATAGGAAGAATCCTGGAACATATTCCAGTCTGTGCTAGCAAAACAGTCCTGTAGCTTAGCATCTGCGTCATCTGACCCGTTCTGTATTGAGCGAGTCTCTGATTCTTCCTGCTTTCGTTTTTGCTTGTAAGCAGGTATCAGGAGGATAGGGTTATGGTCAGATTTTGGTATTTGGTATTATTCGGATCCCCAATATCTGTTGAAAAAGCAGCAGCTACTCTTCCTGGGTTCCACACAAATAAGTTCTCTATATAATACTGTACTTTTTCTTGAATTTGTTCTGGATTTGGGGACTATGAAAAGACCCGTGGTGGCATGTCTGGTGGGATAAGTGTGTTTGTCAGAGCTGTGTGCAAATTGACTATGCAAACAATTTGGGATTTTTAACACATTGTTTCACATAAAATAAGAAGTGATGCAGTCAGTCTCTCCTCAACTCTTAGCCAAGAGAGACTGGCATGCATAGTATTTATATTCTGGGCCAGCTGCAGCTTAACTAGGGGTTCCTTGCACCATTGGACCACACGACTGGACAAGAATCAAGATTAGACAAAACTAGAGCCTGCAGAAGAGAGCCTGCCTTGCTTTTTGGAGTGTGGTGTCAAAAAAGCAGAGCATCTCTTTATTATGGCTTGACCTCTCACCATCTTTGCAACCGTTGAATCTATATGTTTTGACCATGACAGTTTACAATCTAAGTTAACACTAAATAATAATAGTAATTTAGTCTACTCAACTTGTTCAACAGCCACACCATTCATTACCAGATTCAGCTGAGGTCTAGCACTTAAGGAATGATTTGTGAAGATATACCTCTAATGGGGTGGGGGCTGTGCTTTGGCAAAGTGGGTGGGGTTATATCATGCCTGTTTGGCCCTTTCCGGTGGTATTGTCGGACATGGCCGCAGTGTCTCCCGACCCCTCCTGTCTCAGCCTACAGTATTTATGCTACAATAGTTTGTGTCGGGGGCTAGGGTCAGTCTGTTATATCTGGAGTATTTCTCCTGTCTATCTGGTGTCCTGTGTGAATTTAAGTATGCTCTCTCTAATTCTCTCTCCTTTTCTCTCTCTCTTTCTCTCTCTCTCTTTCTCTCTCTCTCTCTCTCTCTCTCTCTCTCTCTCTCTCTCTCTCTCTTTCTTTCTTTCTTTCTTTCTTTCTTTCTCGGAGGACCTGAGCCCTCAGACCATGCCTCAGGACTACCTGGCCTGATGACTCCTTGCTGTCCCCAGTCCACCTTGGTTGTGCTGCTGCTCCAGTTTCAACTGCTCTGCCTGCGGCTATGGAACCCTGACCAGTTCACCGGACTTGCTACCTGTCTAAGACCTGCTGTTTTCAACTCTCTAGAGACAGCAGGAATGGGAGAGAAACTGAATGATCGGCTATGAAAAGCCAACTGACATTTAATCCTGAGGTGCTGACCTGTTGCACCCTCTACAACCACTGTGATTATTATTATTTGACCATGCTGGTCATCTATGAACATTTGAACATCTTGGCCATGTTCTGTTATAATCTCCACCTGGCACAGCCAGAAGAGGAATGGCCACCCCTCATAGCCTGGTTCCTCTCTAGGTTTCTCCCTAGGTTATGGCCTTTCTCTGGAGTTTTTCCTAGCCACCGTGCTTCTACACCTGCATTGCTTGCTGTTTTGGGTTTTAGGCTGGGTTTCTCTACAGCACTTTGTGACATCAGCTGATGTAAGAAGGGCTTTAGAAATACATTTGATTGATTGATTGATTGATTTGTACCAAATACAAAGCTCTTAGTTTTTTGAGATGTTCAGGACCATTTTATTACTGGCCACCCATTTCAAAACAGACTGCAACTCTTTGTTAAGTGTTTCAGTGACTTCATTAGCTGTGGTTGCTGATGCATATATGGTTGAATCATCAGCATACATGGACACACATGCTTTGTTTAATGCCAGTGGCAGGTCATTGGTAAAAATAGAAAAGAGTAGAGGGCCTAGAGCGCTACCCTGCGGTACACCACACTTTACATGTTTGACGTTAGAGACGTTTCCATTAAAGAAAACCCTTTGAGTTCTATTAGATAGATTACCATATCGTGGATTCAGAGCTGAGGTTGAAAAGCCATAGCACTTAAGTTTTTTCAACAACAGGTGGTCAATTATATCAAAAATTATATCAAAGGCTGCACTGAAATCTAACAGTACAGCTCCCACAATCTTCTTACTATCAATTTATTTCAACAAATCATCAGTCATTTGTGTCAGTGCAGTACATGTTGAGTGCCCTTCTCTATAAGCATGCTGAAAGTCTGTTGCTAATTTGTTTACAGAGAAATAGCATTGTATTTGGTCAAACACAATTTTTTCTAACAGTTTGCTAAGAGCTGGCAGCAAGTTTATAGGTCTGCTGTTAGAACCAGTAAAGGCCGCTTTACCACTCTTGGGTAGCGGAATTACTTTGTCCTCAGGCCTGGAGGGAAGCCAAAGACTTTCCTCTAGGCTCAGATTAAAAATATGACAGATAGGAGTGGCTATAGAGTCAGCTACCATCCTCTGTAGCTTTCCATCTCAGTTGTCAATGCCAGGAGGTTTGTCATTATTGATCGTTAACAATAATATTTCCACCTCTCCCACACTAACTTTACAAAATTCTAACTAGCACTGCTTTTCTTTCATTATTTGTTTTTTTATGCATGAATATAATTGCTCACCGTTTGTCGTGGGAATTTCCTGCCAATGAAATGATCATAAAAATAATTGGCATAATGTCACGAATCCCGCCGAAGATGGTGCCTCTTCCTGTTCGGGCGGCGCTCGGCAGTCGTCGTCGCCGGCCTACTAGCTGCCCCCGATCCCCTTTTCTGTTTCATTTAGTTGTGTCTGATTAGTTGCACCTGTTTTGTGTTTAGTTTGTGATTGTGGGCTATTTAAACCCAGTAAGCCTGCAGGCTTTTGTGTGGGCTTGTTTCTCTGTTTGTTTTGTGGATGTGATATTTTCTGTATTTCTCCGGACTGTTTGTGTCCTGTTGTTGGGCCGGTCATTGTATTCGCCTGGTGTTTTGCCCCATCTCTTTCAGCCATACAGTTTTTCAATTCCTCATCAACCCATGGAGTATTAACAGTTCTAACAGTCAGTTTCTTAACAGGTGCATGTTGATCAATAATTGGAAGGAGCAATTTCATAAATTCATCAAGTGCAGCGTCTGGATGCTCCTCATTAATCACATCAGACCAACAAATATTTTTAACATCCACATAAGAGTCACAGTTAAATATTTTGTATGATCTTTTATACAGTATTTTAGGCCCAGCTGTTGGAACTTTGTATTTTCTGGATATAGCCACTATATTGTGATCACTGCATCCAAGGGGTACGGATGCAGCTTTAGAACAAAGTTCTACAGCATTAGTAAAGACGTGATCGATACATGTGGATGATCTTGTTCCTGTAGTGTTTGTCAACACCCTGGTAGGTTGATTCATGAACTGAACCAGATTTTGTGCGCTGGTTACAGTGAGATGCTTCCTCTTGAGCGGACAGCTTGTTGAAAACCAGTCAATATTCAGGTCCCCAAGAAAGCAGACCTCTCTGTTTACATCACATATACTATCAAGCATTTCACACATATTATTTAGATACTGACTGTTAGCCCTTGGTGGCCTATAGCAACACCCCAAAAGAAAAGGCTTTAGATGTGCCAAGTGAACCTGCAACCACAACACTTCAATAACACTTGACATAAGATCTTCTCTAAGAATTACAGGGATATGGCTCTGAATATATACAGCACCCCCCCCCCCCCATACGCATTTCTGTCTCTTCTATAAATGTTATATCCTTGCAGTGCTACTGATGTATCATCAAATGAATTATCTAAGTGAGTCTCAAAAATGGCTAATATTGTATATGACTGTTATCTGATGTTACATATTAATATGGGCAATTTTCAGCCCTTTCCTGTGTATCTTATCAGAGATAGACATAGTATTGAAAAGAGCAGACAAAGCAAGAGAAAAAAACATACATTCAGCAGTCCATTAATCAATTGGTGTGTGTGTGTGCTGCAGGGTTGAGGCTACGAACCGATAGGCTTGGCTCTCTCATCCCTTCCGGGGTTCTGGAAGGGAGGGTTTACAATGAACCTGTCGTAGCGGATGTAAGCAATTTCTCCACACGCTCTGGCAGCTTTCATGGCTGGGATCAGTTCTTTCCTTTTTTGGTGCACAGAGGGAGAGCATTGTATGCGTCTCTGTATGTGGAGTAAAGGTAGTCTAGATTTTTTTCTCTCCTCTGGTTGCACATGTAACATGCTGGTAGAAATGAGGTAAAACGGATTTAAGTTTAAAGTCCCCGGCCACTAGGAGCGCTGCCTCTGGATGAGCATTTTCTTGCTTTTACAGCTCGATGAGTGCAGTCTTACTGCCAGCATCAATTTGTGGTGGTAAACAGACAGCTATGAAAAATATAGATGAAAACTCTCTTGGTAAATAGCATGGTCTACAGCTTATCATGAGATAATCTACCTCAGGCGAGCAAAACCTTGAGACTTCCTTAATATTAGATTTTGTGCACCAGCTGTTATTTACAAACAGACACAGACTGCCACCCCTTGTCTTACCGGAGGCAGCTGTTCTATCTTGCCGATGCACAAAAAACCCAGCCAGCTGTATGTTATCTATGTCGTCGTTCAGCCACGACTCGGTGAAACATAAGATATTACCGTTTATAATATCCTGTTGGTAGGATAGTCTTGATAGTAGCTCATCCATTTTATTATACAATGATTGTGTAACGATTGCGCTGAGAGTCGGGAAGCAAGTTCAGGGAGTGACTGTTTTAATATATAAAAGAAACAATGATGCTTCCCTTAGGTGAGGTGTTATTCTGTAATGGGTGAGCTGAGAGTCAGGAAGCAAGTTCGGGGAGTGTGTTTTAAGAAATAAAAGAAACAATGAACACAAACAACGCACCGACATGAAAACAGAGTCAATGACACCTGAGGAAAGAACCAAGGAGAGTGACAGATATAGGGAAGATAATCAAGGAGGTGATGGAGTCCAGGTGAGTGTCATGAGGCACAGGTGTGCAAGACGATGGTGACAGGTGTGTGGGACAATCAGCAGCCTGATGACCTAGAGGCTGGAGAGGGAGTATACGTGACAGTACCCCCCTCCCCAACGCGCGGCTCTAGCCGCAGGACGCCGTCAAAGGTTACGAACCCGGGGATCAGGAGCAGACTGGTCAGACCTGCTGATGCGCAATAACCTGTCACGCCAGCTGAAGCACAGGAACCTGTTTAGTCAGTTGGGATGCGGGAACCTGACAGATTGGTTGAGGCAGGGGAGCCTGGCGATCCGGCTGAGGCATGAGAACCTGACAAGCCGGTCGCGGAGGCATGAAAGCCCGACGAGCCGGGTGAGGCAGGGGAGCATGGTGATCCGGCTGAGGCATGAGAGCCTGACGAGCCGGCTAAGGCAGGGAAGCCTGGCAATCTGAGAGATATAGGGAAGATAATCAAGGAGGTGATGGAGTCCAGGTGAGATTGATCAGTCGGAGGCAGTTGAGACTGGCATTAAACGTGCAGAAATAAATATATTTCACTGTGTTAATAATTTCAATATGTTTTGTCCCATTACAAACAACACGAAAATAGGTGATTGGTTAAAGCATTCTATAGTACAATCACTTTCAAGGCCTCTAAAGAATATATAGACGAGTTCACAGCATGTAACCTTCATTATCATTGGGACCTGAACAATTCATCTAGATCAGGGCTATTCAATACGGTCCTCGAGGGCCAAAACACATCTGGTTTTCATTCTTGTCTTCTAATCAGTGACTGATTTAGACCTGTGTTTGTGTGTCCAGCAGAGAACCACATTGTAAATGTGTCAATAGCCAAAATTATTACCAGATTTGTGGCTGCTACCCACAAGTATGTTTTTGGATCTAAATGATACAACAGCACTGTAGGGAGGAAAGTAATGCAGACAGTAAGTCAAAAACATGTAGACTGCAGCTGAAATCTCCTCCATTTTTAAAAAATACATTCTGTTAATTTTTGGAGGGGTGAGTACTAGGCCTAAACACAACATCCAATAAACAATTAACTAATTACAAAAGTCCTGATAGTCTCATTCCAACAGTATTAGGAAATCTCATTACAGTTAACATCTCATGCGTAAAAAGCAGGGAGAAAGAAAACAGGGACCATATTTCAGAGTTGGGTTGTGTGAGGCTACGCTTTAAATACAATTTCATGACGACTAAGTTTCTCATAAGTGTTTTTTAAAGACCTCATCATTGGCAGTGTATAAGATAAAACAAAAATAATCCTAGTAATGGTTGCACAAAAAAACTGTGCAAACCAAGCTCCCAAATATTGAAATGAGCCCCTCCTATAGCTGGGCTTGGTGAGTCTGGCCTGTGTTGGGGTGGTGTAGTCCTGTGTGGCTCAGTTGGTCGAGTAGCGGTGCTAGCCATGACAGGGTTGTAAATGCGATTCACAACGTGGGATCAGCAAGTTGTTTCTGATAAGAGTGTCTGCTAAATGACTAAAATGTAGGCTAGCTTGTTAATGGGGTCATGTTTGCTGGGAATCTGATTGAAGCCTAAATATTTCAAATGGATTCAATGATTATCCTTTACTGTAGACGTAATGACTGTAGCTACCGAAATCTATTGTATAGAGTGTTATAATAAAATAGGCCTAATGAAGCAAGTGTGTTTAGCCTACGTTGCAAAGCTATTTGTGCAGGCTGGTTAAATATAGACGAATAAAGATAGGATAACTGCAAAATGCTGTGTGAATTATTTTTAATTTGATAAGTACAATTGTGCCAACCAGGAAAGACACGGGGTGTGTTATTGTAGCCTATTAAGCACGACTTTTAACAGTGCAGCATTTGGCCACAAGAGCGCGCCTGAGCCACATTAGTGGCGGTGAACACGCCAAAATCTCCTTTCTCTTGTCCTAAAAATTGTGCACAAAAAAAGCATTCCATTCCAAACACTGTCAAAGCCACACCGGAGGCTGTCAGCATCTCTCTCTGTCTCGCACGATGATCCCTGAAAAGCCAGATGTCGTACACACCGTTGCTTTTTATTTACTTTTTCTGTCGTTCGGTAAGTATTGGTTGATTTACCGTTCTATTTGAAGTTATGCGCATTTTACTCGTGCTTTATGTGGCTGCTTTAAGCAGGGAGTAGAGCAAGCTAAGAATATGCGTTGTTGGGAATCCGTGTTGCACATTGGAAGAGTTAACTTTAGCTAGCCTAGATATGACTGGACATTGCAAAGATTTGCATCTGGTTAGAAACTCCTAATTGGATTGGCTGCACATTCGTTCACGACCGTTTGTTACATTGTGTCTTTAGTTCTTTGTGAATTGCCTAAACGCATGTTTTTACTAGGATATAACCTAGACTCTGTGGAAGCTAGCGACTGTATTTTGAGTATAGTTTAAACTTCTTGACCAGTGGCATATTCATTACGTCGAATATGTTGCAAAACGTTTATTAAACGGGACCAAAGGAAACGGGGAGAGACCGAATGATTTGTCCAATAGAAACTTTCGTTTTGGCTCTGTTTCCGCTTGGTTCTTATACGGTAAACGGTTTCCGTAATGAATATGCCCCAGTGTTTTGCAGGCTGCTGCACGCGCAGCTTGTGGGTGTGAGAGTTGTAGCCTTCGTTCTCTGAGAAATACTTTTACAATTGTATCCCGTTGTATTATTTGATAACTTCACCCAATAATTCAACGCGATGCATGCATGTGCGACGAATTGCTGACAGCAGCCCAGTGGCTAACTTTAAAATAGCGCGCTATTGCATTAATTCAGGTAACAGATTAACAATACCTAAAGACTGCAGCCAGGCATAATGCATTAGGATGTGGTTATGCATCGTAAGACTTGTCATACGAATGTATGACCCATAAGGTCTCCCGAGTGGCGCAGCGGTCTAAGGCACTGCATCTCACATGCTGACCAGACCGGACAAGGCATCGCAAAATAAATGGAGAAATCTGTTATTCAATTATTGCACCCACACTGCTGGCGTGTCCTGCCTCTCCCATCTCCTCATTGGTTTATAGAAGCATCTCCTCATTGGTTATGCCCACGTGGGTGATTGAAAGACAAACTGTTTTGCCGGTAGTCGTGGTAATACTTTGAAAGTTTAGATGCCAATCACCGTATAAGTTCAAAGATGAAAAAGCCTGGAAGGAGGAGAGATGACAAGAAACGATTCGGTTGGCCGTTTTATGTGTGGATTAATTGTCGGAGTAGAGGACCTTGTGCATTTCAGGTAAAGTAACAACTCAATGTTTATATCCCAGGACAAATTAGCTAGCAACAGCAAGCTAGCTAAATAAGACAAATTAAAACATTTTTTTTAATGCTTTTCGACCTGTCCCTAAATTAATGTAATTGGTTTTGATATTTTAACCTGTGTGTCGTGATCACGTTTGGTGTAGGGGGACAAAATCAATTTATGCACAATAGCGCACGCGAGCAGCCGGTTTGGGTTCCGTGTCAGTGCTCGAGGCATCACTACAGACAATAATGGTTCGAATCCAGGCTGTTTCACAACCGGCTGTGATTGGGAGTCCCATAGGGCGGTTCACAATTGGCCCAGCGTTGTTAGGGTTTGGCCGGGGTAGGATGCAATTGTAAATAAGAATTTGTTCTTAACTGACTTGCCTAGTTAAATAAAGGTTACATTTTTTAAGTATTAATAATTATCAATTTCAATGATCCTGACTAAATGTTAAATAAGAACTTATAAAGTATGGAAAATAATGTTTTTCTCTCTGTTATTCAGCAAACCGGGGTTCAAATTAGAGGTCGACCGATTATGATTTTTCAACTCCGATACCGATTATTGGAGGACCAAAAAAAGCCAATACCAATTAATTGGCCGATTTAATATATTTTTTTTTAAACATTTTTTATTTATTATTATTTTAGTTTTTTTATAAATATGTATGTGTAATAATGACAATTACAACAATACTGAATGAACACTTTTATTTTAACTTAATATAATTCATGAATAAAATCAATTTAGCCTCAAGTAAATAATGAAACATGTTCAATTTGGTTTAAATAATGCAAAGACACAGTGTTGGAGAAGAAAGTAAAAGTGCAATATGTGCCATGTAAAAAAGCTAATGTTTAAGTTCCTTGCTCAGAACATGAGAACATATGAAAGCTGGTGGTTCCTTTTAACATGAATTTTCAATATTCCCAATTAAGAAGTTTTAGGTTGTAGTTATTATAGGAATTATAGGACTATTTCTCCCTATACCATTTGTATTTCATATACCTTTGACTATTGGATGTTCTTATAGGCACTATAGTATTGCCAGTCTAATCTCAGGATTTGATAGGCGTGAAGTCATAAACAGCACAATGCTCGAAGCACAGCGAGGAGCTGCTGGCAAACACAGGAAAGTGCTGTTTGAATGAATGCTTCAAGCATGGTAGGCTGCCTACCACCTGCCTGTCAGACTGCTCTATCAAATATCAAGTCATATACTTAATTATAATATATACACAGAAATACGAGACTTAGGTCATTAATATGGTCAAATCCGGAAACTATAATTTCGAAAACAAAATGTTTATTATTTCAGTGAAATACGGAACCTTTCCGTATTTTATCTAACATCCCTAAGTCTAAATATTGCTGTTACATTGCACAACCTTCCAATGTTATGTCATAATTATGTAAAATTCTGGCAAATTAATTGCGGTCTTTGTTAGGAAGAAATGGTCTTCACACAGTTCGCAACAAGCCAGGCCGCCCAATCTGCTGCATATACCCTGACTCTGCTTTCACAGAACGCAAGAGAAGTGACACATTTTCCCTAGTTAAAATAAATTCATGTTAGCAGGCAATATTAACAAAATATGCAGGTTTAAAATAAATAAAAAAAGTCCTTGTGTATTGATTTTAAGAAAGGCATTGATGTTTATGGTTAGGCACACATTGGTGCAACGACAGTGCTTTTTTTCGCGAATGCGCTTGTTAAATCATCACCCGTTTGACGAGTAGGCTGTGATTCGATGATAAATTAACATGCACCGCATTGATTATATGCAACGCATATAAGTTAGATAACTACACATGGTTGATGATATTAATAGTTTAACTAGTGATTATGTTAAGATTGATTGTTTTTTATAAGAGAAGTTTAATGCTAGCTAGCAACTTACCTTGGCTCCCTGCTGCACTCGTGTCACAATTGGTCAGCCTGCCACTCAGTCTCCTCGTGGAGTGCAATGTAATCGGCCATAATCGGTGTCCAAAAATGCAGATTACTGATTGTTATGAAGGTGTGAAATCGGCTCTAATTAATCGGCCATGCCGATTAATCGGTCGACCTCTAGCTCAAAGACTATTTGAGTTCTTTAAAATATACTACATGACCAAAAGTATGTGGACACCTGCTCATCCAACATCTCGTTTGAAAATCATGGGCATTAATATTGAGTTGGCTCCCCCTTTGCTGCTATAACAGCTTCCACTCTTCTGGGAAGGCTTTCCACTAGATGTTGGAACATTGGTGCGTGGTCTTGCTTCCATTTTGCCACAAGAGCATTAGAAAGGTTGGCACTGATGTTGGTGATTAGGCCTGGCTCGCAGTCGGCGTTCCAATTCATCCCAAAGGTGTTCGATGGGGTTGAGGTCAGGGCTCTGTGCAGGCCAGTCAAGTTCTTCCACACCGATCTCGAGAAATGATTTCTGTATGGACCTCGCTTTGTGCACGGGTGCATTATCATGCTGAAACAGGAAATGGCCTTCCCCAAACTGTTGCCATAAAGTTGGAAGCACAGAATTGTCAATAATGTCATTGTGTGCTGTAGCGTTAAGATTTCCCTTCACTAAAATTAAGGGGATTAGCCCGAACCATGAAAAACAGCCCCAGACCCATTATTGCTTCTCCACCAAACTTTACAGTTTGGAACTAGGTAGTTGGTGTTGCGACCGAGGACAGATGATTTTTACGTGTTTCAGTACTTGGCGGTCTCGTTCTGTGAGGTTGTGTGGCCTACCACTTCGCAGGTGCGCTGCTGTTGCTCCTAGACTTTTCCACTTCATAATAACAGCACTTAGACTGGGCCAGGGCAGCTCTAGCAGGGCAGAAATTTGACTAACTGACTTGTTGGAAAGGTGGCATGCTATGAAAGTGCAATGTTGAAAGTCACTGAGCTCTTCAGTAAGGCCATTCTACTGCCAATGTTTGTCTATAGAGATTGCATGGCTGTCTACTCGATTTTATACATGTCAGCAACGGGTGTAGCTGAAATAGCCAAATCCACTAATTTGAAGATGTGTCCACATACTTTTGTATATCTAGTGTAATTTGAGGGGAGGTTTCCTGGACACAGATTAAGCATAGTCCTGGACTAAAAAGTGCTTTCAATGGAGATTCTCTATTGATCTTGATTTTTAGTTCAGGAATAGGCATAATCCATGTCCAGGAAACCGCCCTCAAGTGTTTGTCAGGTGGGCAGTGTTTGCTCTTTTGGGACTTTTCTATTGGTTCCATTGGAACAGGCAGGCTCATTGGAAGATTCAGGCACAGCTAAAGCGTTTGAAATGATTTAAAGGCCCCCACCAGAGTGCAATGTCGCCCCTATTTCAGTGTAACTTCTGTCCTAGAGCGTAAATTGTAGTTTTTAGGTTCTACCTCTGAAGAATGACGCAGGCTGCTAATACATATTCACAAATTGGGCGTGGGAACGCTGTGGTGATTTCTATCTCCAAAAAAACTGAAACTTGACAAATGATCCAAAGGATGATTTATAATTTGCTGGTAAAAAAGTGGAGGTGCTATAACACACCCCATACTTTAATTTGTTCCATGGCTCAGGCAGCCAAGTGTAGACTACCGCGACAAGCTGTTTGGCTTAGCCAAAGATGATCTATTATATTGCTCCGCTCAGTTGCGACTTGTGAAGATGGAAGTACTTTGCAGGTGTTTATGATGAATAAATAATGCCATGCTGGTGGGTGGCAACATTCAAATGAAACTCAGCCCCGAAAAGAAACGTAGACTGTAAAGTAGTTGCATGTCATATCATAGGGGAAACGCATGGCATTGGCATGAAAAAGATCAGAAGTTACCCCTTCGGATTTCCCACTTCAACCTCAATATATCATACTTTGACTAAAGCAATGACTTATTGACTTATCCTTGTGTAACATCATGGGTAGGCTAAGATATGGGCATGGAAAAAAAGTGAATTTCTGCTCTTGTGGGCGTTTAATCATATAGGATTTGGTCTGCTTTTCATTATTCACCATAGTGGTTACAGATTGTTGTTACTAACAGCCTCTTGAACATTAATGTAATTGTTGAATGGCATAAGTGAGTGGAATAGATGTTACATGAATTCATCTGTAATACCAAAGGTTTATAGACTAGCCTATTGTATGGGCAACCAACTCGCTGGCCTTGTCTTTAGTGTCCATCCTGAGATTGAAAGATTGGGAGTTCGATCCCTGGCCGAGTCATACCAAAGACTGTAAAAAATGGGACCCGATGCGTCTCTGCTTGGCACTCAGCAGATAGATTGGCCGAGGTAAGGTCCTGCGATAGACTAGCATCCTGTCCAGGGGATATACAGTGCCTTGCGAAAGTATTCGGCCCCCTTGAACTTTGCGACCTTTTGCCACATTTCAGGCTTCAAACACAAAGATATAAAACTGTATTTTTTTGTGAAGAATCAACAACAACAAGTGGGACACAATCATGAAGTGGAACGACATTTATTGGATATTTCAAACTTTTTTAACAAATCAAAAACTGAAAAATTGGGCGTGCATAGGCTTTTAAGACCCTATGTAAAAAAATAACATAAATAAATTGTTTGTACACTTGTTTACATGGATGCTTCTTAATAAAACGTATTTTAAACCAGCCATTACACTTTGCTATTATCATGCCATTTCATTATTATTATTCAGGTTATTAATAATAAATTCTGGTTAGACTGAATTTGTTACATTTTCATATTGACACAGCATGACAGAGTCAAAATAAAGATTTATGCCCACCTTGTCCTTGTCTGTTAACTTTTCTGTACATAACATTTTTCAATCTGGATCCTATTTTGATGCTAAAACCATTCCCATGAAGTCTGTGTTTTTCCCCCACTTTAACCTAAATATTTGCATAACTTCACAAACCCTACTGTTGCTGCCATTTGATGGCAGTGGCATTGGCATATGTTCTTCAAAGAGAGCATGACGTAATGGCCGGCAGGTACCCTAGTGGTTAGAGCGTTGGACTAGCGTTGGATCGAATCCCCAAGCTGACAAGGTAAAAATCTGTCGTTCTGCCCCTGAACAAGGCAGTTAACCCACTGTTCCTAGGCCGTCATTGAAAATATGAATTTGTTTTTAACTGACTTGCCTAGTTTTAATAAAGGTTACATTTTTGGGGGGAGAAATAACGTAGCATAAGTTCCTGGAAATATGCCTTTTACCAGATCAGATCATGCTAGGAGCGTCCAGACAGGCTACTTTATCTAACTTTCTGAATGGACGTATAGGCCTATATTGTTACAAATGAAGAGTCACCCATGATTCACCAAACAATATTTTGAAAGAGGAAGCAAAGTATTTTAAGCATATGTTTTCATTTCAGTCTCTATCTCCACTAACTGAAGTTAATTGTAAGGATTTGTTTCTATTATTAATGTAAAATTTAACAGCTGTACAGAAAGACTCATGTGAAGGCTAAATTACAGAGCTGGAACTTCTTGATGCATTTAAAGCCTGTAAGTCCGGAATAACTCCCAGGGCTGGATGGCATACCAGTTGAGGTCTACAAAACCTTGTTTGATGTACTCCGAGGACTGTTATTAGCATGTTTTAACCACTCTCATAAAAATGGTAGGTTATCAGATACTCAACAAGAAGGTCTGATTTGATTTGCTGAAACAGGACTCAAGTGATTATAAATATGAAGATCCAGTCCATTAAAACATTTGGAGGCCCCTTACTCTTTAGTGTTGATGCAAAAATTCTAGCATAGAATTATGCATAGAATTAAAAAGGTATTGCCAGATATTATTCACCCTAATCAGTTTTTTTTACCTGGATGATACATTGGAGATAATATAATACAAGTACTGGAAACAATATAGCACTATTAAATATAGCTGACTTTGAAAAGGCCTTTGATAAAGTACGAATGGAGTTTATATATATATAATGCCTGGAATATTTACATTTTGGAGAATATCTTATACAATAAGTTAAAGTGATGTATAGTAAACCTAGGTGTGAAATAGTAAATATTTGCTAGTTCTCAGAAAGTATTAAACTGTTAAGAGGAGGAAAATAAGGTTGTCCACTATCGGCATATATATTTATTATGGCCATTGAAATGTTAGATATTAAAATCAGATCCAACAATAATATTAAGGGGCTAGAAATCCAAGGCTTAAAAATAAAGGTGTCATTGTACGCTGATGCAACCATCCCAGCTCTGCAGATGTTGCTGCAAAGAGACAGAATCAATTGTTTTGGTTCTGTCCTTATGTAGCTTTTCTACTGACTCTGAAAAACACCAAAAGAAAGATGCCCAGGGTCCCTGCTCATCTGCGTGAACGTACCTTAGGCATGCTGCAAGGAGGCATGAGGACTGCAGATGTGGCCAGGGCAATAAATTGCAATGTCCGTACTGTGAGATGCCTAAAATTGCGCTACAGGGAGACAGGATGGACAGCTGATCTTTCTCGCAGTGGCAGACCACTTGTAACAACCTCTGCACAGGATCGGTACATCCGAACATCACACCTGCGGGACAGGTACAGGATGACAACAACAACTGCCCGAGTTACACCTGGAATGCACAATCCCTCCATTAGTGCTCAGACTGTCCGCAAAAGGCCGAGAGAGGCTGGACTGAGGGCTTGTAGGCCTGTTGTAAGGCAGGTCCTCACCAGACATCACTGGCAACAACGTCGCCTATGGGCACAAACCCACCGTCGCTGGACCAGACAGGACTGGCAAAAAGTGCTCTTCATTGACAAGTCGCGGAATTGTCTCACCAGGGGTGATGGTCGGATTTGCGTTTATCATTGAAGGAATTAGCATTACACCGAGGCCTGTACTCTGGAGCAGGATCGATTTGGAGGTGGAAAGTCCGTCATGTTCTGGGTCGGTGTGTCACAGCATCATCGGACTGAGCTTGTTGTCATTGCAGGCAATCTCAATGCTGTGCGTTACAGGGAAGACCTCCCCCCTCATGTGGTACCCTTCCTTCAGGCTCATCCTGACATGACCCTCCAGCATGACAATGCCTCCAGTCATACTGCTTGTTCTGTGAGTGATTTCCTGCAAGACCGGAATGTCAGTGTTCTGCCATGGCCAGCGAAGAGCTCGGATCTCAATCCCATTGAGCACATCAGGGACCTGTTGGATCGGAGGGTGAGGGCTAGGGCCATTCCCCCCAGAAATGTCTGGGAACTTGCAGGTGCGTTGGTGGAAGAGTGGGGTAAAATCTCACAGCAAGAACTGGTCCAAATCTGGTGC
This sequence comes from Oncorhynchus clarkii lewisi, assembly GCF_045791955.1. Taxonomy (NCBI): domain Eukaryota; kingdom Metazoa; phylum Chordata; class Actinopteri; order Salmoniformes; family Salmonidae; genus Oncorhynchus; species Oncorhynchus clarkii. Next base: position 1,255,180 of record NC_092173.1, on the reverse strand, counting down.
AGTTCATGAGGAGGAGATGCACTGCAGTACTTAATGCAGCTGGTGGCCACACCAGATACTGACTGTTACTTTGGACTTTGACCCCCCCTTTGTTCATGGACACATTATTCAATTTCTGTTAGTTACATGTCTGTGGAACTTGTTCAATTTATGTCTCAGTTGTTGAATCTTGTTACGTTCATACAAATATTTACACATGTTAAAATAAATGCAGTTGACAGTGAGAGGACATTTATTTTTTTGCTGAGTTTAAATGGGGGATTGGAAATTATGCAGACAATTACATTTATGAAAGCCACAATCTATAGGCCTATAGAGATAATCAGCCAACTCACACAAGTACATCCCCATAAAAGGACCCGTCAATCAAAGCTACCAGCGTATGTCAGACATGAGAGAACATTTTTACTCTTCTACTTAAAACGTATAAGGAAACCAATGCTTACCTTAGACTTTCCAAAAGTAGGCTATACGATGACAAGACAAGTATGAAGTGGAGAGAGGGCTATGCGATAGTATGAAGATGAAATTGATCATTAAAATAGAAACAAATACACGCAACATGTCAATGACAGCTGTGACGTCACTGGCCGTTGAGTAGTCTATAAATAAATAAAATATCCTGTATGAAATTATACCATGCCAGGTTGGAGAGTATTGTCAAATTGTCCATTTGACACAACAATAGCGCATTATTGGCCTCAGAGCCAGAACAGCCTTGTCTTCTGTTGTTGAATAATTAAAGAATAGTCAGACACATCCAACCTTTTTTTAAACAATACTTATTTATTAGCAAGCAATGAAAACGTGGATTGTACAGTGCCTTCAGAATGTATTCATACCCCTTGACTAATTCCACACTTTGTTGTTACAGCCTGAATTCAATTTTTTTTATTTTATTTATTTTACCTTTATTTAACCAGGTAGGCAAGTTGAGAACAAGTTCTCATTTACAATTGCGACCTGGCCAAGATAAAGCAAAGCAGTTTGACAGATACAACAACACAGAGTTACACATGGAGTAAAACAAACATACAGTCAATAATAAAGTATAAACAAGTCTATATACAATGTGAGCAAATGAGGTGAGAAGGGAGGTAAAGGCAAAAAAGGCCTTGGTGGCAAGGTAAATACAATATAGCAAGTAAAACACTGGAATGGTAGTTTTGCAATGGAAGAATGTGCAAAGTAGAAATAAAAATAATGGGGTGCAAAGGAGCAAAATAAATAAATAAATAAAATACAGTTGGGAAAGAGGTAGTTGATAGGGCTAAATTATAGGTGGGCTATGTACAGGTGCAGTAATCTGTGAGCTGCTCTGACAGTTGGTGCTTAAAGCTAGTGAGGGAGATAAGTGTTTCCAGTTTCAGAGATTTTTGTAGTTCGTTCCAGTCATTGGCAGCAGAGAACTGGAAAGAGAGGCGGCCAAAGAAAGAATTGGTTTTGGGGGTGACTAGAGAGATATACCTGCTGGAGCGTGTGCTACAGGTGGGAGATGCTATGGTGACCAGCGAGCTGAGATAAGGGGGACTTTACCTAGCAGGGTCTTGTAGATGACATGGAGCCAGTGGGTTTGGCGACGATTATGAAGCGAGGGCCAGCCAACGAGAGCGTACAGGTCGCAATGGTGGGTAGTATATGGGGCTTTGGTGACAAAACGGATTGCACTGTGATAGACTGCATCCAATTAGTTGAGTAGGGTATTGGAGGCTATTTTGTAAATTACATCGCCAAAGTCGAGGATTGGTAGGATGGTCAGTTTTACAAGGGTATGTTTGGCAGCATGAGTGAAGGATGCTTTGTTGCGAAATAGGAAGCCAATTCTAGATTTAACTTTGGATTGGAGATGTTTGATATGGGTCTGGAAAGAGTGTTTACAGTCTAACCAGACACCTAAGTATTTGTAGTTGTCCACGTATTCTAAGTCAGAGCCGTCCAGAGTAGTGATGTTGGACAGGCGGGTAGGTGCAGGTAGCGATCGGTTGAAGAGCATGCATTTAGTTTTACTTGTATTTAAGAGCAATTGGAGGCCACGGAAGGAGAGTTGTATGGCATTGAAGCTTGCCTGGAGGGTTGTTAACACAGTGTCCAAAGAAGGGCCGGAAGTATACAGAATGGTGTCGTCTGCGTAGAGGTGGATCAGAGACTCACCAGCAGCAAGAGCGACCTCATTGATGTATACAGAGAAGAGAGTCGGTCCAAGAATTGAACCCTGTGGCACCCCCATAGAGACTGCCAGACCCTCCGATTTGACACACTGAACTCTATCAGAGAAGTAGTTGGTGAACCAGGCGAGGGAATCATTTGAGAAACCAAGGCTGTTGAGTCTGCCGATGAGGATGTGGTGATTGACAGAGTCGAAAGCCTTGGCCAGATCAATGAATACGGCTGCACAGTAATGTTTCTTATCGATGGCGGTTAAGATATCGTTTAGGACCTTGAGCGTGGCTGAGGTGCACCCATGACCAGCTCTGAAACCAGATTGCATAGCAGAGAAGGTATGGTGAGATTCAAAATGGTCGGTAATCTGTTTGTTGACTTGGCTTTCGAAGACCTTAGAAAGGCATGGTAGGATAGATATAGGTCTGTAGCAGTTTGGGTCAAGAGTGTCCCCCCCTTTGAAGAGGGGGATGACCGCAGCTGCTTTCCAATCTATGGGAATCTCAGACGACACGAAAGAGAGGTTGAACAGGCTAGTAATAGGGGTGGCAACAATTTCGGCAGATAATTTTAGAAAGAAAGGGTCCAGATTGTCTAGCCCGGCTGATTTGTAGGGGTCCAGATTTTGCAGCTCTTTCAGAACATCAGCTGAATGGATTTGGGAGAAGGAGAAATGGGGAAGGCTTGGGCGAGTTGCTGTTGGGGGTGCAGTGCTGTTGACAGGGGTAGGAGTAGCCAGGTGGAAAGCATGGCCAGCAGTAGAAAAATGCTTATTGAAATTTTCAATTATGGTGGATTTATCAGTGGTGACAGTGTTTCCTATCTTCAGTGCAGTGGGCAGCTGGGAGGAGGTGTTCTTATTCTCCATGGACTTTACAGTGTCCCAGAACTTTTTTGAGTTAGTGTTGCAAGAAGCAAATTTCTGCTTGAAAAAGCTAGCCTTGGCTTTTCTAACTGCCTGTGTATAATGGTTTCTAGCTTCCCTGAACAGCTGCATATCACGGGGGCTGTTCGATGCTAATGCAGAACGCCATAGGATGTTTTTGTGTTGGTTAAGGGCAGTCAGGTCTGGGGAGAACCAAGGGCTATATCTGTTCCTGGTTCTAAATTTCTTGAATGGGGCATGTTTATTTAAGATGGTTAGGAAGGCATTTTAAAAAAATATCCAGGCATCCTCTACTGACGGGATGAGGTCAATATCCTTCCAGGATACCCCGGCCAGGTCGATTAGAAAGGCCTGCTCGCTGAAGTGTTTCAGGGAGCGTTTTACAGTGATGAGAGGAGGTCGTTTGACCGCTGACCCATTACGGATGCAGGCAATGAGGCAGTGATCGCTGAGATCTTGGTTGAAGACAGCAGAGGTGTATTTAGAGGGGAAGTTGGTTAGGATGATATCTATGAGGGTGCCCGTGTTTAAGGCTTTGGGGAGGTACCTGGTAGGTTCATTGATAATTTGTGTGAGATTGAGGGCATCAAGTTTAGATTGTAGGATGGCTGGGGTGTTAAGCATGTTCCAGTTTAGGTCGCCTAGCAGCACGAGCTCTGAAGATAGATGGGGGGCAATCAGTTCACATATGGTGTCCAGAGCACAGCTGGGGGCAGAGGGTGGTCTATAGCAGGCGGCAACGGTGAGAGACTTGTTTTTAGAGAGGTGGATTTTTAAAAGTAGAAGTTCAAATTGTTTGGGTACAGACCTGGATAGTAGTACAGAACTCTGCAGGCTATCTTTGCAGTAGATTGCAACACCGCCCCCTTTGGCAGTTCTATCTTGTCTAAAAATGTTGTAGTTTGGAATTAAAATGTCTGAATTTTTGGTGGTCTTCCTAAGCCAGGATTAAGACACAGCTAGAACATCCGGGTTGGCAGAGTGTGCTAAAGCAGTGAATAGAACAAACTTAGGGAGGAGGCTTCTAATGTTAACATGCATGAAACCAAGGCTATTACGGTTACAGAAGTCGTCAAAAGAGAGCGCCTGGGGAATAGGAGTGGAGCTAGGCACTGCAGGGCCTGGATTCACCTCTACATCGCCAGAGGAACATAGGAGGAGTAGAATAAGGGTGCGGCTAAAAGCAATAAGAATTGGTCGTCTAGAACGTCTGGAACAGAGAGTAAAAGGAGGTTTCTGGGGGCGATAAAATAGCATCAAGGTATAATGTACAGACAAAGGTAAGGTAGGATGTGAATACAGTGGAGGTAAACCTAGGTATTGAGTGATGAAGAGAGAGATATTGTCTCTAGAAACATCATTGAAACCAGGAGATGTCATTGCATGTGTGGGTGGTGGAACTAATAGGTTGGATAAGGTATAGTGAGCAGGACTAGAGGCTCTACAGTGAAATAAGCCAATAAACACTAACCAGAACAGCAAGACATATTGACATTAAGGAGAGGCATGCTTAGTCGAGTGATCATAAGGGTCCGGTGAGTGGAGAGGTTGGTTGAGGGTCACGGCGATTTAGACAGCTAGCCAGGCCAACCGGTAGCAAGCTAGCATAGGATGGAGTCTGTTGTTAGCCACCTCTTGCGTTCGGTCAGTAGATTAGTGGGGTTCCGTGTGGTAGAGGGGATTAATCCAAATCACACAACAACAACAAAAATAACAACAATAGATATAGTTATAGAGGCCCGAGAAGAAAACATAATAATAATACAAATAAATAAATTGTCCGATTGTCTATTCAGATAGCAGCCGGTAAGACAGCTAACGGTTAGCGGGCCGCAGATGGGCGTTCAGGTAACGTCGCGACAGAGGAGCCAGCCGGATCTCATTCAGGTAGATAACGTCGGCAGTCCAGTTGTGAAGGCCCGGTGGGGCTCCGCGTAGGCAGTGAAACGGGTCCGGATAGGTGACTGCAGCCCAGGAGTGAATGATGGAACTCAGGAGTGATTGACGGAGCTGGCTAGCACCGGAACAATCGATGTTTGCTCCGGAATCGACGAAAGCCGACTGTCACACGGATAGCAGCTAGCTAGCTGTGAGATCCGGGTATGAATGTCCAGAGAGCAGTTGAAATCCAGGAACATGGAGAGAAAAATTGGTCCGGTATGTTCCGTTCCGAGCCGCGCTGCGCCGTACAAAACTGGCGATAGATTTTCGATAGATTTTCGAGCTAAAGGATAGCTGATGACCACAAACCGTGGTTAGCTGAATACTAACGATTTGCCAGTAAAGAAGCTAACTAGCTTCTGATTAGCTTCTGGATTAGCTTCTGGGCTAGCTCCTGGCTAGCTTCTGGCTAGTTTCTGGCTAGCTTCTTGGAGTTTCTGGCTAGCTTCTTGGAGGATTACAGATCTGAGGTAAATAATACTTTTTTATAAATATAAATTGGTGAGGCTGGTTGCAGGAGAGTGTTTAGAAGATGAGTTGATGGAAAATAAAAATAAAATGTATGTGAAAAAAGTTGTAAATATATATATATACAGGACACGACAAGACGAGGACAAAAGACATCTGAACTGCTATGCGATCTTGGAGTTTTTGGAGATTTTTAGGATTAACTGTATTTTTTTCTCACACAATACCCTATAATTACAAAGTGAAAACATGTTTTTAGTTTTTTTTTGCAAATGTATTGAAAATGAAATACAGAAATATCTCACACCCCTTAGTCAATACTTTATGGAAGCTTTGCCAGCGATTACAGCTTTTAAAAAATTCTAACATTTGTAAAACAAAGAAACCACTAATATATATTGAATAGCTAATTATTCAACCCCCTGAGTAAGTACATTTGGCAGTGATTACAGGTGTGAGTCTTTCTGGGTAAGTCTCTAAGAGATTTCCAAACCTGGATTGTACAATCATTTCCCCATTATTCTTTTCAAATTCTTCAAGCTCTGTCAAGTTGGTTGTTGATTTTCAAGCAGATTTAAGCCAAAACTAACTTGGCCACTCAGGAACATTCACTGTCTTCTTGGTAAGCAACTCCAGTGTAAATTTGGCCTTGTGTTTTCGATTATTGTCCTGCTGAAAGGTGAATTAATCTCCCAGTGTCTGGTGGAAAGCAGACTGAAGCAGGTTTTCCTGCTTCTATCATCTATTGATTCAAACATGCTCTTAAACTTTTCTGACTGGCCATAGAGGACACCTAACTGATGGACCCAAGAAAGGGAATCCCGGATCAGTGGGGAGGCTGAGCAGCCTAGAGGGCTAATGCCTGCTGCCTCCTCACAATTGCCTCTGTGTATTTTCCTGCCATGTTTGAGGCATCATCGTAACTCTGCCCACATAAGCCAGACATGGGAAAATTGAGCCTCAACAACACATCAGTTGCCACTTTCGCAATTCCCTCGCCTGTTGTCTCCGACACCCTGTATAGCCCAATAAACTCCTTGTGAGGGACAAGGTCATGGTCAACATAACGCAGACAGACACTCTCCTGTTCAGCACCAGAGACAACTTGAGTACCATCAACAATTACTGAAAATTGTACAATCGGAAGAGACCTAATCTCAGCTGCAATGCCTCAAATGACTGTATTGGCCACGATGTTCAGAATTTCATTCTGTGCTTTGGGGCCTGTGTACATTTTGGTACGCTCTGTTAACCACTTCAGTACAATGGGATTATCCTCTTCTGCCCTAAGTTTCAAAAGCTGGTATAAATTCCCACTGTCATCCGTGAGGCCTCTAAAGGCTTGTACCTGTATTGCTACGTGTCACACCGAACTTACAATTTTCATCAAGCAACGCCTTGCGTCCTCTTGCTGTTTACCCCACGCGCTAGATAACTGGGCACTGATTGGATTTGCTGGTGTGCTGTTACAGTTACAAAGTGGCAGTGGGTTTGACAGTTTTGATGTGCTGTGAATTTCTCAATGGCTTTTCTCCAGTTCCTAAATCCTGCACTAATGAAGGCAGCATCCGCTCTTTGGCCAAAAGATGGCTGGCTTGAAAACCCTTGGCTACAGTGAACACAACACTCCTTTTATTGCTGGATTATAATGTAGCCAGGGAAATCGCCAAACCATCTCTCTTGAAACATAAATTGTGGGTGTGGTTGATATGGTTTTGTGCCATCACTGAGGTAACTGGACAATGTTGTGCCACTGTCCCCTATACTGGTGCTGCTTGCAACAAGGTTGACACCTGGTCCTGCCGTGGCTGTGACACTGTCCTCTGAAGTCTCTCTCCCTGGCTCTTTCACCACCCTCACTGACTCAGTCTGTCTCCTAGAAAATAAATGAGGTGTTTGCCATACTCCTAACTACCGGTACCCAAAACTACACAATTAATCACAACAGCAATATTATTGCCTTAAACTGGTGACTGAACCAACATTAGTTTAAGTTGAGAGTGGGGGTATCCATGGCATTGTTCAATTATGTCCCTATTTTGCAAGTCTAAAAAAGAGGGAACCTTTCATAATGTTGTCAAACAAAGACTCAACAAACTTACCTGAGACTCCCTGTCCCTGCCAGTCTGTCCCCAGCTCTGCTGTCTGTGTGCCATCTGTTGCCTGCTCTGCCTAATGACATCATTATGAAACATTCCCATTAGCATTTCACTTCTTTCTTATGATCATTTAATCAACTAGTCTTTGAGATATCAGGCTACTAGGGTTCTTACTTTTCATTTTGGTGTACTGAAAAATTCTCTCATGTCTCTTTTTTCTGACATTTTTCAACCTTGCTGCCTGGCTGGCTACACACACACACACACACACACACACAGACACATACAGTGTGCAGGTTATTTACAGTATGAGATGGGCTTCGATCTACCAGGTAGCTAGCTAATCAGCAAGCAAATGTGAAACGGATTGCAGTGACAAGGATTTACAGCTGTATATGAGTTCACCATTTACACGATGTATGCTGAAACCTTTTGCAATTTTAATATAGTTTATGTTTTCGTTTTATATTGGCTCCCACAATATCTGAATTTGCAGAGCTAGCGAGCACCAATTCCGTTACTGTGGTGTTTGCTATAATCTTTGCTATCGTCAGTTTACTCCAAGATCGGCACACAGGTGCTTCAAAGTCCCCTAGCGACAATTTAGCTTTTGCAACGAGACCATTAAAGATATTTAAGACAATGGTAGAAGAGAGTATAGTTCTGTTCAATTTTGAGTTCAGTTTATCGTTAAACTTATCAGCATGCACTACAGCTGCATGCTGATCTTGGAATAAACTGACGATAGCAAAGATTCCATCTTTGACCATGCCACATTAATGGAATAGGTGCTAGCTAGCTTGCTAGCTAATGTTTGCTTTAGTTTGCGCCATCGGTTTGCTCGCTAGCTCTGCAAATTCAGCTATTGTGTGTGTGAACCCTACCAACACAAAACATCGCTATGGAGCGATTGACTGGATTAACCTCACGTTAGCTACATGCATTGAGTCCCTTTCAGACGGTAGACACGAACACTCTGTCACCTTGCCAGCTAAGGAACACAACATTTGCATTGCAACTTCTCTCATTGACTCGAATTCAAACAACTGCAAACACTGGTTGATGTTACTGTAGCTAGCTAGCAAACATCAGCTAACTGCTAGCTAACATAAAGATTGACCTATAATTCAATGCAGCGAAAATTAAGACTGGTGATGGTTATAAATGTGTTTTATTGTATTGAGTGGTAGAAGTAGAGAAATGTTTAACATATCCTTTGTTTGAACTACTTACAGGAGGTCAGCCACCAATGACAGACTGTCAGATTCTCACACATGCACAGTACCTGCATCATGGGCCACTGCTGAGGGTGGGAGGCAGTGTATCAAACCATTGTGAGGCAAAGGGAGAGGGGTCGCAATGTTTAGAAACTTAAAAACGCTCTATTAAGTGTCTATAATCAGCACAAGTGCTTTCATTGCGTATTATTAATATATTTTTTTAAATTAAATAGTTATGTTTACAGTGATACAGTGGGGCAAAAAAGTAATTAGTCAGCCACCAATTGTGCAAGTTCTCCCACTTAAAAAGATGAGAGAGGCCTGTAATTTTCATCATAGGTACACTTCAACTATGACAGACAAAATGAGAAAAAAAATCCAGAAAATTACATTGTAGGATTTTTTATGAATTTATTTGCCTTGGTCAGGGAGGTGAACAAGAACCTGATGGTCACTCTTACAGAGCTCCAGAGTTCCTCTGTGGAGATGGGAGAAACTTCCAGAAGGACAACCATCTCTGCAGCACTCCACCAATCAGGCATGTATGGTAGAGTGGCCAGACGTAAGCCACTCCTCAGTAAAAGACCGCTTGGGAGTTTTCCAAAAGGCACCTAAAGGACTCGCAGACCATGAGAAACAAGATTCTCTGGTCTGATGAAACCAAGACTGAACTCTTTTGCCTGAATGCCAAGTGTCACATCTGGAGGAAACAAGGGGCACCATTGGTCAAGCATGGTGGTAGCTGCATCATGCTGTGGGGATGTCTGTCATCGGCAGGGACTGGGAGACTAGTCAGAATTGAGGGAAAGATGAACGGAGCAGCTTTGCACACTCTTGGCGTTCTCTCAACCAGCTTCATAAGGTAGGCACGTGGAATGCATTTTAATTAACAGGTGTGCCTTGTTAAATTGTGCAATTTCTTTCCTTAATGTGTTTGAGCTAATCAGTTGTGTTGTGACAAGGTAGGGGTGGTATACAGAATATAGCCCTATTTGTTAAAAGACAAAGTCCATATTATGGCAAGAACATCTCAAATAAGCAAAGAGAAACGACAGTCCATCATTACTTTAAGACATGAATGTCATTCAATTCGAAAAATGTCAAGAACTTTGAAAGTTTCTTCAAGTGCAGTTGCAAAAACAATCAAGCGCTATGAAGAAGCTGAGGACTGACACATGAAAGGAAGACCCAGAGTTACCTCTACTGCAGAGGATAAGTTCATTAAAGTTAACTGCACCGCAGATTGCAGCCCAAATAAATGCTTCACAGAGTTCAAGTAACAGACATATCTCAACATCAACTGCTCAGAGGAGACTGCATGAATCAGGCCTTCATGGTCAAATTGCTGCAAAGAAACCAGTATTAAAGGACACCAATAAGAGGAAGAGACCAAGAAACACAAGCAATGGACATTAGACTGGTGGAAATCTGTCTTTTGGTCTGATGAGTCCAAATTTGGGATTTTTGGTTCCAACCGCCGTGTCTTTTTGAGGCGCAGAGTAGGTTAACGGATGATCTCCACATGTGTGGTTCCCTGGTGGTTCCCACCAGGAAGCATGGCGGAGGAGGTGTTATGGTGTCGGGGTGCTTTTCTGGTGACACTGTGATTTATTTAAAATTCAAGGCACACTTAAACAGCATGACTATCACAGCATTCTGCAGCAATACGCCATCCCATCGGGTTTGCGCTTAGTGGGACTGTCATTTGTTTTTCAACAGAACAATGACCCAACACACCTCCAGGTCGTGTAAGGGCTATTTGACCAAGGAGAGTGATGGAGTGCTGCATCAGATGACCTGGGCTCCACAATCACCGGACCTCAACCCAATTGAGATGGTTTGGGATGAGTTGGACCGCAGAGAGAAGGAAAAGCAGCCAACAAGTGCTCAGCATATGTGGGAACTCATTCATGACTGTTGGAAAAGCATTCCAGGTGAAGCTGGTTGAGAGAATGCCAAGAGTGTATAAAGCTGTCATGAAGGCAAAGGTTGGCTACTTTGAAGAATCTAAATTATAAAATACATTTTGAGTTGTTTAACACTTTTTTGCTAACTACATGTTTCCATATGTGTTATTTCATAGTTTTGATTTCTTCACTATTATTATACAATGTAGAAAATAGTAAACATAAATAAAACCCTTGAATGAGTAGGTGTGTCCAAACTTTTGACTGGTACTGTATAAAAAAGGTGGCTGTTTTGTCTTGTATTTAAGTGTTGACAGCCAGTAGACACCATGTTTATATTGGAGAAGGTGGCGTGTTTAAATAGTGATGCATTATCGTTGATCATGTTGTGAAATTGTCGTTGTTTTCTGATGGTTGTAGGATATATTTGGAAGTAGGATATACAGTGCCTTGCGGAAGTATTCGGCCCCCTTGAACTTTGCGACCTTTTGCCACATTTCAGGCTTCAAACATAAAGATATAAAACTGTATTTTTTTGTGAAGAATCAACAACAAGTGGGACACAATCATGAAGTGGAACGACATTTATTGGATATTTCAAACTTTTTTAACAAATCAAAAATGGAAATATTGGGCGTGCAAAATTATTCAGCCCCTTTACTTTCAGTGCAGCAAACTCTCTCCAGAAGTTCAGTGAGGATCTCTGAATGATCCAATGTTGACCTAAATGACTAATGAGGATAAATACAATCCACCTGTGTGTAATCAAGTCTCCGTATAAATGCACCTGCACTGTGATAGTCTCAGAGGTCCGTTAAAAGCGCAGAGAGCATCATGAAGAACAAGGAACACACCAGGCAGGTCCGAGATACTGTTGTGAAGAAGTTTAAAGCCGGATTTGGATACAAAAATATTTCCCAAGCTTTAAACATCCCAAGGAGCACTGTGCAAGCGATAATATTGAAATGGAAGGAGTATCAGACCACTGCAAATCTACCAAGACCTGGCCGTCCCTCTAAACTTTCAGCTCATACAAGGAGAAGACTGATCAGAGATGCAGCCAAGAGGCCCATGATCACTCTGGATGAACTGCAGAGATCTACAGCTGAGGTGGGAGACTCTGTCCATAGGACAACAATCAGTCGTATATTGCACAAATCTGGCCTTTATGGAAGAGTGGCAAGAAGAAAGCCATTTCTTAAAGATATCCATAAAAAGTGTTGTTTAAAGTTTGCCACAAGCCACCTGGGAGACACACCAAACATGTGGAAGAAGGTGCTCTGGTCAGATGAAACCAAAATTGAACTTTTTGGCAACAATACAAAACGTTATGTTTGGCGTAAAAGCAACACAGCTGAACACACCATCCCCACTGTCAAACATGGTGGTGGCAGCATCATGGTTTGGGCCTGCTTTTCTTCAGCAGGGACAGGGAAGATGGTTAAAATTGATGGGAAGATGGATGGAGCCAAATACAGGACCATTCTGGAAGAACCTGATGGAGTCTGCAAAAGACCTGAGACTGGGACGGAGATTTGTCTTCCAACAAGACAATGATCCAAAACATAAAGCAAAATCTACAATGGAATGGTTCAAAAATAAACATATCCAGGTGTTAGAATGGCCAAGTCAAAGTCCAGACCTGAATCCAATCGAGAATCTGTGGAAAGAACTGAACTGCTGTTCACAAATGCTCTCCATCCAACCTCACTGAGCTCGAGCTGTTTTGCAAGGAGGAATGGGAAAAAAATTCAGTCTCTCGATGTGCAAAACTGATAGAGACATACCCCAAGCGACTTACAGCTGTAATCGCAGCAAAAGGTGGCGCTACAAAGTATTAACTTAAGGGGGCTGAATAATTTTGCAAGGCACTGTATTTGTTGTCTTAAGGGGGGAAGGTGATACGAGCTTTGGTTTTTCCATTTATATTTTGAGGTTGGACGTTAGCAAGTTGGGCACACCGATTGGTGTCACCTCGTTAGTATCTGTTACACCTGTGCTGCCTTGTCATCTCATATGTCAGAAGGTGTTTCACTTGTGCCGGCACAGGTGAGATTTAAAATCGGCTGGCTCAGTGCTTCAGTTGGTTTGAGTGATGTGACTTAACACCTTAAGTTGGCTCTCCTTTATTGGTTCTTCCCTGTTTTCATTTTGCTCCACATTTTTTGGTTTGCTTCCTGTCTTTTAAGTTTGTGAGTTTTAATTTTGTTTGCCTTCTCTTGGGCAAATTATGCCTTCTCTTGGGCCCTCAATGTGGGTGTCTTTTAGGTCCTAGTTGTTGCTGCTAGTGGACACCCCCATGAGTGTCTTTCAGAAGCCCTCCTAGAACTGCACTTGTTTTGTTTGTTGTTGGTGACTCTTTGTTAGTCCCCGCCCTTCTGTTTGAGTGACAATTTTTGGTTTCTTGCTTGGAAATGTAACAAGGATTAAAAAAAATGGCATTCTTATCTGAGCACTTCGGGTGTTTTCGATAAGAAACTTAAATGTTTGTTTTCCATGTCCTATTTTTATTTTCCATGCCCTAATGAACATCTGAGAGTTACTGAATAATTTACAACTTTTAGTAAGAACATAGTATATGGGATTGATTTTAAGAAATGTAGCTTAATTCATTTGATTATTATTGTTTCTTTACCAAGAAAAACAAAACCCTCAGGACTTCCGTTAGGAAAATATGGCGCTGTACAACGTGACTGGCCCAACCGGAGATTCAGTGAAAATAATAATATCATTGATTTATCAAGACCAGTCCCCATGCTTGTCTCAGAGCAGTGTGAAACGGTGCTGAAATAGTTGACCACACGCGGGTAGGCTATTGCTTCAAATCATATTATAACAATTGGATGACTTTGGGTGTTCCAGTAAGCAACTCTTTGTTGCCTTCATTAGTCTACTTTATTCCAATATTTCTGTCATTCAGTGATATTTATTCCCATAATAATTCGTTATGGATCCAGATGTGGTTAGAAAACAATGCATTTGGTTAACTCGGTAAGGGTATATTTTCCTGCTGATAGGCCACCAAGGTTGGATAGAATGATATAATTGTTCAACAAGCGTTTTGTACTCATAAATTCATATTTCATGAATCTTGGCTCAACAATTCTGTATAAATCACCATATTACAATACATTCGCTCCATTACAATTAGCTGCCATGTCTTTAACATGAAACAATAACGCGGTGCACCATAATTTGCAAATTTCCTCATTATTCAATTGAGGAATGAATCTTTAGTAGTTGTAGGTAGAAACGATTGACTCATTCTCAGTGTACATAATGTGTGGGCTGGTTGATTAAATTAATCTCCTTGTGTGGCTCAGTTGGTAAGAAGATGTCACTAGCAATGCCGAGGTTGCGTTTCTATTGCCACAGATACACATACTTTAAAAATACATATTCCAAAAAAATGTAAGCAATAAGGGACGCGTTGGTGTGGTATGCAGCAAGGGATGTTCTTAGGCACAACGCAACGCCAATCACCATTCCGAGCTCGAACCACCGTTTTATAATATGGAATCTACAACACAGATGTGGAAAATGTTTAGAGGTGTTAAGTACATATAAAGTATAAGCCAGGCCTGGGAAATTCCAGTCCTCGGGGGCCTGATTGGTCTTACACTTTCCCCCCATCCCTAGCAAACACACCTGATTTAAACTAATTGCATTTGTAACTGAAGTTCATGATTTGGTGATTATTGGAGCTTGGTCTGTTTACTGGGACTGGGGAAAAAGTGTGACACGAATCAGGCCCCTGAGGACTGGAGTTGCCCAGGCCTGTGCTAGGCAGTAGTATATTCATAAGGCTATATTCTGTGTCCTGGCTGGCTTCTCCTCAGATTAGGGCTCCGGTTTCTTAATCAACACCTCTCTCTTTATCTCTCTCTCTCTCTGTGTGTTTGAGCCTCGGAAGGCTATTTTACACAATAAGGGGAAATGTGACTCTTCAGCTCTATCTTGTAATTGCATGTAGATATGAAGCTGTTAGAAGCCCCAACACACACACACGCAGCCAGCAAATGTTGAATTGACTAGTATAGAAATATATTCTCCAAACTGCTGTTTTGATCCTCAGTATTGATTTGGAATCCTCATGTGAAGGCCCCTTTTGCCTTGAATCGATAGAGTTAAAATTGGATATAGGTTTCCCATGGTCTAATTGCAAACTTTCATAGTACGCAGTCTGTGTGCACCACCATTCATCTATCAGAAACAAACACAGAGACACACGGGAAAGAGCTTCCTCCCTGAGGGTCTGTTAAATCTCCTGGTAACTAACCTTTCTGCTATGATGGGCCCCATAGGCAGGTTCCTCTATACTGATTAGAGTCGTGACTATAAACCCCTCGGGACAATATATATCTTTAGTGCACATTTCTGTCAACCATCCTAAATGGTTTGACTTGCCTAGTTAAAGGTTAAATAAAATAAATAAACAATTCATTGTCAGGCTTTCAGTGATTTCAGTCTCATTTCGATTTGTCATTTCTTTTTCTCCCTTTTTCTCCCTCATTCGTTGAAGTTCCTGCCAACATTGCCACCAGCAGCTCAAGACAGGTAAGGATACTTTTTTGGGTTAATTGCGTCATGGTGCCACAATTATGCTAATTTCACTCAGATTTCATTTGGGTGCCTGTTACTAATTTGGGCTGATTGGTATGCTTCTCATATTTCTACCCGGTTCCCTCATCAACCCCTATTAAAGGTTTTGATTTCTTAAGCAACCTCAATCAAACCCAAAGATGTTCTCTTCTCTATCAACCGCTTGATCAATGGCCTCCTGGTCAAATCACCGCTATCACTACAAATCCATACCCTTTTTATCTCTTATTTTTGTCGCCCTCAAATAGTGGATCTTTTACTGTTGCTCTTGCTGTTCTTTTCATTTTTTTGTTTTCAATCAGTCCTGTGTACTCGCCTCTCAATAAATAATGAGGGTGTTCAGTCACTATAATTGTTATCAGTGTGAGGGGAACTCTGACAGAAGCGCTTGTGGCTGAGCTGCTTAGCTTCACACTGTCTCCCCCGAAATTCTCTTTGTTTACCTTTGTCAGCAGTTTCTGCCTCCCCCGTTCTCCGCCTCCCCATTTTGTCCTCCCCCATCTACGTTCACAGTTTTATATAATATTTTTTTATTTGACTTTTATCAGTTTAAAACGGTGCCAGCCAGAGGAAAAAAATCACAAGGTGTAAAAAACTAGAGTGGAATCTAAAGGAGGGTTGTCTCTTGTTTGCATTTGTCAATGCGTCTCGAGCTGCAGTCACAGCCAGCAGACTTTCACCACTGGTTTAAGCTTCAAAGGATCTTTATTTGACTCCAAACTTTGTTTGCTTTGAGAATCCATTTCACTAACCACAAAAATTATTTTTATGCGAGTAAAGACCTTATTAAACACAATCACGACAGCTGGGATGGAAACAGGAAGTTTCGGGACAATTTGATAAATGCCAACAGATAATTTGTTTGTTCGACATGGTGGGATCGTTTTATGTCTGTAAAGTTAATTATGGGAGAAATGAAGGTGGAAACACCTTTATGCGCAAAAATTTATATACTGAACAAATAATATAAGTGCAACATGCAACATTTCCAGGAATTGAGGAGGTGTTTGCTTTGGGGATGACCAGTGAAATATATCTGCTGGAGCGCGTGCTATGGGTGGGTGTTGTTAAGGTGACCAGTGAGCTGAGATAAGGCGGAGCTTTAGCTAGCAAAGACTTATAGATGACCTGGAGCCGGTGGGTCTGGCGATGAATATGTAGCGAGGGCCAGCCGACGAGAGCATACAGGTCGCAGTGGTGGGTGGTGGGTGGTATATGGGGCTTTGGTGACAAAACGGATGGCACTGTGATAGACTGCATCCAGCTTGCTGAGTAGAGTGTTGGAGGCTATTTTGTAAATGACATCGCCGAAGTCGAGGATCGGTAGGATAGTCAGTTTTACGAGAGTAAGTTTGGCAGCATGAGTGAAGGAGGCTTTTTTTGCTAAATTAATTTTAATTTAGGGTTGGAGATGTTTAATATGAGTCTGTAAGGAGAGTTTACAGTCTAGCCAGACACCTGGGTATTTATAGTTGTCCACATATTCAAGTCAGAACCGTCCAGAATACTGATGCTAGTCAGGCGGGCGGGTGCGGGCAGCGATCGGTTGAAAAGCATCCATTTAGTTTTATTAGCTTTTAAGAGCAGTTGGAGGCCACGGAAGGAGAGTTATATGGCATTGTAGCTCGTTTGGAGGTTTGTTAACAAGGTGTCCAAAGAAGGGCCAGATGTATACAGAATGGTGTCGTCTGCGTAGAGGTGGATCAGGGAATCACCCGCAGCAAGAGCGACATCGTTGATATATACAGAGAAAAGAGTCGGCCCGATAATTGAACCCTGTGATACCCCCATAGAGACTGCCAGAGGTCCGGAGAACAGGCCCTCCGATTTGACACACTGAACTCTATCTGAGTTCATGTTCAATGCTCACTAACAGGAATGTAAACAAATTTGTGCACAACATTTGAGAGAAATAAGCTTTTTGTGCGTATGCAACATTTCTGGGATCTTTTATTTAAAGTCATGAAACATGGGTTCATTTTTGTTCAGCATAATAATCATTATATCAAATAAACTTGAAGTTGCACGATGATGTGGTGTGTGGTCCTCCCGCTACGACTTGGAAAGCATGCAGTTTATTAGGCTATAAGGGAAATAAGTTGATAATAAGGTGATGAGCTTGATGCTGCTTTCCCAAAAAATATCAAGGGTCTTATTCTGGTGACATGATGATTGATGTTGGTCTGCCATTTGACAAATAAAAATATCCTCTCTTATCCATAATAATCTCATCATGTAACTAGACTAGTTTACCTGCACTGTATCTGCGAGTTGTTGGCTAGAGCGCGTGTTCCCAAGACCAGAGTAGGCACAGTTTTGTGACAAAACTATCGGTATAATTGAAAATGTGATGGAAACACATTAAACTTTAGATCTTTATTTGAAACATATGAACATCTTATTTTATGTGCACTACGTGCTATCGTACTTATTTACTTAATTATTATTTTACTATCGTAAAATACTTATTTTCCACCATAATTTGCAAATAAATTCATAAAAAATCCGACAATGTGATTTTCTGGATTTTTTTCCTCATTTTGTCTGTCATAGTTGAAGTGTACCTATGATGAAAATTACAGGCCTCTCATCTTTTTAAGTGGGAGAACTTGCACAATTGGTGGCTGACTAAATACTTTTTTGCCCCACTGTATATCTCACTAGGGCAGGGGTTTTCAACCTAAATATATCCACTAGTTCTAATGTATCAATGATCTTTGTGATCCCCTTCAGTGCTTGAGGGTGATAGTGTGTAGAGTGATTTCCTTTACGATCTATTGAGGTACTTAAAACCGCATTATCATCTCCCACCATAATAATAGATTCATGCGTTGCTTGTGAGCTCAATAGATTATTATATATATTTTAGAAGTGTGGGTCATCATTATTTGGCCCATATAGGTTAATTAGCCAGATCCCTTTTGGGCCAATAGCATATTCCAAAGGATCCTTCTTCCTTGAGGATCTGTTTTCAGTTTGCACAATTAGATCAAAATTGTTGTTAATTAATATAATCACTCCTTTTGAGTTTCTTTGCCCATGACAAAACAATTTCTCCCTCCCAGTCCTTTTCCCACCCAACCTCATCTATATTTGTAAAATACGACATGATGATTGTGTCCATATAGGTGTACTATAATATTTGCCCTGTTAAGCATACTGTAGCTGCAACTGTGTAAACCTCCAATTGTTCTAATATTCCACCCACTAAAACCTCCCCCATATCTAGGTCTGTTGTCACTAAGACCTAGGAGAACTAACCAAATAGCATGGAGAACAGTCACTAAAATAATAATAAATAATATTATTCTAATTAATAAGAGCACAATATTAGAGTTTCATGCTTATATTAAGAAAGTCCTAGCAAAGGCTATGATCATGTCAGCCCAGTCTTGTCAGTTCATTGGATCCAACTGTTTGAAAACATTAAGAGATAAATACCTATAAACATCGCAAGACCTTTTCTTTTGTCCATTTCCATGCACGCTGCCTATCGGCAGAGAGACATATTTCATGTCGTCCTTCTTATATCCTGTTATAGTCCAACAAGAAGGAATAAGGAACATGCATTCTAACGGCCGCTAATGACTGCAAGTAAAAATAAGTCTTAGTCATCACACTACCCATAAAGGGAAAATAATTTTAACTCACAATCGACCCTGACACAGCCATGGCACGATAGCAAAGAATACATGCAGTACTTCGGCTGTTTTACACACACAGTTGAAGTCGGAAGTTTACATACACCTTAGCCAAATACATTTAAACTCAGTTTTTCACCATTTCTGACATTTAATCCCAGTAAAAATTCCTTGTTTTAGGTCAGTTAGCATCACCACTTTATTTTAAGAATGTGAAATGTCAGAATAATAGTAGAGTGATTTATTTCAGCTTTTATTTATTTCATCACATTCCCAGTGGGTCAGAAGTTTACATACACTCAATTAGTATCTGGTAGCATTGGCTTTAAATTGTTTAACTTGGGTCAAACGTTTAGGGTAGCCTTCCACAAGCTTCCCACAATGAGTTGGATGGATTTTGGCCCATTCCTCCTGACAGAGCTGGTGTAACTGAGTCACTGGGAATGCAGGCCTCTTTGCTCGCACACACTTTTTCAGTTCTGCCCACACATTCTCTATAGGATTGAGGTCAGGGCTTTGTGATGGCCACTCCAATACCTTGACTTGTTGTCCTTAAGCCATTTAACCCTCATGAAGCCATCTATTTTGTGAAGTACATCAGTCCCTCCTGCAGCAAAGCACCCCACAGCATGATGGTGCTACCCCCATGCTTCACGGTTGGGATGGTGTTCTTTGGCTTGCAAGCATCCCCCTTTTTCCTCCAAACATAACAATGGTCATTATGGCCAAACGGTTCTATTTTTGTTTCATCAGACCAGAGGACATTTCTCCAAAAAGTACGATATTTGTCCCCTTGTGCAGGTGCAAACCGTAGTCTGGCTTTTTTATGCTGGTTTTGGAGCAGTCGCTTCTTCCTTGCTGAGCGGCCTTGTTATGTCGATATAGGACTCGTTCTACTGTGGCTATAGATACTTTTGTACCTGTTTCCTCCAGCATCTTCACAATGTCCTTTACTGTTGTTCTCGGATTGATTCACACTTTTTGCACCAAAGTACGTTCACCTCTAGGAGACAGAACGCGTCTCCTTCCTGAGCGGTATGATGGCTGCGTGGCCCCATGGTGTTTATAATTGCGTACTATTGTTTGTACAGATGAACGTGGTACCTTCAGGCGTTTGGAAATTGCTCCCAAGGATGAACCAGACTTGTGGAGATCTACACATTTTTTCTGATGTCTTGGCTGATTTCTTTTAATTTCCCCTTGATGTCAAGCAAAGAGGCACTGAGTTTGAAGGTAAGCCTTGAAATACATCCACAGGTACGCCTCCAATTGACTCAAATGACATGGTGTCATTTTCTGGAATTTTCAAAGCTTTTTAAAGGCACAGTCAACTTATTGTATGTAAACGTCTGACCCACTGGAATTGTGATACAGTGAATTATAAGTGAAATAATCTGTGTGTAAACAATTATTGGAAAAATTACTTGTGTTGTGCATAAAGCAGATGTCCTAAAACTATAGTTTGTTAACAAGAAATCTGTGGGAAAACAAGTTTTAATGACTCCAACCTAAGTGTATGTAAACCTCCGACTTATATATACAGTTGAAGTCGGAAGTTTACATGTACTTTGGAGTCATTAAAACTCGTTTTTCAACCACTCCACAAATTTCTTGTTAACAAACTATGGTTTTGGCAAGTCGGTTAGGGCATCTACTTTGTACATGACACAAGTCATTTTTCCAACAGTTGTTTACAGATGATTTCACTTATAATTCACTGTATCACAATTCCAGTGGGTCAGAAGTTTACATACACTAAATTGACTGTGCCTTTTAACAGCTTGGAAGATTCCAGAAAATGATGTCATGGCAAACATCTCAAGACATCAGTCATGAAGTGAAAGCTTGGTTGCAAATGGGTCTTCCAAATGGACAATGACCCCAAGCATACATGGCTTAACCTTTCTAGCGCATGCAGTCCGCTTGCGACCCACCTCAACAACATCCGGTGAAATTGCAGTGCGCGAAATTCAATTTACAGAAATATGAATATTTAACATTCATGAAAATACAAGAGTTATACATCAAATTAAAGCTTAACTTCTTGTTAATCCAGCCGCTGTCTCAGATTTCAAAAAGGCTTTACGGCGAAAGCACACTATACGATTATCTGAGGATGGCGCCCGCATACAAAAGCATGAAAAACATATTTCAACCAGGCAGGTGCGCAACGAAAGTCAGAAATAGTGAAATATTAAATGCCTTACCTTTTGAAGATCTTTTGTTCGATAATGTCCTTCTTTATATCCCCAAAACTCAGTTTAGCTGGCGCGCTTCAGTCAGTAATCCACCCGTTTCCCTCCTCCAAAATGCATACAAAATGAATCCCAAACGTTACTAATAAGCTTCTCCAAACAAGTCAAACAATGTTTATAATCAAACCTCAGCTACCCTAATACGTAAATAAAAGATACAATTTAAGACGGAGAATCGTTATTGCCTTTACTGGAGATAAACAACAAAGAACGCACTCTCATCCATGCGCATGAAAACACTACAGGCAAAATGGGAGCCACTTAGAAAAACTACAAATTCTAGCTAATTTTTCCAAAAACAAGCCTGAAACTCTTTCTAAAGACTGTTGACATCTAGTGGAAGCCCTAGGAACTGCAATCTGGGAGCTTTTGGCCTCATAATAAACATGAAAGCAATTGGAAACAGTAGTAGGCTGAATTGTTTGGTTTTTTGGGATGGTTTGTCCTCAGGGTTTTGCCTGCCATATCAGTTCTGTTATACTCACAGACATCATTTTAACAGTTTTAGAAACTTTAGAGTGTTTTCTATCCACATCTAATTATATGCATTATATGCAAGCTTCTGGGCCTGAGTAACAGGCAGTTTACTTTGAGCACGCTTTTAATCCAGATGTCAAAATACCGCCCCCTAGCCCAAAGAGCAACATCTCAAGACATCAGTCAGGAAGTTAAAGCTTGGTCGTAAATGGGTCTTCCAAATGGACAATCACCTCAAGCATACATCCAAAGTTGTGGCAAAATGGCCTAAGGACAACAAAGTCAAGGTATTGGAGTGGCCATCACAAAGCCCTGACCTCAATACTAATAGAACATTTGTGGGCAGAACTGAAAAAGCGTGTGTAGGCAAGGAGGCCTACAAACCTGACTCAGTTACATCAGCTCTGTCAGGTGGAATTTGCCAACATTCACCCAACTCATTGTGGGAAGCTTGTGGAATGCTACCCGACACATTTGACCCAAGTTAAACAATTTAAAGGCAATGCTACCAAATACTAATTGAGTGTATGTAAACTTCTGAGCCATTGGGAATGTGATGAAAGAAATAAAAGCTGAAATAAATCGTTCTCTCTGCTATTATTCTGACATTTCACATTCTTAAAATAAAGTGGTGATCCTAACTGACCTAAGACAGGGAGTTTTTACTTGGATTAAATGTCAGGAATTGTGAAAACTGAGTTTAAATGTATTTGGTTAAGGTGTATGTAAACTTCTGACTTCAACTGTATGTGTGTGTGTGTGTGTGTGTGTGTGTGTGTGTGTGTGTGTGTGTGTGTGTGTATTTTTAAATACATAAATGTATCCATAATTGTAATGCGGTGCAAAGGTGTATTGGGTACTTCTTCAGCAGGAGCTAGCTACCATTCATAGGCACGTTGTAGTCTTCGAGTCCTTGAACTTTTGGTTGTTTACGTACAATTGTTCGTCTAGTGGTCGATAATTCTCCTTCTCTGCTCGGAGCCTTTTGAAAGTGGGGTACAGGGCACGTCGTCTCCCCACTATTTCATGAGGAAATGGTTTATTAATAGAGAATGGGGTGTTCTTCAGCTCCCTACCCTGTTGTAACAAGGCAATCTCCATTTTGTAGTGAGTTAGCATAGGTGAGTGGTGGCTTTCAGATTGAACACGGGTTAGCGTGAAAAATACACCCCTTCTTTATGTGAATCAGTGAAAGCTGCCGAGGGGAGGACGGCTCTTATTAATGGCCGGAACGGAGTTAATGGAATGGTTTGATGTATTTGATATCCTACCACTCATTTCACTGCAGCCATTACCACAAGCCTGTCCTCCCCAATTAAGGTGCCACCAACTTCCTGTGATGTGAATAGGCCTGTGGCCAGTCACAGGTAAAGAGCTGAAGGAAGGAAGTGGGTTGCATCCCAAATGGCACCTTATTACCTACATAGTGCACTACTTTTGACCACAGTCCTATGGGCCCTGGTCAAAAGTAGTGCACCCTATAGGGAATAAGGTGCCATTTGGGATAAACACTAGGTCTCAGCATCAGCAGGTGTCCTTGATTGGAATGCACTTATTAACCAGGCTCTGGAAGACGTGGCTGTCAGCTGACTCACCATTAACCCCAATTTCAATAATATTGAAATGTACAAACACTTTCTCTCCAGGCCTCTCCTCGACGTAATGCCCCTGATCTTTCTCCACCCCTGTAACCCCAATTTTTATATAGATTGCAATAGATGTATTATAGATGTGTAGTATGTATGCGATGTATAGGCTGCATCCCAGAATGGCACCCTATTCCTATAGGTCACTACTTTGGACCAGAGCCCTATGGGCCCAGAGTAGGAAATAGAGTACCACTCTCTCCAGCCCTGTCAGTGCCATGGGTGAGGGCTATACAGATACATCTTCCCATGTCGACAGACACTGCAGATTAACAGATTACAGTCAATCAGTCCTCCATTTTGCTACTAGCCATGTTTTGAGGCTAACATTCGATGGGTGTCAGAGTTAGTCAGCCTCCATCTCAGTCTCTCTCTGTTTCTCTTTATCTCTGTATCTTCACTGCAGTGGCCGACACTCACTATTCCTCTGCTCGATGGATAACCACTCCAGGCGGGAGAGAGAGACGGTCAAGGAAGAAATGTTTTACTGAGAGATGTATCTAAGCCTACGAGATGGGTTGAGTGTTGTGGACTCAGTGTAATGTGTTTCTAACACCACAGGTTCCTGCAAAATGGCTGACAACCTCCTGTCAGATAGAGAGACAGACGGAGTGCTATCTATGCTCCAGCCCTGGCTGGCAGCAGACACGGGCTCCAGACGCTGAGAAAAAAAGCAAAAGGAGCC
Source organism: Oncorhynchus clarkii lewisi (assembly GCF_045791955.1). Lineage (NCBI taxonomy): Eukaryota > Metazoa > Chordata > Actinopteri > Salmoniformes > Salmonidae > Oncorhynchus > Oncorhynchus clarkii. The sequence goes on along the minus strand of NC_092173.1, from coordinate 1,231,193 downwards.
GATCGACTACAGCTCTGAGCCGAGAATAATCCATCTCTGGGATAATGGTGAAAATGCTGCTGGATTTGACCTCAGCGCTCTCTTCTACTGTCCATCAAATCATTTACTGTGAGGGAGATTTGCACGCCAGTGTTATGCACTCCTGGAATGGAGTTTCTTTGCTTTAACAATGCCATACAGATAGCAACTGTACATCGCCTTCAATCAGCAATACTCTGTCTGCCGACTTTGTGCTAAACGCCTGCAGGGGGGTGAAATTACCACCCCAGACTTTTACTGAAGCCAAGCAGAGGAATATTCAGATTGCTTAATTGCTTTCCTGCAATAACAGATGAGTATAACTATTCAGTTCTCCAAGTGACTAGAGAGTATTCTCAGAGTGATGGGTCAAAGGTTGTCTGTTAACTAAGCCTTAGATCGCACATTGTTATTTTTAACCTTTATTTAACTAGGCAAGTTAGGTAAGAACAAATTCTTATTTACAATGACAGCCTACACCGTCCAAACCCAGACCAGGACGACACTGGGCCAATTGTGCGTCGCCCTGGTTGCAATTTTTTTCAGCCCAGTACTCAGTTACCTTCAGACGACTTCCCTGAAGCTTGTGTGCGTCGCAGAGCAGAACAACTGACACCTTTGTGTTCGTGAGAGTCTCCAGTTTCGATATGGTAACGTATTAGTTTGTAGCGCCAACGGTTCAGTCTGGACAGTTGGTTTTGTGAGAATACCTCTACAAAATGAGGAAATCTGCGACAGAGTTCAGACCAATGCCGTAAAGCTTGTGGATATTGTAAAGCAAAACAACCGACCCTGTAGTCTTAGTGAGTCATCTTTCAATTGTGGTGACTTATGAGTTTGTAGCTCACATGTTTTGAGTATTACAGACAGTTTCAACAGTTTTCAGCTGTGCTAACATAATTGCAAAGGGGTTTTCTAATGAACAATTAGCCTTTTAAAATGATAAACTTGGATTAGCTAACACAACACAAGTGCCGTTGGAACACAGGAGTGATGGTTGCTGATAATGGACCTCTGTATGCCTATGTAGATATTCCATTAAAATCTGCCGTTTCCAGCTACAATAGACATTTTACAACATTAACAATGTCTACACTGTATTTCTGATTAATTTGATGTTATTCTAATGCACAAAAAACAAAGACATTTCTTAGTGACCTCAAACTTTTGAACGGTAGTGTACATACATACACATACCTGCATGCATAGAAATATACACACACACAAACCCTTCCACTCCCGCCTAATTGGAGTAAACTAATAAATAACAACACTTAGGCTTCTACTTCCAGCTTAAACATACTATATACATTTTACAGACACAATCTATTTTACAATAGTTATATTTTGTTTGTTTTTAGTGCCTCCATCTCTCCATTCAGTTTGATTTCTATTTGACAAATATTTTTTACTGTGCTATTTCACCAAAGTTCTGAACCGATTTACATTTTACGTACACGGTATATTTTACATGTGTTATCTTGTTGTTATTAGTCCCACCCTTCAGCTCAATTCAACCCCTCCCATCTATCTCTTAACACCATCCATATTGGATTTCTATTTGCCATATATTTATATATATATATAACTTTATTGGCGGAAATAGGGGATTGAGCTGCAGCCACTACAAGAAACGGTAAGTTTGTAGCATCAACACAGGGAGCTATTCAATATTCTAAATGATGTCTCCGTGTGACTCTAAGGGGTTTAATACCTGAACATCTCTAAAACTAAGAGCATTGTATTTGGTTCAAATCATTCCCTAAGTTCTAGACCTCAGTTGAATCTGGTATTGAATGGTGTGGCTGTTAAACATGTTGAGGAAACTAAATTACTTGGTGTTACCTTAGATTGTAAACTGTCATGGTCAAAACATATAGATTCAATGGTTGTAAAGATGGGGGAGGTCTGTCCATAATAGAGATAATCTGCTTTTTTGACACCACACTCCAAAAAGCAAGTTCTGCAGGCTCTAGTTTTGTCTAATCTTGATTCTTGTCCAGTCGTGTGGTCCAGTGCGGCAAGGAAAGACCTAGTTAAGCTGCAGTTGGCCCAGAACAGAGCAGCACGTCTTGCTCTTCATTGTAGTCAGAGGGCTGATATAAATACTATTCATGCCAATCTCTCTTTGTTAAGAGTTGAGGAGAGACTGACTGCATCACTTCTTCTTTTTATAAGAAAAATGAATGTGTTGAAAATCCCAAATTGTTTGCATAGTCAACTTACACACAGCTTTGACACACACTTACCCCACCATAACCCCAGGGGTCTTTTCACAGTCCCCAAATTCAAGAAAGCGTACAGTATTACATAAAGCCATTATTGCACGGAACTCCGTTCCATATCATATTGCTCAAATAAACAGCAAACCTGGTTTTAAAAAACAAACAGATAAATCAACACCTCACGGCACAACGCCTCTCCCCTGTTTGACCTATATAGTTTGTGTGTATGTATTGATATGGAGGCTGTGTGTGCCTTTTTAGTTCTGTCCTTGAGCTGTTCTTGTCTATTAATGTTCTGTATTATGTCATGTTTTGTGTGGACCCCAGGAAGAGTAGCTGCTGCTTTTGCAGCAGCTAATGGGGATCCTGATAAAATACCAAAAACCTTATCTGTATTACCCACCTGTCCTATTTTTTCTCTCACTGCAGTCTCACAGGATTGGGTCTTGGGGCGAACAACAGAAACGAGAGGCCACACTCACACTCTGTCCATTTAGTGGCAGCACCTGTCTAACCAGTCAATGTATCATCGTCCTCACTTTGATTCACTCTGTGGCAGAGCAATAATCTGCCATCTCTCTTCTGCTTTCGAGGCTGTGCTGCTGCTAAGGGAGACTGAGAGAGAGACCACTGTCAGCTTGTGTGTGTGGGGGGGGGGGGGGGTTGATGATAGTGGGGTGGGGGGGGGGGGATCGGTGCTTGCATGCGAGACTGGGACTCTGGCACAGATGGAATCATGGCTCCTGCTCTGCTCGGGCTCATCTGTGACAACTGTGAACTCCATCTGGGGACACAGTGAAGGACAATGGCCTTTTCACCTCATTGGTATTCCGGGGCGTTTTGAACTCATTACGGGCTTTATAGTGTTTCACCACTGTCTGTCGAAGCACTGCTGCAACACGTTATATTTTACCTGGAAGGCTGCAGCAGAAGCAAACTCCTTTGTCGGCGACTCTTTCGCACGCGACTGGCTGGGGGACAACGCTTGTGCGTTGGTGGCTCCATGCACTCGTGAATGCTCTCGTATCTCTTCCGTGTGGAAAATCGCTTAACCTGTCTGAAGGCTCTCATATATATATATATTGGTTAACTTATGCCCTTGGATACATTTGTTCATACGGGCAGAATATTGTATAAAATAATCAATGAAAATGTACTGCATTTATCTTTCTTTTAGACAGAATAAATTAAACAGGGTTGGATGAAAACTAGATTTATTTAAATTCCATGAATCTACTAATACATTCATTAATAAAATAAAGATGTGCACATAATTAAATGTTACTTCAACCTTGTAATAATTAGTAGATATAGAATGATATTTTCTTGAATAGGCTTAGCTTACTCAAATATCACAATTGTCTTTAGCAAGAGCTGTGCAGATTCATTCATTTTCAACACATGACAGATTATAGATTCTGATTGCACTGCTGTTTGTGAGAGTATTACATGCTGACCACACTGCTCGGGTCGCAAAAAAAAATATATTTACCAATACATGTTATTCAATCATTACACCCACACTGCTCGCACGCGCCAAAGAACATCTGCGTAGCCAGGCGCTAAAATAGAACTTGATTCTATTGATGGCGCTTGGTGCGCTGCAAGTCCCACCTCACCCATCTCCTCATTGGTTTTTAGGAGCATATTCCCAGGTGGGTGTTTGAAATATGAACTGAGGTCCACACTCCAGTCCAGTTGTTGGTGGTAATGCACCTTAACCTGTTAGATCTCTAGTGGCGCTATTTCATTTTTGGATAAAAAACGTTCCCGTTTTAAGCGCGATATTTTGTCACGAAAAGATGCTCGACTATGCATATTCTTGACAGTTTTTGAAAGAAAACACTCTGAAGTTTCAGAATCTGCAAAGATTTTGTCTGTAAGTGCCCCAGAACTCATTCTACAGGCGAAACCAAGATGATGCATCAACCAGGAATTAGCAGAATTTCTGAAGCTCTGTTTTCCATTGTCTCCTTATATGGCTGTGATTGCGCAAGGAATGAGCCTACACTTTCTGTTGTTCGCCCAAGGTCTTAGCAGCATTGTGACGTATTTGTAGGCATATCATTGGAAGATTGACCATAAGAGACTACATTTTCCAAGTGTCCGCCTGGTGTCCTGCGTGGAATTCGGTGCGCAATTGCCAGCTGCTCGTACTTTTCCATTTGATATAGGGGAGAAACCATGTGTCCAAGAACGATGTATCAATGAAGAGATATGTGAAAAACACCTTGATGATTGATTCTAAACAACGTTTGCCATGTTTTCAGTCGATATTATGGAGTTAATTTGGAAAAAAGTTCGCGTTTTGAGGACTGAATTTTCAGATTTTTTTTGGTAGCCAAATGTGATGTATAAAACGGAGCTATTTCTAATACACAAAGAATCTTTTTGGAAAAACTGAGCATCTGCTATCTAACTGAGAGTATCCTCATTGAAAACATCAGAAGTTCTTCAAAGGTAAATGATTTTATTTGAAGGCTTTTATGTTTTTGTTGAAATGTTGCGTGCTGGATGCTAACGCTAATGCTAACGCTAAATGCTAACGCTAAATGCTAACGCTAAATGCTAACGCTAAATGCTAACGCTAAATGCTAACGCTAAATGCTAACGCTAAATGCTAACGCTAAATGCTAACGCTAAATGCTAACGCTAGCTAGCTACTTTTACACAAATGATTGTTTTCCTATGGTTGAGAAGCATATTTTGAAAATCTGAGATGACAGTGTTGTTTACAAAAGGCTAAGCTTGAGAGATGGCATATTTATTTCATTTCATTTGCGATTTTCATGAATAGTTAACTTTGTGTTATGCTAATGAGCTTGCTGATAGATTTACACAATCCTGGATACAGGGGTTTTTTCATAGCTAAACGTGACGCAGAAAACGGAGCGATTTGTCCTAAACAAATAATCTTTCAGGAAAAACTGAACATTTGCTATCTGAGAGTCTCCTCATTGAAAACATCTGAAGTTCTTCAAAGGTAAATGATTTTATTTGAATGCTTTTCTGTTTTTTTGTGTAAATGTTGCCAGCTGAATGCTAATGCTAAATGCTACGTTAGCCATCAATACTGTTACACAAATGCTTGTTTTGCCATGGTTGAGAAGCATATTTTGAAAATCTGAGATGACAGTGTTGTTAACAAAAGGCTAAGCTTGAGAGCTAGCATATTTATTTCATTTCATTTGCGATTTTCATGAATAGTTAACGTTGCGTTATGGTAATGAGCTTGAGTCTGTATTCACGATCCCGGATCCGGGATGGGGAGATCAGAAAGGTTAAAGTTAGTTGTCAACCGCCATTTAAAGTCCGAAGAAGAATCCTGAAGGAGAGATTAATAGATACAAACTTGGTTGATGGTTTTATCTGTGGACTAATTGTCGGAGTAGAGGACCTTGTGCATCTTTAGGTAAAATAACAACCCAATGCTTATATCCCAGGACAAATTAGCAAGCAACAGCTAGCTAAATTGTCATAAATGTTTAATGCTTTTCGACCTGTCCCCAAATGTTTTGATATTTCAACTTGCGTGTCCTGATCGTGTCTGGTGTGGGTGGACAAAATCAACAGTCTGGTCAGCATGTTAGGATATAGTGATTGGCACCAGTAGCCTATGCAAAGTCTGTATCAATAGGCACTGCACGTAGGAACCTGTCCATACGACTGTGAGCTGATTGTCAGCGTATGCGCTACTGGTGTTGAAGTCAGGTGCAGAGAGTTGTGATCAGGCGCACACTTTATTCGGGAGAAGCAAACAACAGACGGACGCAACAGTGTCCCACAAACCTCCGGCCAAAGGCAAAGGTGCAAAGCGCGACAAAGTCACATACGAGCAAAAATGTTTAACAATTAAACATACTCCGGGGGAAAAAACAGCTAGGCGCGTCAATACAAAACACTTAACAAAACAATCTCACACAAAGACATAGGGGGAACAGAGGAATATGTATTTGCAGTTGATTAGGGAATGTAAACCAGGTGTGCGGGGAACAAGACAAAACAAATGGAACAATGAAAAATGGAGCGGCGATGGCTAGAAGGCCGGTGACGTCGACCGCCGAACGCCGCCCGAGCAAGGAGGGGAGCCGACTTCGGCGGAAGTCGTGACACCAGTTGTGAATGTTCTGAAAGCTTATCTGAATACAAAACCCATCGACCCCTTATGGGCCATCAGCGGGACAAAATTATGAGATGGAGCGCTATTAACTCTAGCACTGCTTCATTAAATGTTCAAATTAATATTTTAGGCAACACCATATTTTTTTCCACGGGCACAGAAATCCAAAATTATGTATGCGACTGCAAGATTGAATGTTTCTTATCGAAAGAATCGCCTGACTTGCGTTGTTCTTCAATAGGCTAAGCTTAGGCTAATAGCTTTACTTATTGGGTGTGCATTTGGTATCCAGCTGTTTACTTAGGCCTAGTGATATTGTCAAACATCAGCTGATCCAGGACATATTTTTCTCAAAGACAGTCAAGTGAAAACAGCTGTTATACGCCTATAGCATGTAATAGAAAAACAGCCAGTGCGGGAAAACGGTGTTTGGTTGAATGTCCGAAATATTTTGATGTCTTGTTCGTTGCACCAGTGAAGACAGTTGTCATCCACTTTGGATCTAATGTCCCTACATTTGTTTCTGTTATTGTCTGCTTGATTTACAGCAAGGTCTCTAGAAGATTGAACAGAGAAAGCATCAAGGTGATGAGTTCATGCTTTCATAAGTTTCTGTGTGTTGGATGGGACACTGCGTCTAGGCTACTGTGTGCAATTGTGTAGGAGAGGCAATTGTGCGAACGAACACCCAAGGTACATCCTTCGATTTTATTTTAGTTTATTAGTATCCCCATTAGCCGACGCCAATGGCGACATCTAGTCTTATAGGGGTCCGACCCATAACGAAAAACACATTACAAACAAAATACAATTTACATACATATAAAAGCATTAACGTGTGTGCATCTATCAGTTACACATACAGTGCCTTCAGAAAGTATTCATACCCCTTGAGCTATTCCACATATTGTTATGTTACAGCCTTAATTCTAAATGAATTTGGAAAGAAATGTATCACCCATCTACACACTATTCCCCATAATGACAAGGTGAAAACATGTTTTTAGACATTTTTTCAAATGAATTGAAAATTAAATACAGAAATACCTCATTTAAGTAAGTATTCACACATTATTGTGAAGTGGGAAAGTCTAGGAGCAGCAACGGTTTAGCTGTGAAGTGGTAGGCCACACAAGCTCACAGAACGGAACCGCAGAGTGCTGAAGCGCATAGTGCGTAAAAATCGTCTGTCCTAGGTTGCAACACTAACTACCGAGTTCCAAATTGCCTCAGGAAGCAATATCAGCACAATAACTGTTCGTCGGGAGATCCCTGAAATGGGTTTCCATGGCCGGGCAGCCGCACACAAGCCTAAGATCACCATGCGCAATGCCAAGCGTCGGCTGGAGTGGCGTAAAGCTCGCTGCCATTGGATGCTGTAGCAGTGGAAGTAGCAGAGCCCTCGGAATATAAACCGCAACAGCTCCCCATATGCATTTCTGTATCTTCTGTAGATGTTATATCCTTGTATTTCTACTGTTGTATCATCAAAGGAATTATCTAAGAATTTCTCATAAATTGCTAATATAGAGCATGAATGTTATCTGATGAATAAGGTTCATGAAATCAATAACTTGCTAATGCTACATATATTAATATAGGCTATTTTAGCTAATATGGAAAATAACAAACAAAGCAAGAGGGAAAAATGTATACATTATCCAGCAGTCCATCAATCAGTTGGTGTTTGTAAGTTTGTGTGTGCTGTGAGGTTGAAGCTACGAGCCCACATGCTTGGCTCTCTCATCCCTTCCAGGCTTTGACAATGAGCCTGTCAAATCAGATGTAAGCAATGTCCCCACACGCTCTGGCAGCTTTCATGGCTGGGATAAATTATTTCATCTTCTGGCGCACAGATTCAAGATAGTCCTTCAGGAAGAAGTATGTTCCTCTCTAGTTCTTGTCTCTTTCCAGAACAGCTACCTTGTCCTTGACCACTATCAGCCTGGGCCTGTCACCTGGGCCGGTGGTGGGTTTTCGAGTCCTGAGGGCGTGCTCCATCTCAATCTTCCTGTGGTCCATCTTCAGTTTCTCAGTTATCATTTCCCTAATTTTGTCCTCAGACTCCGTCCAGATTTCATGAGGAGATTCTGAAATTCCGTCTTCAACAATGTTGTTCCTCCTTCATTGTCCCTTGAGATAATCTGATTTCTCCGTCGTTATCATGGATTCACATACAGAACTGTTGTCCTCCTCTCAATGACTTACAGATTGCTGTCATGTTGCTGTTCTCCGATTTAAACTCATTGAGCTCAACCTGGGAGAACTGCAAACTGTTCAGGTGCTGGACCCCTCTGGTCAGACCGTCTATTATTTTATTAGTTGAATCCACAAGTATTTGGACACAACCCTATTTTCTTGATGTTGTAATAGCAGCTTGTAGATCTCTTTTTGTTTGTTTAAAAGATTATTCACCAGTGATAGTGTCAGGCTTCGAAGAGTGATGTGTGTGGAGTCAGGTGCAGAGAGCAGAGGATTCGGAAACACCATTTATTCCGGAACAATCACAGCGAACCAAAGAGGCTAACGCCGAACACAGGCGTCAAACACTCCAAAATGTACAACACCGGTACATACGCTGTACAGGGGAAATAAATGACAGGACACTCCTGTACCAAAAACAGCTAACAAGCCCGCACAAACACAGGCAGGCTAACTGAACTTAAATAACCCCAACCCAAAACCCCAAACAAGGAACAGGTGAAACCAATTAGACCAAACGAAAAGGGGAAAAGGGATCGGTAGCAGCTAGTAGACCGGTGACGACGACCGCCAAGTGCCACCCGAATGGGAAGGGGAGCAACCTTCAGTGATGGTTGTGACAGAGAGAGACACCACTGTCCTCAACAGTACTCCCACCGGCTTTGGTCTTTGTCACGGTAGCAATGTAGTCTACGCTGTTACTCCTTGCAATTCCAGACAGGGCAGGTCTCAGGGCAGATGCAAACAGCAACAAACAGCAGGGATTCAAACAGTCACACTCCCGGGACAGTTCGTGGTCCTACCCGCAAGTGCTGTGGGCTGTGTGCAAGCTGCTAAGGAAACGTGGCTAGCTAGCTAACGTAAGTTAGAAGCTAGGCTAGCATCTACGCCAACAAGGGAACAATGAGCTACTTCTCTGGAGCCAAATAAACCTGTGATATGGTGAACAGCCTACACCTTAATGTGATGTTATACTTTATGTACAGTACCAGTTACAAGTTTGGACACAGGGTTTTTCTCAATATTTTCTACATTGTAGAACAAGAGTGAACACATCAAAACTATGAAATAACACTCATGGAATCATGTAGTAACTAACGTGTTAAACAAATCAAAACGTATTGGGATTCTGACAAGGAGCCACCCTTTGCCTTGATGACAGCTTTGCACACTCTTGGCATTCTCTCAACCAGCTTCATGTGGTAGTCACGTGAAATGCATTTCAAAAGGTGTGCCTTGATAAAAAGGTGTGCCTTGTTTCTTTCCTTAATGCGTTTGAGCCAATCAGTTTTGTTGTGACAAGGTAGGGGTGGTATACAGAAGATAGCCCTATTTGGTGAAAGACCAAGTCCATATTATGGCAAGAACAGCTCAAATAAGCAAAGAGAAACGACAGTCCATCATTACTTTTAAGACATGAAGGTCAGTCAATCTGAAACATTTCAAGAACTCTCATGAGGACCGCCACAGGAAAGGAAGACCCAGAGTTACATCTGCTGCAGAGGATAGGTTCATTTGAGTTAGCCTCTGAAATTGCAGCCCAAATATATAACAGACACATCTCAACATCAACTGTTCAGGGGAGACTGCATGATTTTTGGTTCAAATCTCTGCATGTGTGGTTCCCACCGTGAAGCATGGAGGAAGAGGTGTGGGGGTGCTTTGCTGCTGACACTGTCAGTGATTTATTTAGAATTCAAGGCACACTTAACCAACATGGCTACCAGAGCATTCTGCATCGATACACCATCCCTTCTGGTTTGCACTTAGTGGGACTATCATTTTGTTTTTCAACAGGACAATGATCCAACAAACCTACAGGCTGTGTAAGTCCTATTTGACCAAGGATAGTGATGGAGTGCTGCATCAGATGACCTGGTCTCCACAATCACCCGACCTCAACCCAATTGAGATGGTTTAGGAGTTGGACCGCAGAGTGAAGGAAAAGCAGCCAGCAAATGCTCAGCATATGTGGGAACGCCTTCAAGACTGTTGGAAAAGCATTCCAGGTGAAGTTGGTTGCAAGAATGCAAAGAGTTTGCAAAGCTGTCATCAAGGCAAAATATATGTTTTGATTTATTTGACACTTTTTTGGTTACTACATGATTCCATATGTTCATTTCATAGTTTTGACATCTGCACTATTATTCTACAATGTAGAAAATACTAAAAATAAATAAATACCCTTAAATGAGTAGGTATGTCCAAACTTTTGACTGGTACTGTATGTTGACAATTTATTTGAATGTAAGTCATTTAGGTCAATTTTGGCAAAAGAAAGCCACGAGAAAGATACCAGGAAAGGCATACCATTGGAACCGGAAACAACCCGTTTGACTCAGATATTGTAGACAACTTTCTGTTATTCAGGACATTTAATGACAACAAATGAGTAGCCTAGTGGACCTATAAACAAAATTAGTTGGTGAATTTGAATGATGTAAATAATGATAAGAGCCCAGTAACAGATGGACTCCGATCCCTTTAATCATGGAGGTTATTGTTACTTTGTGTCTCCAAAATCAATGTTTCCATTTCTATCGTCATGTGACCGATGTTTCCATTTCTATCGTCATGTGACAGAGTATCTCTTAAATTGAAACGACCAAATGTCTGCCTTTTACCAGATCCGAATACTTTCGCATGAAATGTTTATTTTCATAAATTAGGTAGCCTATGCTACAAAATATAATATTCTGCCCATATGAACACACTTATTTTAGACCATTGCCTAAAGAACAGCTACATGATTTAATTAAAAGCAGGAAAAAGACACAACATTGTTTCACATTCTTTAATAAAAGACTCAAACACAAACAGCCAATAGGCTACAGCTCGCTTAAGTTTTCCTAGCCAAATATGCTTAAGGAAACTCGGTGTCTTGACGACATTGAGTGTGTGCGCGGGGGCAGGGGTCTGTACGGAGCTTAGTACCTTCCACAAAAGTTTTGCTTGACAAAAAGACATGTCTGTGTATATAGAATTGTCATCAATGGTGTATAATACAATTAGGTGGGAGCTTTTGTGTGTGTGTTAATGCGCATGTGTGAATTGAAAATGTTTTTTTTTCTCTTGGAGAGTGGTGTCATGGCCAGGGTCTGACATTTTCAACAGCGACCCTTGAGTAATTAGGGTTATGTACCTTGCTCAAACGCACATCGACAGATTTGTAACCTTCTCAGCTCGGGGATTCGAACCAGCAACCTTTTGTTTACTGGCCCAACGCTCTAACCACTGTTCTACTTACTCATTTCTCTACGCCACGGTCCTTCAGTCTAGCAGTGCATTTCAAAACACAAATTCAACCACAAAGACCAGGGATGTTGTCCAATGCTTCGCAAAGGGCACCTATTGGTGGGGGAAAAAATAACATTAATTATCACTTTGAGCATGGTGAAGTAATTAATTACACTTTTGATGTTGTATCAATACACTCAGTCACTACAAAGATACAGGTGTCCTTAACTTGGTTGCCGAAGAGGAAGGAACCCGCTCAGGGATTTACCATAAATCAAATCAATCAATCACATTTTTTTGTAAAGCCCTTTTTACATCAGATGATGTCACAAAGTGCAATACAGAAACCCATCCTAAAACCCCAAACAGCAAGCAATGCAGACACCTACACCACCCGATGTCACAGGAAGGCCATAAAGATCATCAAGGACACCACCCGAGCCACTGCCTGTTCACCCCGCTATCATCCAGAAGGCGAGGTCAGTACAGGTGCATCAAAGCTGGGACCGAGAGACTGAAAAACAGCTTCTATCTCAAGGACATCAGACTGTTAAACAGCCACCACTAACATTGAGTGGCTGCTGCCAACACACTGACTCAACTCCAGCCACTTTAATAATGGGAATTGATGGGAAATGATGTAAATATATCACTAGCCACTTTAAACAATGCTACCTTATATAATGTTACTTACCCTACATTATTCATCTCATATGCATACGTATATACTGTACTCTATATCATCGACTGTATCCTTATGTAATACATGTATCACTAGCCACTTTAACTATGCCACTTTGTTTACATACTCATCTCATATGTATACAGTGCCTTGCGAAAGTATTCGGCCCACTTGAACTTTGCGACCTTTTGCCACATTTCAGGCTTCAAACATAAAGATATAAAACTGTATTTTTTTGTGAAGACAACACAATCATGAAGTGGAACGACATTTATTGGATATTTCAAACTTTTTTAACAAATCAAAAACTGAAAAATTGGGCGTGCAAAATTATTCAGCCCCTTTACTTTCAGTGCAGCAAACTCTCTCCAGAAGTTCAGTGAGGATCTCTGAATGATCCAATGTTGACCTAAATGACTAATGATGATAAATACAATCCACCTGTGTGTAATCAAGTGTCCGTATAAATGCACCTGCACTGTGATAGTCTCAGAGGTCCGTTAAAAGCGCAGAGAGCATCATGAAGAACAAGGAACACACCAGGCAGGTCCGAGATACTGTTGTGAAGAAGTTTAAAGCCGGATTTGGATACAAAAATATTTCCCAAGCTTTAAACATCCCAAGGAGCACTGTGCAAGCGATAATATTGAAATGGAAGGAGTATCAGACCACTGCAAATCTACCAAGACCTGGCCGTCCCTCTAAACTTTCAGCTCATACAAGGAGAAGACTGATCAGAGATGCAGCCAAGAGGCCCATGATCACTCTGGATGAACTACAGAGATCTACAGCTGAGGTGGGAGACTCTGTCCATAGGACAACAATCAGTCGTATATTTCACAAATCTGGCCTTTATGGAAGAGTGGCAAGAAGAAAGCCATTTCTTAAAGATATCCATAAAAAGTGTCGTTTAAAGTTTGCCACAAGCCACCTGGGAGACACACCAAACATGTGGAAGAAGGTGCTCTGGTCAGATGAAACCAAAATTGAACTTTTTGGCAACAATGCAAAATGCTATGTTTGGCGTAAAAGCAACACAGCTGAACACACCATCCCCACTGTCAAACATGGTGGTGGCAGCATCATGGTTTGGGCCTGCTTTTCTTCAGCAGGGACAGGGAAGATGGTTAAAATTGATGGGAAGATGGATGGAGCCAAATACAGGACCATTCTGGAAGAAAACCTGATGGAGTCTGCAAAAGACCTGAGACTGGGACGGAGATTTGTCTTCCAACAAGACAATGATCCAAAACATAAAGCAAAATCTACAATGGAATGGTTCAAAAATAAACATATCCAGGTGTTAGAATGGCCAAGTCAAAGTCCAGACCTGAATCCAATCGAGAATCTGTGGAAAGAACTGAAAACTGCTGTTCACAAATGCTCTCCATCCAACCTCACTGAGCTCGAGCTGTTTTGCAAGGAGGAATGGGAAAAAATGTCAGTCTCTCGATGTGCAAAACTGATAGAGACATACCCCAAGCGACTTACAGCTGTAATCGCAGCAAAAGGTGGCGCTACAAAGTATTAACTTAAGGGGGCTGAATAATTTTGCACGCCCAATTTTTCCGTTTTTGATTTGTTAAAGTTTGAAATATCCAATAAAATGTCGTTCCACTTCATGATTGTGTCCCACTTGTTGATTCTTCACAAAAAAATAGTTTTATATCTTTATGTTTGAAGCCTGAAATGTGGCAAAAGGTCGCAAAGTTCAAGGGGGCCGAATACTTTCGCAAGGCACTGTATACTGTACTCGATACCATCTACTGTATCTTGCCTATGCTGCTCTGTACCATCACTCATTCATATATCCTTATGTACATATTCTTTATCCCCTTACACTGTGTACAAGACAGTAGTTTTGGAATTGTTAGTTAGATTACTTGTTGGTTATTACTGCATTGTCGGAACTAGAAGCACAAGCATTTCGCTACACTCGCATTAACATCTGCTAACCATGTGTATGTGACAAATAAAATTTGATTTGATGTTGAAGCACGATGGCAGGGAAAAACTCTCTAGAAAGGCAGGAACCTAGGAAGAAACCTAGAGAGGACCCAGGCTCTGAGGGGTACATGGCAAAGATATTCAAACGTTCATAGATGACCAGCAGGGTCAAAAAGTAATAATCACAGTGGTTGTAGAGGGTGCAACAGGTCAGTTGGCTTTTGATAGTTGATTATTCAGAGTTAGAGACAGCAGGTGCGGTAGAGAAAGAGTCGAAAACAGCAGTTCTGGGACAAGGTAGCATGTCCGGTGAATAGGGTAGGGTTCCATAGCCGCAGGCAGAACAGTTGAAACTGGAGCAGCAGCATGTCCAGGTGGACTGGGGACAGCAAGGAGGTATCAGGCCAGAGAGAGAATTAGAGGGAGCATACTTAAATTCACACAGGACACCAGATGAGACAGGAGAGATACTCCAGATATAACAGACTGACCCCAACCCGCCGACACAAACTTTTGCAGCATAATTAATGGAGGCTGAGATAGGAGGGGTCGGGAGACACTGTGGCCCCGTCCGACTATACCCCCGGACAAGGCCAACCAGGCTGGATATAACCCCACCCACTTTGACAAAGCACAGCCCCCACACCACCCCCACCCCCACACCACTAGAGGGATATCTTCAACTACCCTGAGACATGGCTGAGTATAGCCCATGAAGATCTCCCCCACGGCACGAACCCAAGGGGGGCGCCAACCCGGATAGGAAGATCACGTCAGAGACTCAACCCTCTTAGGGATGGCATAGAAGAGCACCAGTAAGCCAGTGACTCAGCCTCCGTAATAGGGTTAGATAGGCAGACCATTCCATAAAAATGGAGCTCTAAAGGAGAAAGCCCTACCTCCAGCTGTTTGCTTAGAAATTCTAGGGACTATGGAGGCCTACGTCTTGTGCCCGTAGCGTACGTGTAGGTATGTACGGCAGGACCAAATCGGAAAGATGGGAAGGAGCAAGCCCATGTAATCCTTTGTAGGTTATCAGTAAAACCTTGAAATCAGCCCTCCTTAACAGGAAGCCAGTGTAGAGAGGCTAGCACTGGAGTAATATGATCAACTTTTGGGGTTCTAGTCAAGATTATAGCAGCTGTGTTTAGCACTAACTGAAGTTTATTTAGTGCTTTATTTGGGTAGCCGGAAAGTAGAGCATTGCAGTAGTCTAATCTAGAAGTGACATCATTTTTGGACAAAGTTTCTGATTTTTGCAATGTTACGTAGATGGAAAAAAAGCTGTCCTTGAAACAGTCTGTATGTTAGTCAAAAGAGAGATCAGGGTCCAGAGAAACGCCGAGGTCCTTTACAGTTTTATTTGAGACGTACAACCATCAAGATGAATTGTCAGGTCCAACAGAAGATCTCTTTTGTTTCTTGGGACCTCGACCTAGCATCTCTGTTTTGTCCAAGTTTAAAAGTTTAAAAATTGCCTGAATGTCTGAAACACAGGCTTCCAGGGAAGACAATTTTGGGGCTTCACCATGTTTCATCGAAATGTACAGCTGTGTATCGTCCACATAGCAGTAAAGCTAACATTATTTTCCCGAATGACATCACCAAGAGGTAAAATATATATTGAAAACAGTAGAGGTCCTAAAACGGAACCTTGAGGAACACCGAAAAGTACAGTTGATTTTTCAGAGGACTCTAACCATCCACAGAGACAAACTGATATCTTTCCGACAGATAAGATCTAAACCAGGCCAGAACTTGTCCGTGTAGACCAATTGGGGTTTCCAGTCTCTCCAAAAGAATGTGGTCATCGATGGTATCAAAAGCCGCACTAAGGTCTAGGAGCACGAGGACAGATGCAGAGCCTTGGTCTGACGCCATTAAAGGTAATTTACCACCTTCACGAGTGCAGTCTCAGTGCTATGATGGGGTCTAAACCCAGACTGAAGCATTTCAGGAATGCAGTGAGTTGTTTCGCAACAGCTTTGTCTAAGATTTTTGAGAGGAATGGGAGATTTGATATAGGCCTATAGTTTAAAAAAAATATTTTCCGGGTCAAGGTTTGACTTTTTCAAGAGAGGCTTTATTACTGCCACTTAGTGAGTTTGGTACACATCCGGTGGATAGGGATCTGTTTATTATGTTCAACATAGGAGGGCTAAGCACAGGAAGCAGCTCTTTTTCAGTAGTTTATTTGGAATAGGGTCCAGTATGCAGCTTGATGGTTTCGAGGCCATGACTGATTTCATCAATGTTTCAAGAGATATAGTATTAGAAAACTTGAGTCTCTCCCTTGATCCTAGGTCCTGGCAGTGTTGTGCAGACTCAGGACAACTGAGCTTTAGAGAAATATGCAGATTTAAAGAGACGTCCGTAATTAGCTTTCTAATGATCATGATCTTTTCCTTAAAGAAGTTCAAATCAAATCAAATCAAATTTTATTTGTCACATACACATGGTTAGCAGATGTTAATGCGAGTGTAGCGAAATGCTTGTGCTTCTAGTTCCGACAATGCAGTAATAACAAGTAATCTAACTAACAATTCCAAAACTACTGTCTTGTACACAGTGTAAGGGGATAAAGAATATGTACATAAGGATATATGAATGAGTGATGGTACAGAGCAGCATAGGCAAGATACAGTAGATGGTATCGGGTACAGTATGTACAAATGAGATGAGTATGTAAACAAAGTGGCATAGTATAGTATAAAGTGGCTAGTGATACATGTATTACATAAGGATACCGTCGATGATATAGAGTACAGTATATACGTATGCGTATGAGATGAATAATGTAGGGTAAGTAACATTTATATAAGGTAGCATTGTTTAAAGTGGCTAGTGATATATTTACATCATTTCCCATCAATTCCCATTATTAAAGTGGCTGGAGTTGAGTCAGTGTCAGTGTGTTGGCAGCAGCCACTCAGTGTTAGTGGTGGCTGTTTAACAGTCTGATGGCCTTGAGATAGAAGCTGTTTTTCAGTCTCTCGGTCCCAGCTTTGATGCACCTGTACTGACCTCGCCTTCTGGATGATAGCGGGGTGAACAGGCAGTGGCTCGGGTGGTTGATGTCCTTGATGATCTTTATGGCCTTCCTGTGACATCGGGTGGTGTAGGTGTCCTGGAGGGCAGGTAGTTTGCCCCCGGTGATGCGTTGTGCAGACCTCACTACCCTCTGGAGAGCCTTACGGTTGAGGGCGGAGCAGTTGCCGTACCAGGCGGTGATACAGCCCGCCAGGATGCTCTCGATTGTGCATCTGTAGAAGTTTGTGAGTGCTTTTGGTGACAAGCCGAATCTCTTCAGCCTCCTGAGGTTGAAGAGGCGCTGCTGCGCCTTCTTCACGATGCTGTCTGTGTGAGTGGACCAATTCAGTTTGTCTGTGATGTGTATGCCGAGGAACTTAAAACTTGCTACCCTCTCCACTACTGTTCCATCGATGTGGATAGGGGGGTGTTCCCTCTGCTGTTTCCTGAAGTCCACAATCATCTCCTTAGTTTTGTTGACGTTGAGTGTGAGGTTGTTTTCCTGACACCACACTCCGAGGGCCCTCACCTCCTCCCTGTAGGCCGTCTCATCGTTGTTGGTAATCAAGCCTACCACTGTTGTGTCGTCCGCAAACTTGATGATTGAGTTGGAGGCGTGCGTGGCCACGCAGTCGTGGGTGAACAGGGAGTACAGGAGAGGGCTCAGAACGCAACCTTGTGGGGCCCCAGTGTTGAGGATCAGCGGGGAGGAGATGTTGTTGCCTACCCTCACCACCTGGGGGCGGCCCGTCAGGAAGTCCAGTACCCAGTTGCACAGGGCGGAGTCGAGACCCAGGGTCTCGAGCTTGATGACGAGCTTGGAGGGTACTATGGTGTTGAATGCCGAGCTGTAGTCGATGAACAGCATTCTCACATAGGTATTCCTCTTGTCCAGATGGGTTAGGGCAGTGTGCAGTGTGGTTGAGATTGCATCGTCTGTGGACCTATTTGGGCGGTAAGCAAATTGGAGTGGGTCTAGGGTGTCAGGTAGGGTGGAGGTGATATGGTCCTTGACTAGTCTCTCAAAGCACTTCATGATGACGGATGTGAGTGCTACGGGGCGGTAGTCATTTAGCTCAGTTACCTTAGCTTTCTTGGGAACAGGAACAATGGTGGCCCTCTTGAAGCATGTGGGAACAGCAGACTGGTATAGGGATTGATTGAATATGTCCGTAAACACACCGGCCAGCTGGTCTGCGCATGCTCTGAGGGCGCGGCTGGGGATGCCATCTGGGCCTGCAGCCTTGCGAGGGTTAACACGTTTAAATGTCTTACTCACCTCGGCTGCAGTGAAGGAGAGACCGCATGTTTTCGTTGCAGGCCGTGTCAGTGGCACTGTATTGTCCTCAAAGCGGGCAAAAAAGTTATTTAGTCTGCCTGGGAGCAAGACATCCTGGTCCGTGACTGGGCTGGGTTTCTTCCTGTAGTCCGTGATTGACTGTAGACCCTGCCACATGCCTCTTGTGTCTGAGCCGTTGAATTGAGATTCTACTTTGTCTCTGTACTGGCGCTTAGCTTGTTTGATAGCCTTGCGGAGGGAATAGCTGCACTGTTTGTATTCGGTCATGTTACCAGACACCTTGCCCTGATTAAAAGCAGTGGTTCGCGCTTTCAGTTTCACACGAATGCTGCCATCAATCCACGGTTTCTGGTTAGGGAATGTTTTAATCGTTGCTATGGGAACGACATCTTCAACGCACGTTCTAATGAACTCGCACACCGAATCAGCGTATTCGTCAATGTTGTTATCTGACGCAATACGAAACATCAAGTTCATGAATTTATCACTGCTGAAGTGAAAGCTATCCTCTCTTGGGCAATGCTGCTTTTTAGTTAGCTTTGCGACAGTAACAAAAATTAATTTAGGATTGTTCTTATTCTCCTCAATTATGTTGGAAAAATAGGATGATCGAGCAGCAGTGAGAGCTCTTCGATACTGCACGGTACTGTCTTTCCAAGCGAATCGGAAGACGTCCTGTTTGGTGTAGCGCCATTTCCGTTCCAATTATCTGTGAGCTTTCTTCAGAGCTCGGGTATTTTCTGTATACCAGGGAGCTAGCTTCTTATGACAAATGTTTTTTAGTTTTTGGGGGTGTGTCTGCATCTAGGGTATTACGCAAGGTTACATTTAGTTCCTCCGTTAGGTGGTTAACCGATTTTTGTCCTCTGACGTCCTTGGGTAGGCAGAGGGAGTCTGGAAGGGCATCAAGGAATCTTTGGGTTGTCTGTGAATTTATAGCACAGCTTTTGATGCTCCTTGGTTGGGGTCTGAGCAGATTATTTGTTGCGATTGCAAATGTAATAAATGGTGGTCTGATAGTCCAGGATTATGAGGAAAACATTAAGATCCACTATTTATTCCACAGGACAAAACTCGGTCCAGAGTAGGACTGTGGCAGTGAGTAGGTCCAGAGACATCAAATCAAATTTATTTATATAGCCCTTCGTACATCAGCTGATATCTCAAAGTGCTGTACAGAAACCCAGCCTAAAACCCCAAACAGCAAGCAATGCAGGTGTAGAAGCACGGTGGCTAGGAAAAACTCCCTAGAAAGGCCAAAACCTAGGAAGAAACCTAGAGAGGAACCAGGCTAGACATGTTGGAAAAAGTTGTGGCTAATCTAACACAACACATCACTGAGTACCACTGTTTATATTTTCAAGCATAGTTGTGGCTGCATTATGTTATGGGTGTGCTTGTAATCGGCAAGTACTAGGGAGTTTTTAAAGATACAAATAAACTGACTAGAGCTTAACACAGACAAAATGCAATTAAATCCATATTAATCACACTTTGTAATACAATAAAATGTGGAAAAAGTCAAGGGGTGTCAATACTTTCTGAAGGCATTATATATTACCACAATCATGGGGGCTGTTCCAGAAAGCTGGATCCATGAGTTAGCCAGCTGACTGTCCAGAATTATTTAAAATAACTTAACATTGACAAGGTAGAATTGACTTGACCACAACAACCACTATACAAATGTAGCTTTCTTTATCAACCGCAAAAACCATAAGACAGGTGAGTCTCAGTCACTTCCTGTTGAAAGCAGAATGAGGGAGAGAACAAGGGAGAGCTATATTTGTTGTTTTGAAAGTGTATTGTAAAGTTTCTTAGTAGCTAGACAACTTTTTGTTTGTTTGTATCCCACAACTCCGTTGGCATCAGTTGCTGGGACTGCTACTCTCTGTCCAGTAATCCTGCCGACCAGGAGCTATTTGGCGTAGCAGCTAACCTAGCTGCCTATCAAGCTAGCAAGATTTCTTGGGTGCTTGAACGCAGCCCATAGCGTGGTTAGCCATTGTGTCTAGGACCGCGGATGTCCAGGGTTTGTGGCTGTCTAGATCTCTTCTGTTTGTTGTTTTTAATCTTCGCTGTGACTTGCCCTGTCTGGAACTGCAAGGAGTAACAGCGTAACCTACATTACTAGCTACCATGACAAAGACCGAAGCCGGCGGGACTACCGTTGAGTACAGTGGTGTCTCTCTATCACAGGTGAAGGATCTTTTAAACAAACAAAAATAGTTATACAAGCCAGTTGTTACAACATCAAGCAAATTGCTTGAAGTGTTTTGTCCAACTACGGGTGGATTCAACTAATAAAAGAATGGGACGACCTGACCAGAGAGGTCCAGGGCCTGAAGAACAGTTTGCAATTCTCCTAGGGTCAGCTCGATGAGTTGAAACCGGAGAACAGCAAGATTACAGCAATCTGTAAGGCATTGAGAGAGGATCTTGATGGACGATCAAGGCAAAACAACATGGTTGTGGATGGAATTGAAGAATCTCCACATGACAAAGTGAGGGATATGATCTCTGAGAAATTAAAGATGGACCACAGAAGAATTGAGGTGGAGGACTGGAAAACCCATCACCGGCCCAGGTGACAGGCCCAGGCCGATAGTGGTCAAGTTCCTGAGGTTCAAGCACAAGGTACCTGTTAGGGAAAGAGTCAAGATCTTGAGAGAAACCTACTGTATATCTTCCGCAACAAGGTCTATCCTGAAGCTGTGCACCAGAAGAGGAAAGAGCGCTACGACAGGCTCATTGTCCACCCTCCCTCCCAGAAGCCTGGAATGGAACCCATAGCCAAGCCTGTGGGTTCGTAGCTTTAACCACAAAGCACACAAACACACTCACCAATTGATTAATGACCTGCTGAATGTATATATTTTTTGTTTAGTTTTTTTGTTCGTTTCCAGATCTCTTATTTTATATATATATATATATATATATATATATATATATATATATATATATATATATATATATATATATATATATATATAGTACTTTTTCTCCCCAATTTGCAGTTAGTCTTGTCCAATTGCTGCAACTCCCATACTGACTCAGGATAGGCAAAGGTAGAGAGCCATGCGTCCTCCGAAACACAACCCTGCTATACCACACTGCTTCTTGACACTCCTCGGAAACACGTATAACTGGAAATGAAAGTCAACTTGCAGACGCCTGGCACGCCATAAGAATTCGCTAGAGCGGGACAAGGACGTTACGGCCAAATCCTCCCCTAACCCAGACAATTGTGCGCCGCCTCATTGGTCTCCCAGTCACGGCCGGCTGTGACAAAGCACTAAGGTAACCTGCCTAAATGACTTCCCAACCTGTAGCACTATCGTCTGTAGCCATGAAGTGCTTTGAAAGGCTGGGCATGGCTCACATCAACACTGTTATCCCAGAAACCCTAGACCCAGTCCAATTTGCGTTCTGCCGAAACAGATCCACAGATGATGCAATCTTTATTCCACTCCACACTTCCCTTTCCCACTTGGACAAAAGGAAATCCTACGTGAGAATGCTATTCATTGACTACAGCTCAGTATAGTCAATGCTCATCATTAAGCTAATGATCCTGGGACTAAACACCTCCCTTTGCAACTGGATCCTGGACTTCCTGTTGTGCCAGGATAACAACCTTTCCCTCAATGTGATCAAGACAAAGAAGATGATTGTGGACTACAGGAAAAGGAGGATCGGGCATGCCCCCATTCTCATCGTAATGGCGCAGGTTGAGAGCTTCAAGTTCCTTGGTGTCCACATTACCAACAAACTATCGTGGTCCAAACACACCAAGACATTTGTGAAGAGGGCACGATGAAGCCTATTCCCCCCCAGGAGACTGAAAAGATTTGGCATTGGTCTCAGATCCTCAAAAAGTTCTACAGCTGCACCATTGAGAGCATCTTTACTGGTTGCATCACTGCCTGGTATGGCAACTGCCTAGGGTAGTACGAACTACCTAGGGTAGTGCGTACGGCCCAGTACATCACCGGGGCCAAGCTTCCTGCCATCCAGGATCTCTATACTAGGCGGTGTCAGAGGAAGACCCTAAAAATTGTCAGACTCCAGCCACCCTAGCCATTGAACGTTCTCTCTGCTACCGCATGGCAAGTGGTACTGGAGCGCCAATTCTAGGTTTGTGAGGCTTCTTAACAGCTTCTACCCCCAAGCCATAAGACTCCTGAACAGCTAATCAAATGGCTACCCAGGCTATTTGCATTGTGCCGCCCCCTCTTTTATGCTGCTGCTACTCTGTTTATTATCTATTCATAGTCACATCACCCCTAACAACATATTACCTCCATTACCTGTGCCCCCACACATTCACTCTGTACCGGTACCTCCTGTATATAGCCTCACCACTGTTATTTTACTGTTGCTCTTTAATTATTTGTTTATTTAAATTTTATTTTTACTTCACTTTATTTATTTTTTTAAACGGTATTGTTGGTTAAGGGCTTGTAAGTAAGCATTTCACCCTAAGGTCTACAACTATTGTATTCAGCGCACGTGAGAAATACAAATTGATTTGATGTAAACAAAGCTACTTTCTTGGGGACCTGAATATTGACTGGTTCTCATCAAGCTGTCCACTCAAGAGCAATCTTCTCATGGTAACCAGTGCCTGTAATCTGGTCCAGGTTATAAATCAATTTACCAGGGTGTTGACAAACACTACAGGAACAAGATCATCCACATGTATCGATCACATTTTAACTAATATTGTGGAACAATGCTCTAGCTGGTTCCGTACCCATTGGATCACAGTGATCGGCTGTTAGCCTAGTGGTTAGAGAGTTGGGCCAGTAACCAAAAGGTTACAAGGTAAAAATCTGTTGTTCTGACCCTGAACAAGGCAGTTAACCCACTGTTCCCCGGTAGGCCGTCATTGTAAATAAGAATTTGTTCTTAACTGACTTGCCTAGTTAAATAAAGGTTAAATAAAAAATAAATAAAATAATTGTGGCTATATCCAGTACTTTAAATGAAATTTATTCAACTCCATCTTTCATCGAATCATATGGCTTATTCATCACAAAACCATTTGATGTTGCCAATTATTTTAATGATTACTTCCATCGTATTCATGCATTTAAAACTAATAATGAAAGAACAACATTGCAAGTTCCAATTTTCTAAGTTGTGGAAAAATTGTTTCGATCAGTAATGACAAACCTCCTGGCATTATTAACTCAGAAGGAACGGTACTGGGAATGGTAGCTGACTTTTATTTTTAATCTGAGCCTAGAGGAAAGTCTTTGTCCGCAGGCCTGGAGGGAAGCCAAAGTAATTCTGCTACCCAAGATTGGTCAAGTGTCCTTTACCGATTCTAACAGCAGACCTATCAGCTTGCGGCCAGCTCTTAGCAAACTGTTGGATTATTTGTTGTTGACCAAATACTATGCTATTTCTCTGTAATCAAATTAACAACAGACTTTCAGCAAGCTTATAGAGAAGGGCACTCACCATGTCCCCAAAAAATAATTATTGTGTTATGGCTTTTCAACCTGTCATATCGTGGATTTAGAGCTATCTATCTAATAGAACCCAAAGGGTTTTCTTTAATGGATGCTTCTTTAATGTCAAACATGTAAAGTGTGTTGCTCCACAGGGCAGCTCTCTAGGCCCTCTATTTTCTATTTTTGCCACTGGCATTAAACAAAGCATGTGAGTATGCTGATGATTCAACCATATAAGCATCATTAACCACAGCTAATGAAGTCACTGAAACCCTTAACAAAGTGTTGCAGTCTGTTTTGGAATGGATGGCCAGTAATAAACTGGTCCTGAACATCTTTAAAACTAATAGCATTGTATTTGGTACAAATCATTCCCTAAGTTCTAGACCTAAGCTGAATCTGGTAATGAATGGTGTGGCTGTTGAACTTGTTGAGGAGACTAAATTGCTTGGCGTTACCTTAGCTTTTAAACTGTCATGGTCAAAACTTATAGAATCAATAGATGTAAAGAGTCTGTCCATAATAAAGAGATGCTCACCACATGCCAAAAATCAAGTCCCGCAGGCTCTAATTTTGTCTTACCTTGATTAGTGGGCAGCAGGTAGCCTAGTGGTTAGAGCGTTGGACTTGTAACCAAAAGATCGAAGATCGAATCCCCGAGCTGACAAGGTAAAAATCTGTCGTTCTGCCCCTGAACAAGGCAGTTGTTCCTAGACCGTCATTGAAAATAAGAATTTGTTCTTAACTGACTTGCCTAGTTTAATAAAGGTAAAAGGGCGGCACCTCTTGCATTGTAATCAGAGGGCTGATTTTAAATGTTACGCATGCCAGTCTCTCTTGGCTAAGAGTTGAGGAGAGACCTACTGCATCACTTTTTATTAGAAACATTGTGTTGAAAATATTCTAAGAATCAGGGGATGGGATGGGATGATATAATATATAAGTAATATAGGCTATTCATCTCATATAAGGCAGTCTAAGGATGTTAGCGTCTCTCCTTAGAAATGAGCTTCAGAGGAAAGCAGTATGAAGATTGAGAAACCCATGGGCCTGACAGACTTAAGCTACTGAGCCCAATTAAAGCCAATGTCTTTTTATCCACCAATGGCACTGAATTAAATCAGCTCTGGATGTATCTTGTCTTCCGATGCATAAATCTGTGTCTCTCTCTGATCACACCCAAATCTGACAACACAAGTGAACAAGCATCATGGAAGATTTATCATTCTTTTGCTGCCTGCCGCTTGTCTTCAATTTTAGCATCGCCTCTGCTATATACAGTACTTGTTAGACTCATATTAAGGTTTGATGAATATTATAGGGAATGAAGGGAATAGGGAGAAGCAAGTGACAGGTGAGTCAAAGGGAGGTTCTGTTGTGACAGGGGTCAGGCAGCAGCTCAGCCAGGGTTAGGACATCTCTCTCTATGAGCTAAATGAACATCTCTGGTCGGTGTTGTTCTAATAGTTCTTAGTGGTCATCTCCCGAGAGAGGGTAATAGATGGCTTTCCTCTGATGGCTCCGTTGACTGTCCTCACCCCTCCCCTGGTTGCCCCGGTGATGCCAAAACGAGGTGCCACACCCGCCTCACTTTGAATTTACGACTTGTTTAAATTGTGCTCCTCTCCAAAGGGACCTGCCGAGCCCAGGAGGGGAGTAATTGTTAGTCTAGAGGTAGTCATAAATCAAAACATTTCTTACTCTCTCTCCTCATTATCTGTTACCGCTCTGCTTTTGCTGCAGAATTCCTGAGACTAAGAACTGTAGGCTATACAGTCTTCCTTCCTCCCCAAAGACTGAAACATGTCTTCTTCTGAAAGATGGGAGGTGAAAAGACTCTTCAAAGCTGTGATTGATTTCCTCATTCTTCCATGGTCTGTTGCAGGCAGCTACAGGTTGACAGCCACGGTGCAGGAATTGCTCTCTGACTGTGTCTTAATTGAGCCGAGTGCTGGTTTGTTTTGTTACATTCAATTGAAAAGTCAACCGTGCCAATAGGCCTCTTAATAAGTCTTTCCCTATCTCTCTCTCTCTCTCTCTCCTCAGAACCTAGATGCAAATGAAGTCCTCTATGACAGCCAACCTGGTGAGTCTCATTGATTATTCCCCATTCAGCAAGAAATGGTTCAATAGAAAGGACCACTTTTAAAGATGCACTAAGTATGAATTTATTTAGCTGTTTGCTAATCAAATCTTCTGAAATGTCTCACTTGATTCAACCAATATTGTATGCATTATGATTGCACTGAACAATACCTATTTACATGTTGTTATAAGACAATGTAGTACAAAACGAAAGTGTAACAACGGAACTGCCAACTTCCTGAATCAGAAGCCAATAGGGGGTGAAAATGAAAACCAAACCCAATTGCAATCCCTAGCAGAGTTAGACAGACAACTGGGCAGTGAAATAAGAAAACAAGTTGCTGCTAGCCTAGCAGGGGCGCTCCAATCCCTCCCCAGCCCGTAACATTGAACAAAGTGATTTCTCTCCTGGAAAAGCTTCTCTCAAACCAGGAACATTTCACTGTTACGGACAATTTATGTTTCACGAGAGCCCAAGCAATTCCCCAGTGTTTCTCCAGATCAAATATGAAGACACTACACATCTCCAGTCAGAACAGGCCTTGCACAAACGTTTTCCCCCTGGCACATTTTCTGGCTAGCGCCCACATTGCCTTCATTGTTGTTTTCCTTACAAATTATAACTTTGCACATGTGTGCGTTCCTATCAAAGTAAGTGCCTTGTTTTCTGTATATCGTGTGGTTGTTTCTACTGTAGCATACTATATGCTACATACACAAAGTATTCAGACCCCTTTTCCACATTTTGTTAATTTAGTCTTATTCTAAAATTGATTAAATCATTTTTCCCCCTCATCAATCGACACACAATACCTCATAATGACAAAGCACAATTTATTTTGCAAATGTATAAAAATCTGAAATCACATTTAAATAAGTACCTTTACTCAGCACTTTGTTGAAGCAGCTTTGGCAAATGTATACAGCCTAAAGTCTTCTTGGGTATGACGATACAAGCTTGGCACACCTGTATTTGGGGAGTTTCTCCCATTCTTCTCTGCAGATCCTCTCAAGCTCTGTCAGCTTGGATTGGGAACGTCGCTGCACAGCTATTTCCAGGTATCTCTGGAGATGTTAGACCGGGTTCAAGTCTGGGCTCTAGGTGGGCCACTCAAGGACATTCAGAGACTTGTCCCAAAGCCACTCTTGTGTTGTCTTTGCTTTGTGCTTAGGGTCGTTGTCCTGTTGGAAGGTGAAAATCGCCCCAGTGTAAGGTCCTGAGCCCTTGGGGGGCAGGTTTCATCAAGGAACTCTCTGTGCTTTGCTCTGTTCATCTTTCCCTTGATCCTGACTAGTCTCCCAGTTCCTGCCGCTGAAAAACATTCCCACAGCATAATGTTCACCTTTTATGCTTGAGAGCTCTAATACAATAGCTCTGATGAGGGTAGGTCTCCAGGAAGCTGAGCTCTGGGGGAGCTCTGGCCGTCTGCCGGCTTGCTCACTCAACTGGGTCGGAAACAAAAGAAGACGAAAGCAACTTTATAATGCCCTAATTTGGCACTTTAGCCGAGTGGAAACGCACACAGACACTTATCTGAACAAATCAAACTATCTGGCACTTCCATTGTTATTTGCTCTGTCACACCAGGGAGGCTAAGCTAGTCTGACAGCGAAGGATATTGTTTGTGGGGTTGGAATTCGAGAAACTGCTAATTGCAGGGGCACAACTTTCACTGGGGATGGGGGGTTCAGACAATTTGGATTTAAGACCGTGTGGACACCACAGAGCGGGCTGACATGCTTTGTGAAGGCAAAGCTTCTGGAAGGCTGGCTGGACCAGTACGGGGGAGTTGAGCATAGTTCAATGTGTATGTTGCGCTCTTTCACCTTAAAAGGAAGCAGAGCAGAAACTGGGTACTCTTTAGTTGACTGATGTACAGTTGAAGTCGGAAGTTTACATACACTTAGGTTGGAGTCATTAAAACGTCTTAGGGATAGGGGCAGTACTTTCACGTCTGGATGAAAAGCGTGCCCAAAGTAAACTGCCTGCTACTCAGGCCCAGAAGCTAGGATATGCATATTATTAGTAGATCTAGATGGAAGACACTCTGAAGTTTGTAAAACAGTTTGAATAATATCTGTGGGTATAACTGAACTGGTTTGGCAGGCGAAACCCCGAGCACAATCCGCCCTGGGATTTTCTTTTTTTTTAGGTCAATCTGTTTTCCATTAGGTTTCTATGGTAAGCCCTTTTTAATAGGAATCTGCTTGCAGTTACTATGGCTTCCACTAGATGTCAACAGTCTTTAGAAATTGGTTGATGTTTTTCTTTTGAGAAATGAAGAAGTAACCTTGTTCTTTCCATGTGTCAATCCAGGTGGACTCTAGTCTTTTGGTGCGCGCGACCTGGAATGCGCTTCACTTTGTTTTCGTCCGGTATTGAACACAGTTTATCCCGTCTTAAATTTGATTGATTATTTACGTTTTAGGATACCTACATTTGGATTAGGAATGTTGTTTGAAATGTTTGGACCAAGTTTACATTTAACTTATTATATACTTTGTAGTCATGTTGGGCGAGTTGGAACCGGTGTATTTTCAAAGGCGCCAAATAAATTGACATTTTGGGGATATAAGGAAGGAATTTATCAAAGAAAAGGACCATTTGTGATGTTTCTGGGACATTTTGGAGTGCCAAAAGAAAAAGATCTTCAAAGGTAAGGCATGAATTAAATCGTATTTCTGACTTTTGTGTCACGCCTGGCTGGTCGGAATATGATTTTCATGTGTATGCGGGGTGCTGTCCTCAGATAGTCGCATGGTCTGCTTTCACCGTAAAGCCATTTTGAAATCTGACACTGGGGCTGGATTAACAAGAAGTTCAACTTTATTTTGATGTATTACACATGTATGTTTTCTGAATTTTTATTATGAGTATTTCTGTTTTTGAATTTCGCGCCCTGCAATTTCACTGGATGTTGTCAAATCAATCCCGTTACCGGGATTCGAGCGGGAAGGGATCACTAAGAAGTTAAAACTTGTTTTTCAACCACTCCACACATTTCTTGTTAACAAACTATAGTTTTTGCAAGTCGGTTAGGGCATCTACTTTGTGCATGACGCAAGTAATTTTTCCAACAGTTGTTTACAGACAGATTATTTCACTTATAATTCACTGTATCACAATTCCAGTGGGTCAGAAGTTTGCATACGCTAAGTTGACTGTGCCTTTAAAATAGCTTGAAAAATTCCAGAAAATTATGTCATGGCTTCAGACGCTTTTGATAGGCTAATTGACATAATTTGAGACAATTGGAGGTGTACCTGTGGATGTATTTCAAGACCTACCTCTTTGCTTGACATAATGGGAAAATCAAAAGAAATCAGCCATGACCTCAGAAAAAGAATTGTAGATCTCCACAAGTCTGGATCATCCTTGGAAGTCATTTCCAAATGCCTGAAGGTACCATGTTCATCTGTACAAACAATAGTACGCAAGTATAGTACGCAGTCGTCATACTGCTCAGGAAGGAGACGCGTTCTGTTTCCTAGAGATGAACGTACTTTGGTGCGAAAAGTGCAAATCAATCCCAGAACAACAGGAAAGGACCTTGTGAAGATGCTGGAGGAAACGGGTACAAAAGTATCTATATCCACAGTAAAACGAGTCCTATATCGACAAAACCTGAAAGGCCGCTCAGCAAGGAAGAAGCCACTGCTCCAAAACTGCCATTAAAAAACCCAGACAACAGTTTGCAACTGCACATGGGGACAAAGATCATACTTTTTGGAGAAATGTCCTCTGGTCTGATGAAACATAAATATAACTCTTTGGCCATAATGACCATTGTTATGTTTGGAGGAAAAAGGGGGGTGTATGCAAGCCGAAGAACACCATCCCAACCGTGAAGCATGGGGGTGGCAGCATTATGTTGTGGGGGTGCTTTGGTGCAGGAGGGCTGGTGCACTTCACAAAATAGATGACATCATGAGGAAAGGAAAACTATGTGGATATATTGAAGCAACATCTCAAGACATCAGTCAGGAAGTTAAAGCTTAGTCGCAAATGGGTCTTCCAAATGGACAATGACCCCAAGCATACTTCCTAAGTTGTGGAAAAATGGCTTAAGGACAACAAAGTCAAAGTATTGGAGTGGCCATCACAAAGCCCTGACCTCAATCCAATCGAAAATTTGTGGGCAGAACTGAAAAAACGTGTGCGAGCAAGGAGGCCTACCAACCTAACTCAGTTACACCAGCTCTGTCAGGAGGAATGGGCCAAAATTCACCCAACTTATTGTGGGAAGCTTGTGGAAGGCCACCAGAAATGTTTGACCCAAGTTAAACAATTTAAAGGCAATGCTGCTACCAAATACTAATTGAGTGTATGTAAACTTCTGAGCCATTGGGAATGTGATGAAAGAAATAAAAGGTGAAATTAATCATTCTCTCTACTATTATTCTGACATTTCACATTCTTAAAATAAAGTGGTGATCCTAACTGACCTAAAACAGGGGATTTTTACTAGGATTAAATGTCAGGAATTGTGAAAAAACTGAGTTTAAATGTATTTGGCTAAGGTGTATGTAAACTTCCGACTTCAACTGTAGCTGGCAAGGAAACTACTGTTTAACTTTACAGAAAAAACTAGTGTTGTTTTTTTTGCAGTGCTGAGCTAGTATTTTTTATTTTTTATTTAACCTTTATTTAACCAGGAAGGGCTCATTGAGATTAAAATCTGTTTTTCAAGAGCGCCCTGGCCAAAATAGGCAGCACCAAGTCATTACTAAAAAATTACAGACAGACATCATGAAAAACTACAAGTAATCAAGTAAAAACCATTGAATTCACAAGAGTATAAAACAGCAAATTAAAAACATTGACAGGTCAGGGAATCAGCCTCAAAATCCTTCATCAGTGATTTAAAAACACCAATCGGGACAAGTTCTTCCAGTTTAAAAGTATTTTGTAAGGCGTTCCAAGACGATGGCGCAGAGTACATAAAAGCCCTTTTACCAAATTCAGTTCGGACATTTGGAACAGTTAGCAGGATAAAGTCAAGCGAATGAAGAGAGTACCCACCACATTTCTGAACAATAAAAATGCACAAATAAAAAGGTAATAAACCCAAAATGGCTTTGTAAATACAAGTATACCAGTGACTGAGCCTACGACTGACTAGAGAAGGCCAGCCAGCCCTGGTATACAAAGTGCATTGGTGTGTAAGGGTTTTGCAGTTTAAAATAAATCTCAAAGTGCCATGGTAAAAAGTGTCAATTGATCTCAAACACTGAGCGGAAGCATTCATATATAAAATATCCCCATAGTCTAGTAAAGGCATAAATGTAGCTGATACTAGCCTCCTAGTAACTGACATATAAAGTTAGATAATGTTTTATCCCCTCTTGACTGAGGTGAATGAAAAAGCTACACTAGCGAGTAGGTACCACAGCCAAGTCATCTCTTGACTCTAGTTATCTGTCAGATAGCGATTTGATTTGGCTATTATTACTAACAGCCGTTGTTGGAACAGAAATGTTTGTAGTCTTTGTTTTTCCATTTTCAGAAGTAAATTAACTTGGCTAGCTTTCGCCAGTTGATGTAACTTGGCTAACGTTAGCTATTCTTTTTGCCTATATTACAGTAGACCTGAATCAAATGATGAAACCATCGGCCAACAATTGAAGATTGATATTCTGACGTTTTTTCAGTGCAATGTGAGTTTAATTAGTCAGAATGGCAATGTAACGTTATTGATCTGTCAGTTTCCCTAGCTAATTACCTACTTTTCACACTGACACAGTAATAAACTGCTGTAATGTTACAGATTTCACTGTCATGATGCACAGTAGAGGTCTGCGCTGGACCAATTTCTTTATCCCGCTCCCGCCCTCACCTGCTGGCCTTCTGTCTGACACCCACACACTATGCAAGAACTGGTCCCAAACCCAACCGCAGTCCCGCAATGTTATTTTAGGCATATGTGATGCAGCACTCTTGCCAGCCATGGTCCCAGCAATGTTACGCCTTATAAGTAATATCAAATGCGCAAAATCAACTTAATAAATTAAAATACCAGAGATTCTTACATAGCCCTTATATTGTATTACGGGCAATATCAGCCAATATGCTATATGTAGTTTGAAGAGAGCAATGCTGGAAAGTTGCACTTTCTCTTGAGCTATTTTTACAGCCTACATTTTAGGAGATGTAAGGTTTTTAGACAGAGAAATATGGGTGATCAATATTTAGGCCTATTTCTAGGCAATGTAGTAAGCTATGGTCTAATTATAGGCCTATTTAGGAAGTACATTTCCTTGGAAAGAGAACTGCGCTGTGCTTCTCTGCTCATGCATAGGCTACATCCTACTCTATTTTATTGAGACCACACACACCTGATCTCGCAGGTAGCTACTGAACTGGAAGCAGCAAGAATAACGACAGCGACACTTGCTATATTTAGCATAGGCCTATAGGATATAGCCTATCTTTTAAGAGGACAATTTGCAGGCAGAGACAAATCAATGGGCAATCAATATTTATTCAAAATGAAAAAGTGCGTTGCTTGCTCACCATAGTAGTCTAACCTATTGTAAAATCAACAAAAAAAGAAACATCCCTTTTTCTGGACCCTGTCTTTCGAAGATAATTCGTAAAAATCAAAATAACTTCACAGATCTTCATTGTAAAGCGTTTAAACACTGTTTCCCATACTTGTTCAATGAACCATTAATAATTAATGAACATGCACCTGTGGAACGGTCATTAAGACACTAACAGCTTACAGACGGGAGGCAATTAAAGTCACAGTTATGAAAACTTAGGACACTAAAGAGGTCTTTCTACTGACTCTGAAAAACACCAAGAAAGATGCCCAGGGTCATCTGCGTAAACGTGCCTTAGACATGCTGCAAGGAGGCATAATGACTGAGGATATGGCTAGGGCAATAAATTGCAATGTCCGTACCGTGAGACGCCTAAGACAGCTCTACAGGGAGACAGGACGGACAGCTGATCGTCCTCGCAGTGGCAGACCACGTGTAACAACACCTGCACAGGATTGGTACATCCGAACATAACAACAACTGCCCGAGTTACACCGGGAATGCACAATCCCTCCATCAGTGCTCAGACTGTCTGCAATAGGCTGAGAGAGGCAGGACTGAGGACTTGTAGGCCTGTTGTAAGGCAGGTCCTCACCAGACGTCACTGGCAACAATGTCGCCTATGGGCACAAACCCACCATCGCTGGACCAGACAGGACTGGCAAAAAGTGCTCTTCACTGACGAGTCACTGTTTTGTCTCACCAGGGGTGATGGTCTGATATGCGTTTATCGTCGACGTTACACTGAGGCCTGTACTCTGGAGCGGGATCAATTTGGAGGTGGAGGGTCCATCATGGTCTGGGTCGGTGTGTCACAGCATCATCGGACTGAGCTTGTTGTCATTGCAGGCAATCTCAACGCTGTGCATTACAGGGAAGACATCCTCCTCCCTCATGTGGTACCCTTCCTGCAGGCTCATCCTGACATGACCCTCCAGCATGACAATGCCAACAGCCATACTGCTCATTCTGTGCATGATTTCCTGCAAGACAGGAATGTCAGTGTTCTGCCATGGCCAGCGAAGAGCCCGGATCTCAATCCCATTGAAGTACGCCTGGTACCTGTTGGATCGGAGGGTGAGGGCTAGGGCCATTACCCCCAGAAATGTCCAGGAACTTGCAGATGCCTTGGTGGAAGAGTGGGGTAACATCTCACAGCAAGAACTGGCAAATCTGGTTCAGTCCATTAGGAGTTTTTGAATCGTGTTAAGTTTGCTGAAAATAAATGCAGTTTACAGTGAGGAAACTGTTCTTTTTTGCTGAGTTTATGTGCCCATGTTGCCTTTTCCTTTTCAATGATGATTACATTTTTTGATTGCACTTCGACTCACGTTGGTTGAGTGCCCTCCACTTTTTTCCATTGTCAACATTTATTTACAGACAGTGTAGTAAATTATAGTGTAATCATATTGAAGTTAACTGCCACGTGATTCTCCGCCTATGTAGGCAGCCTACTCTATTTCAATGAGAGCACACATACTAGGAACACTTGAGCTCTCATGCCCAGCAAAAATGCAGACTGCGCTGCAATGATCTCTGTTGGGACCCGCAGCCCTCTAGTGCAGTCAGTACACAACACTATGCTCATCATGTATTAGCAGGATCAGATGATGACAGGGGTCCCAGCAGGATAAGACAGCCAGGTGAAGACCAGTCGACGGAGGTCAGGTGAATTTAGCTGTATATTAAAAATATAATTGAATGACACAAAGTTCCATCTTGAATTGATGGGTAGCTAGAGGAAAGCAGTTTAAACTTAAAGCTACAGTCTGGGATCTGGGAATAATCGTAAGTTAAATTATTGAACAACTGATTATATTATTGGATAATATGATGTATAAATGTACACCAAGGTAATCATTTGTCATGCTTCATCTTAGGAGGATCATATGACGGTTTCAGCAGGGTCAGGCAGCCAGAGAAGACCAGTCTGACGGAGCTGAGGTGAATTTTTGCAGATACAACACTTTATTCTCTCTGTGAAGAAAACATTAGATAAGCCAGAACCTATTTTAAGGCAAACCTCCAAAGTTGATTTCCAAACCGTATCAAGGCTTTTCCCGATGACACAAAACACGTAAAAATAAAATTTGAGGAAGACCTGGTATAAACTGTTTGAATGCCCAGTCATGTTCATGTAATCTCAGACATAAATTACTGCAGTTTAAGATCATCCATAGAAAGTCCTATATGCCAGTGAAACTGAATTACATGGACTCAGAAATGTCATTCCTCTGCTGAGGTGTAAACACAAAAGCGGACCAATTTGCATATGTTATGGTCTTGTGAAGGCTGGCGGAATTCTGGCAAACAGTATGTTCTTTTATCTCTGCATGTCTATAGATTCTCCCTGTTTTTGTTTGCTTGGAAATGTTGATACTGGAGACTTATCTGAAGAAACTGTGCAACCAAGCAAATATATCGGCTAAGAAATGCATTTCCATGAATTGGAAGGTTGGTTATCCTCCCACAATGTCAAGTTAAGTATCACTAGCTTTGATTTATTACAAGATTAAATATATACTGGGCAACTTTCATAAGGTCTGGATGCCTAATATGGAATACATTATGTTGTTGGGTTGTCTTGCTAATTGCCTATAATTTCCACCTGTTGTCTATTCCATTTGCACAACAGCATGTGAAATGTATTGTCAATCAGTGTTGCTTCCTAAGTGGACAGTTTGATTTCACAGAAGTGTGATTGACTTGGAGTTACATTGTGTTGTTTAAGCGTTCCCTTTATTTTTTTGAGCAGTGTATATACATACACACACACACACACACACACTGAGATCATGTGACAGATCATGTGAAACCTAAATAAAGTCCACCTGTGTGCAATCTAACTAATTATGTGACTTCTAAAGGTAATTGGTTGCACAAGATCTTATTTAGGGGCTTCATAGCAAAGGGGGTGAATACATATGCATACACCCCTTTTCAGTTTTTTATTTTGTCAATAGTTTTTTTTAAACATGGTTATTTTTCAAATTTCACTTCACCAATTTGGAATATTTTGTGTATGTCCATTACATGAAGTCCAAATAAAAATGTATTTAAATTACAGGTTGTAATGCAACAAAATAGGAAAAACGCCAAGGAGGATGAATTTTTTTGCAAGGCACTGTATTCCACCTCAGTTTCACTTCCATTCACTAAACTCTACTAATCAACTCAATCAAGGGATATTATGTAAGCACTTGTGAGATGCAAGGCTCCCATGCCCAGTGCTCAGCCTCTGAATGACAAGAGAGACTAAAATTAGTTCACAGTTAACACAAAAAGATCAGCCCCAAAGTGAATAACAAAGACTTCTGTGTTTGGGAGAAATTGTGCTCTTGTTTCTTTTCTCTCTGGTAGTCAAGATCATTTAAACAGTACTTTATGTTGCCCTCTCCTACTTGCTGCAATTACATTATAGGCAACAGGATTTAAAAAAATATATATAACCAGGTAAAGGTTTGGACACACCTAATCTTTCCAGGGTTTTTCATTATTTTTACTATGTTCTACATTGTAGAATAATAGTGAAGACATCCAAACTATGAAATAACACATATGGAATCATGTAGTGACCAAAAAAAAGTGTTAAACAAATCAAAATCTCTTTGATATTCTTCAAAGTAGCCACCCTTTGGCTTGATGACAGCTTTGCTCCATCTATCTCTCTGATTTGAACAGACACAGGCCACTGACCTTTAAATCTCAGCAGTTGCTAAAGGCTTTCTGCTGTGCAATGCGAGTCGGTTAGGCTAATAAAGATACTGCTAGGTAGTGTTACTTCCCCGCAGAGTACCATTGTAGAGATTAAAGAGGAACAGCCAGAGCGCGGCTTGAGCCAGCAATCCTGCAGTTATAGGGAACATGCCTTATCTACCACCTGTGCTATAAGGGCCGCTTTCTAGGACACAGATTAAGCCTAGTCCTGGACTAAACTTTGTAATCATTGTTTTTTGTTTTCAAGTGAAATGTCTAACTGTTTTGAGCAGGGTTTCCCAAACTCAGTCCTGGGTCCATTTAACAAACCATACGACTCTATGCACAAGGACTACTTTGAACAATTTACACGGAACATTTGACAAAAACACATTTACTTGAACAATGCAGATGCAAAGTTTGGAAACAGAATGACGGTTTGTGCCATGTGTGTCTTTATTCTGTTACCAAACTTTGCATCGGAGCAGAAAATCGGAGTTTCTGTTACCGTGGAATTTCCCCATACAGTAGTTACAGACTGATTATTATTTAACTTCGATTAAACTGATAATGCTACGAGGGCCTCAGGGGTCACAATAGAGCTAAATCTGTGAGATCAGGATTGATTGACCCTATGAAAATATGCTTCATTCTAATCCTAATGTCTAACACCCATCAGAAATTTGTAAAATGAAATGCAGTAAAAAAAATCTACAAAAATATTTAAAATAGTGGTTTAACAATGTATTAAGCCAAATATATATTCTAGACAATACATGCATGCTTCTGAAATGTGGTTCACGAGCTCCAATACATTGACTGAAAAGTGATATGATTTACCATACATTGGTAGACGCATAAGTAATTGTTGTCCTCTTTTAGACAAATAAAAGGGGAAACTTCCCTTTCAACAACTCATACAGTGGTTCCTAGCCCATTACATTACACAGGAAGGCATCTTCTGTACGGGGGATTAAAGGAAGGCATCTTCTGTACGGGGGACATCAACAGGGAGGGAAGGTTTTGGAAGCACAAGGACCTTATTTTTCATATCAGTGAGATATCATTATCGAAAAAGAAAAATGTTAAATTGATACACACCTTTATAAGGTTAGTGTTCCCACATGGCCATATCTCCATTTTACAGCACGTGTTTACGGAAGACAGAGGGACCACCTGTGCTAATTAGCTACAGTATCTAGTATGCTCTGAACACCTGTGTGTAATGGAAGGCCGCCAGAAATGTATTATCACTGAAAAATACAGTCTGCTGCAACTGTGACGAAGCAGGTTAAAACAGTTTACAGTGCGCAAATCTCACCATCTTCCTCATCAATCTACACATAATACCCCATAATGACTAAGTGAAAACACGTTTAGAAATGTTTGCTAATGTATTAAAAAGAAAAACAGAAATTTCACATTTACACAAGTATTCAAACCCTTTACTCACAGTACTTTGTTGAAGCACCATTGGCAGCTACTACAAACAAGTATTTTTGGGTATGACGCTACAAGTTTGGCACACCTGTATTTGGGGCGTTTCTCACATTCTTCTCTGCAGATCCTCTCAAGCTCTGTCAGGCTGGATGGGAGCGTCGCAACACGGCTATTTTCAGGTCTCTCCAGAGATGTTCGATCAGGTTCAAGTCCTGGATCTAGCTGGGCCACTCAAAGACATTCAGAGACTTGTCCCGAAGCCACTCCTGCGTAGTCTTGGCTGTGTGCTTAGGGTCGTTGTCCTGTTGGAATGTGAACCTTTGCCCCAGTCTGAGGACCTGAGTGATCTGGAGCAGGTTTTTAATCCGAGGATCTCTGCACGTTGCTCCGTTCATCTTTCCCTCGATCCTGACTAGTCTCCCAGTCCCTGAAAAACATTCCCACAGCATGATGCTGCCACCAACATGCAGTATTTTTATTAACCTATGTAATTGTAAAAACATGGACCTTGTAGCAGTGGTAAGGGCACGAAATCAGCAGAAGGAAAGGCAGGTTGACGTACTCAGAGTGTCGAGTTATTGACA
The DNA here is from genome assembly GCF_045791955.1 of Oncorhynchus clarkii lewisi. NCBI lineage: Eukaryota > Metazoa > Chordata > Actinopteri > Salmoniformes > Salmonidae > Oncorhynchus > Oncorhynchus clarkii. Next base: position 1,192,619 of record NC_092173.1, on the reverse strand, counting down.
GATCTTGGTGATCCAATGGTGAAAGACCCATATCATACAAAATATACAAGTAGATTTACCAAATATACACAGGCAATAGCCCAAAAGAAATAGCCTCTGCATCAGGCTTAACTTGTCCTCCCTGACCAAGGCCCTACTCCCACGATTGCTCAGTTTGGCCGGGGGGGGACAGAACTAGGAAGAGTCTTGGTGGTTCCAAACTTCTTCCATTTAAGAATGATGTTGGCAACTGTGTTCTTGGGGACCTTAAATTGTCAGGATGCTGGGGAAACTCCCTTAAATCCAATCAATTTAATTTACCACAGATGGACTCCAATCAAGTTGTCGAAACAGCTCAAGGATGATCAATGGAAAATTTGTCTGAATATTTACGCTAATAATATATTTTTTTAATACAAATTTCTAAAAACCTGTTTTCACTTTGTCATTATGAGGTATTATGTGTAGATTGATGAGGAATATTTTTTATTCATTACATTTTGGAGTAAGGCTGTAACGTAACAAAATGAGAAAAAAGTCGAAGGGGTCTGAATACTTTCCGAATGCACCGTATGATTTGCACTCTTTCAGAGTTCTAAAAGCAAGCACAGCAGAAACTGGTTACTCTTTAGTTGACAAGGTAACTGCTGTTTAACTTTACATACAAAAAAATAAACTGGTGTTTATTCGCAGTGCTGAGCTAGTATTGTAACTGACATGTAACGTTAGCGAATGTTTAATCCCCTCTCGACCGAGGTGAATTAGCTGCACTAGCTAGTAGCTACCACATTCAGGCAGAGGCTAGAGCTGACCCATCTGTCAGACAGATAGCAATATGAGGCAGCTATTATTACTAACAGCTTTTGTCGGTATGGAAATGTATGTAGCCTTTGTTTTGAGAGGTTTTATTAGTCATGTATGGCAATGTAACGTTATTGAGCTGTCCGTTTCCCTGGCTAATTCCCTACTTTTCACACTGACACAGTAATACACAGCTCTAACTCACTGTCTCGACGCACAGTAGAGGTCTGTGCCAGCATCAGCAGCTTTTCATACCTCACCCCACCGGCTTTCTGTCCGACTCCCACAAGAACTGGTCCCAAACCCAACTGCAGTCCCGCAATGTTATTTTAGGCGTATGTGATGCAGCTCACTTGGTCGCAGCAATTTTGAGCCCTAATATCAAATGAGCAAAAATACCTTCAAATAGTTTAAATTACCAGGAGATTCTCACATGGCCCCGATATTAGGCTATCTGTATTACTGGGCTAGATCAGCCAATATGTTAGATTGAAGATAGTGCAAGTCTCTCCAACTCTGCTTTCGCTTGAGTTATTTTATAGGATACCTTCTAGGAGTGGGAAGATTTTCACACAGAAATGTGGGTGATTAGTATTTAGAACTTTCTAGGCAATATAGGAAGTACATTTCCTTGGAAAGAGAACTGCGCTGTGCTTCTCTGCTCATGCATAGGCTATATCCTACTCTATTTAATTGAGACCACACGCACCTGATCTTGCAGGTAGCTACTGAACTGGAAGCAGCGTGAATAAGACACTTGCTACGTTTTGCTTAGTCCAATAGAATATCGGCCACCTATTAGGAGGACAATTTGCAGGCAGAGGCAAATAATAGGGTAATCAATACTTAAATGAATAGGCGCAACGGTCGCTCACCATAGTAACCTAACCTATGTGTGCTTTGTGCCTTTTCAATGATGATTCCATGTTTTGATTGCAGGTCGACTCACGTTGGTTGAGCGCCCTCCACTTCTTTCCAATATCTTTTTTTTTTTTTACACACTGTCAACTGAAGTATAATCTTATTTGATATTTAACTGCCACGTGATTCTCTGCCTATGTAGGCAGCCTACTCTATTTTAATGAGACCACACATACTAGGAACACTTGAACGCTCTCGTCCAACTGTGAGATAGGCTACTGAAGAAGTTGAAGCAGCCAAATCTGAGTGTGTGAATAATGTTAAAAGGATGTGAGGCTAACGCATACCAAGCAGACAGAGGACCGTTTCCAAATAATCTGTGGGACAACAAAAAAAATTGAATCCCAAAGTCATCTGTCTGACTGTCCGCAGACTGTGCTGCAATGATCTCTGTCAAACCCGCAGGTCCTTCAGGCGTCCCACGGGAATGGGACCCTGCTCATCATGTCTTAGACGAGATGGTGACAGGGGTCCCAGCAGGGTCAGACAGCCAGGGAAGACCAGTCTGTGAGGTGAAATTTTGCAGATACCATACTTAATTCTCTCAGTACAGCAAACACTGGACAAGCCAGATGCTATTTTAATGCAGTCTGACAAACCTCCAACGTTGATATACAAACTATCATGAGTTGATATAGGCTTTTCCCGATGACACAAAACATTTTATTTAACTAGGCAAGTCAGTTAAGAACAAATTCTTATTTACAATGACGGCCGACCAAAACGCATCCTGCGGGGACGGGGCTGGGATTATAAATAAAAACTAAAATATAGAACAACACACACATCACGACAAGGGAGACACCACAACACTACATAAAGAGAGACCTAAGACAACACAGCATGGCAGCAACACAACATGGCGGCAACACAACATGGCGGCAACACAAAACATGGTACAAACATTATTGGGCACAGACAACAGCACAAAGGGAAAGGTAGATAGAACATTACATCACGCAAAGCAGCCAAAACTGTCAGTAAGTGTCTATGATTGCGTCTTTGAATGAAGAGATGGAGATAAAACTGTCCAGTTTGAGTCTGTTACAGCTTATTCCAGTTGCTAGCTGCAGCGAACTGAAACATGTAAAACAAAAGTGTGAAGACCTGGTAGAGGCTATTGATGATGATGAATGGACACATATGTTTGAATGTCCAGTCATGTTCATATCATCTCAGCCATAAATTACTACAGTTTAAGGCCATCCATAGAAATTACTATATGCCAGTGAAACTGAATTACATGCACTCAACAATGTAATTCCTCTGCTAGAGGTGTATAACACAAAAGGGGACACATTTGCATATGTTATGGTCTTGTGAAGGCTGGCTGAATTCTGGCAAACAGTATGTTATTTTATCTCTGCATGTCTACAGATTCACTCTTCTTATTGGTTTTGTTTGCTTGGAAATGTTGATACTGGAGACCTATCTGAAGAAACTGTTTAACCAAGCATTTATAGCAGATAAGAAACATGTCCATTAATTGGAAGGTTGGTTATCCTGCCACAGTGTCAAGTTATGCATCAATAGCTTTGATTTATTACCAGATTAAGGGTATACTGAGCAATTTGCATAAGGTCTGGATGCCTAATATGGAATACATTATGACTGAAGGAGTCTGTATTGAAAACATTCATACTTCTGGGGAGATAACAATTTAGGCAATCCCTAGCTGATGGGCTGCTCAGACCTTGCCATGTGGGTCTGCCGTCCTGTGGGTTGTCACTCTGGCTTTGGCCTAACACACCCAAAACTAAAAAAATACATGTTTTCATTAAGATCCTAAACCTGAGTAGGGTGTGTGGTTTGGGGTTACATACACCTTAGCCAAATACATTTAAACTCATTTTTTCACAATTCCTGACATTTAATCCTCATAAAAAAGTCCCTGTTTTAGGTCAGTTAGGATCACCACTTTATTTTAAGAATGTGAAATGTCAGAATAATAGTAGAGAATAAATTATTTCAGTTTTGATTTATTTCATCACATTCCCAGTAGATCAGAAGTTTACATGCACTCAATCAGTATTTGGTAGCATTGCCTTTAAAATTGTTAACTTTCTTCAAACTTTTTGGGTAGCCTTCCACAATCTTCCCACAATAAATTGGATGAATTATGGCCTATTCCTCCTGGCAGAGCTGGTGTAACTGAGTCAAGTTTGTAAAGGCCTCCTTCTTCGCACATGCTTTTTCAGTTCTGCCCACAAATTGAGGGATTGAGGTCAGGGCTTTGTGATGGCCACTCTAATACCTAGACTTTGTTGTCCTTAAGCCATTTTGCCACAACTTTGGAAGTATGCTTGGGGTAATTGTCCATTTGGAAAACCCATTTGCGATCAAGCTTTAACTTCCAGACTGATGTCTTGAGATGTTGCTTCAATATATCCACAATTTTCCTCCCACATGATGCCATCTATGCATTGAAGTGCACCAGTCCCTCCTGCAGCAAAGCACCCCCACAACATAATGCTGCCACCCCCATGCTTCACAGTTGGAATGGTGTTCTTCGGCTTGCAAGCCTCCCCTTTTCCCCCCCAAACATAACGATGTTCATTATGTCCAAACAGTTCTATTTTTGTTTCATCAGACCAGACGACATTTCTCCAAAAAGTATGATCTCTGTCCCCATGTACAGTTGCAAACTGTAGTCTGTTTTATTTTATGGCGATTTTGGAGCAGTGGCTTCTTCCTTGCTGAGCGGCCTTTCAGGTTATGTCTATATAGGACTCGTTTTACTGTGGATATAGATACTTTTGTACCGGTGTCCTCCAGCATCTTCACAAGGGCTTTTGCTGTTGCTCTGGGATTGATTTGCACTTTTCGCACCAAAATACATTAATCTCTATGAGACAGAATGAGGGGTCTGACAGCTGCGTGGTTTCATGGTGTTTATACTTGCGTACTACTGTTTGTACAGATGAACGTGGTACCTTCAGGCATTTGGAAAATGCTCCCAAGGATGAACCAGACTTGTGGAGGTCTTCATTTTTTTCTGAAGTCTTGACTGATTTCTTTTGATTTTCCCATGATGTTAAGCAATGAGGCACTGAATTTGAAGGTAGGCCTTGAAATACATCCACAGGGACACCTCCAATTGACTCAAATGATGTCAATTAGCCTATCAGAAGCTCCTAAAGCCATGACATAATTTTCTGGAATTTTCCAAGCAGATCAAAGTCACAGTCAATTTAGTGCATGTAAAATTCTGTCCCACTGAAAATTGTGATTCAGTGAATTATAAGTGAAATAATCTGTCTGTAAACAATTATTGGAAAAATTACGTGTGTCATGCACAAAGTAGATGTCCTAACCGACTTGCCAAAACTACAGTTTGTTTTCAAGAAATTTGTGGAGTGGTTGAAAAACGAGTTTTAATGACTCCAACTTAAGTCTAAGTAAACTTCTGACTTCAACTGTATGTTTTTTTTTGTTTCCAAAACGTTCCCTTGGGAACAAAAAAAAATTAAGGTGGGAATTGGTAAGGAACTTGTGCTGGGAGAGAGTGGAGTTATTTACTAGACTAGTGGGGGCCGGGCGTGCAGGTGGCTCGGGCTGGCAGGTCAGTCTGACTGAAATTTGATATAGAGGATGTCTTAAAGTCAATCAAAAGTCTTTGTAGTTTTTCAAGTTGTTCATTTGTTAGTCTATTGGTTAAAGGTGCAACAATATTTATTATTGAATTACCTTTGATCTTGTTCAGTCTGATTAATCACATTTAACATACTTATTAATGATCTCTTACCTAGCTTGATGACAGAGGGCATTTTTGCTTACTTTTTGTTCTAAATAGAGACGGCATATTGGATTGTGTAAAAATGCAAGAAAATAGCTTTAGATCTGAGGGAGAACCATCCGACCCCCCCCCCCCCCCTGCCAGATTATGTCACCCCCCACTTCTAAACCCAAAGTGGTGCCCCTGGTGTACAGTAAGTGTATATTTTGTATTTGTGAAATTATTTTGATGTGATAGTAAAGGGTGTTATGTTTCTAGAATCATGTCGCAATAGAGAAATCAATTTATTTTCAGATGGAGTATTTGGCTGTTTTGGCTGCCAGAGCCAGTCTACCGCTGAAAATAACATACAAGGTTCTTGGACCTTAAAATTAAGAATATATCTTGGGCTAAGTGGGCTAACCTTTTTCGGTTACTGTACCACTGTCGGGCAAATTAATTTTGGTCTTCCTGGAGTACCCCTGAAGTATCCCTCATGTGCATTTTACCAGTAGGCCTAAGGTCTCATGAGACTTCTCAATTACCAACTGTGGCTTGGCCAAGTACCCCTGGTTGAGAACTAGGCTGGGAACAACTGCATTTGTACATATACTCTAGCTAGCCTAAAGAGACCGCTCTAGGTTAAAACTAGAACCACAAATTCAACAGAGAACGTATCTTCGCATAGCATACTCACTTAAATTGGTATCGCGTACAATCGGCAACAATGTAACACCAATTACCGTAAATACTTCTGCCGGCCAATTTATCGTGTCGGCTACATGTCAGCAACGGGGGAAATATGTACAAATAGGTTGGCAGCGTTGATAAAGGCTGAGTTAAATTGGCGTTCTGATTCAGTCCTATTTTGACTAGATGGGTTACAGTTTATGTCAGAATTGACTTTCCGTGGCAGGTTAGGATAATTTACGCTGCAGTTAAAGTGAGTTAATGTAGCAGGTTAGGAGAATTAGATTAAGGCTATGAAAATGGTTCTGTTTAGCTAGAATGAAAAGTAATTCAACTTTATTAGAAGTCAATTTGACACAAACAGTCTCCCATCTAGCCATGACCATTATGTCCGCGGTTAAGGCACACTGGCGGCGTCTAATCCACGATTGCCATTGGTTAGCAGTCTCACATGACCAACACACAATAAACACACACACAGTGCCTATAGAAAGTCTACACCCTGTGGGGGCATATTTCTGCTTTACCAAATGAGGAGAGTTACAAACTTCACACACCAGTCAGAGTTATACTTAAACTACATATTTTTTAATAAGAGCTTTGCAATAGCCTTTTTTGACTTTCAATGATGCGCTATCTCTAATGAACCATTGAAAAGTACCACCAGAAAAGTACAAAGCTCTTTTATAGCCAAGATACACCCCTCTCAATTTACACTGACGAACCACAGATCTTAGGAACAGTTCACAAAGAAAGACTTTTTCTTGAGAAAGGAGTATCCCGTAGCCAGATAACATTCACTATAAATTATCGTTCAGTTTGGTCCCTCAGACGAGGTTCTAATCTTGTTCCTGGTACTTCATAGTACAAAAACACCTACTCATCCAATGGCATATATCAATTGTCAACTCTAGATACTCCCATCTCAAGTAAACCCCCCCTTGACCCCACTCCTGGACAAGCTCACTGAGGGGAATGAGCCTCTAGGTCATGGGTGTCAAACTCTGGCCCGTGGGCCAAATTTGGCCCGCGGGGTAATTATATTTGGCCCGCGAGACAATACCAAATTACTACTAGAGCTGGCCCGCCGGTATTATACAGCGCATTCACCACTAATACTACGAATCCCATAATGCTCTGCTGTTTTCGCGCGCCAATCAGGACAGGACCCAGAAACGCTCTCTCCTCTGTGACAGTAGTCATAGCAACATAGACACTACAACTGTCAGCGAGCTAACCCTTCCCAAAAATGGCGAAAAGAAAGGCAGAAAACAGGAGCTTTCTGGACAAGTGGGAGGCAGAATATCTGTTTACATATGTAAAAGACAAACCTGTTTGTCTTGTTTGTGGAGTCAACGTGGCTGTAAGTAAGGAGTACAACATTAGACGACACTATGAAACGAAACACCATGACAAATACAAGGACCTGGACATGACTCAAAGGAGCCAGAAAGTAGAGGAGATGAAAATAAGTTTGGTTTCACAACAGAATATGTTTAAAAAAGCCACATCACAAAGCGAGGCTGCTGTAAAGGCTAGTTATATAGTGGCAGCAGAGATTGCAAAATCAGCCCGGCCCTTTAATGAGGGAGAGTTCATGAAAAAGTGCATGATGAAGGTTTGTGACCTCGTATGCCCAGAGAAAAAACAAGCATTTTCAAACGTGAGCCTGAGCAGGAACACAGTAGCTGATCGCACATGTGATCTTGCCACCAATCTGTATGACCAGCTGATGGAAAAGGGAAAAGATTTTGTTGCGTTCTCCCTCGCTGTGGATGAGAGCTGCGACGCATCTGATACTGCTCAGCTGTCAGTCTTCATCCGTGGAGTGGACTCAAATCTGTGTGTTACGGAGGAGCTATTAGGATTCAAATCAATGCATGGCACAACCACAGGAAAGGAAATCTTTGAGGAGGTTTCCAAATGTGTAACTGAAATAAAGCTGCCGTGGGATAAACTCGTTGGATTAACGACAGATGGTGCGCCAGCGATGTGCGGTAAAAAGAGTGGACTGGTGGGCATGGTTCGAGAGAAGATGCGGGAAGAGAACTGTGCAGGTGAGCTAACTGTTTACCACTGCATCATACATCAGGAAGCACTGTGTGCCAAAGCCTTAAAGATGGAACATGTTATGACCACAGTAACACAGGTAGTTAACTTTATAAGAGCCAAAGGTCTAAATCACCGCCAGTTTAAATCTTTTCTGGAGGAGTGTGGTTCGGAATACGCAGACGTGCCGTATCACACAGAGGTGAGATGGCTAAGCAGAGGAAAAGTACTGAACAGATGTTTCGAGCTGCGTGAGGAAATATGTCAATTCCTGGAAACCAACGGGAAGGATACAGCAGAGCTCCGGGAGCAAAAGTTCCTGTGTGAGCTGGCCTTTCTCTGTGACATCTCGAGCCATCTCGATGCGCTGAACCTGCAGCTTCAGGTCATCACAGACATGTACGCTGCAGTGAGGGCCTTCAAAACTAAACTGTGCCTGTGGGAGAATCAGATGCTGCAAGGAAACCCTTGCCATTTTCCCTGCTGCCAATCCATAAAAGCGCAGATCTCTACCGCCGTGTTCCCATGCGCACAGTTTGCTGAAAAACTCAGTGTTCTCGCCGCTGAGTTTAGCCAGCGATTTGCCGACTTCGATGCCCAGAAATGCAAGTTTGAACTGCTTAGTAATCCCTTCGCAGTTGATGTGGAAAATGCACCAACCAACATCCAAATGGAGCTGATTGAACTCCAGTGCAACGACACGCTGAATTCAAAGTATGATGCTGTGGGCGCCGCACAGTTTCCACGGTTCATCCCTGACACAATGCCTCAGCTCCGCACCCAAGCTGCTCAGATGCTCTCCATGTTCGGCAGCACTTATCTATGCGAGCAACTTTTCTCCTCGATGAAGATGACCAAAACAACTCACAGGAGACGTCTGACTGATGAACATCTTCGCTCGATACTGAGGATTTCTTCAGCTCAGAGCTTGAGCCCAGACATTGATGAACTAGCATCCAAGAAGAGATGCCAGGTATCTGGCTTGGGCACATCAGATTAGACCAGTGTGCAATAATTAACGTTTTCTTTATGCACTTTTTCTTGCTACAAGGCATGGGCTTGAATGGTTGATTGATTTATTATCATTTTATTTGTAAAATTATTAGCCAGTGGAAAAAGTTTATTTTGGTATTTAAATCAGAAGGCTGCAAATAGAAAAGAGGCATACAATTTTTATTTAAATTTTATTTATTTAATAAATGAATGCCATTGATGTGTTTTTTCATTTGAAATTCGATTTTGCATGTCTCCACTATCAAATTTTATATTGTATGGTAATAAGCGATGCTTGTTCCATATTCAATGTTAAAGCAAAACTTGTTTGGGTCCATATTAAAAGGTTAATTTGTTCAATGTTGGCCCGTGACTTTGTTCAGATTTTACATTTTGGCCCACTGGGTATTTGAGTTTGACACCCCTGCTCTAGGTCATACACTATCCCAGGATAAGTGTAAGATCAGAGAGGACATACAATGTTTCCAGACACTGCCATACACCTCCCCCAATGGGAAAAGGAGGGAGTGACTGGCGCACAGACATTGTGGAGACAAGTAATTGGTTCCCCATTAATCACGCCATCCCTTCACATGGTTTAAGAATAGGTAAAGACACATTCACATATGAAGACAATGTTCCATTCTGTCCTCTTCCCTTTCTGATATTCTGCATAGCACCAGGGACATGTGAAAGACAAGCCTGACCTCTCCCCTCTCTGGGCCCCAGGTGACTGAGCCCCAGCTGAGGGAAAAGTGCAATTGCCGACACTATAGTCCAAAAGGATACATTCTAATGACAAGTATCTCACATAAGCATATTATGCAAATAAAACATCTTATTTGCCCAACTACTTCTGATTCATCCGCCACCCCATGAATTTTTACATTTTTGTTGCGTTACAAAGTGGGATTGAAATATGTTGACATGACAGGAAATTACAATTAAAAGTTCAAATAAAATTATACACATTTTTACAAATTAATATCTAATCTGAGAACATGGCAACCATATTCTGTGTACGTTTGGTGGAACGTTGATGGGATATTCTCCTAACCCACAGAAAACTGCATACATTAATATTCTTGCAACATTCTCATGAAACATGTCTAACATTAATGTCTTAAATTCTGGGAACATGGTAACCACGTTCTGTGTAAATTCTAATTGTAATTAAGGAGATGGTCTCTTGGAACCATTACTTGCACATCACAGGAACATTCCTATGAAAATGATAGTTAATGACCCAATGAGACTCTTAAAGGAATGTTCTCTAAAGTTGTGGGAAAGTTTAACTGGGAGCTCGCTGGTCCTGTCAAACAAAACAGTTCAAAGGAGCATGGTTCATGCTCTCTCTCTCTCCATCAAATGCACACTGATCTGCATGTACAATCATCCCAATACTACAGGAACAATAAACAAATCACTGCTAATATGCAGGAAGGTGCTTTTCCGTGAACCAGTTGGGCTGGGATTACCATTTACTAGCACGAGATTAGAACATATACCTGGCGGGTCAAGGACACTCCATTAAGACGTGCCATACACATTCTGGGATGTGAAGGCAAGTTGTATCTGCAGCAACTGGGGCAGTGATGTTGTGTCCCTTGTAATCTCAGTGACACAAGTCGCGTCCCAAATGGCACCCTATTCCACGTACAGTGCATTCGGAAAGTATTCAGACCCCTTGATGTTTTCCACATTTTGTTACGTTACAGCCTTATTCTAAAATGGATTACATTGTTTTTCCTCATCAATCTACACACAATACCCAGAATGGTGTACATTTATAAAAAACACTGAAATATCACGCTCTGGAGAACCTGCTCCAGAGCGCTCAGGACTTCATCAAGGATTTCTCTGTGCTTTGCTCCGTTCATCTTTCCTTCGATCCTGACTAGTCTCTCAGTCCCTAACGCTGAAAAACATCCCCACAGCATGATGCCACCACCACAATGCTTCACTGTAGGGATGGGGCAAGGTTTACTCCAGACCTGACACTTGGCATTCAGACCAAAGAGTTCAATCTTGATTTCATCATACCAGAGACTCTTGTTTCTCATGGTCTGAGAGTCCTTTTGGTGCCTCTTGGCAAACTCCAAGCGGGCTGTGATGTGCCTTTTACTGAGGATTGGCTTCCGTCTGGCTACTCTACCAAAAATCCTGATTGGTGGACTGCTGCAGAGATGGTTGTCCTTCTGGAAGGTTCTCCCATCTCCAAAGAGGAACTCTGGAGCTCTGTCAGAGTGGCCATTGGGTTCTTGGTCACCTACCTGACCAAGACCTTTCTCCACTCCGCTCAGTTTGGCCGGACGGCAAGCTCTAGTAAGAGTCTTGGTGGTTCTAAACTTCTTCCATTTAAGAATGATGGAGGCCACTGTATTCTTGGGGACCTTCAATGCTGCAGACTTTTTTTGGTACCCTTCCCCAGATCTGTGCCTCAACACAAACCTGTCTCGGAGCTCTATGGACAATTCCTTTGACTTCATTGGCTTGGTTTTTGATCTGACATGCACTGTCAACTGTGGGACCTTATATAGACCGGTGTGTGCCTTTCCAAATCATGTCCAATCAGTTGAATTTACCACAGGTTCCTCCAGTGAAGTTGTAGAAACATCTCAAGGATGCAAATATTTCTAAATGGGGTATTGGGGTATTGTGTGTGTGTAGTTTGATGAGGAAAAATATGTATTTAATCCATTTAGAATACGGCTGTAACTTCACAAAATGTGGAAAAGGTGAATGGTTCTGAATACTTTCCGAATGCGTCTGAATACTTTCCGAATGCACTGTAATTGTTACTGTGTGGATTTCCTTTAGCCATTGTAAATGTGCTTATGGCCCTGAAGATAATTAGGCCAGGCTAAGCCTGGGCAGTGCTATCTATTGTTATTCGAGCCAGCGGCCTAATATCCATGCTACTGTATGACAGGGAGCCAGCCCATGATGAGAGTTCTCCTCCGTGATGCCCTCCTAGGAGGCCCGCTCACAAGTTGCTGACAGAAACCTTATTGTACGCTACACCACCAAAAGCTCTCCTCTAAAATATGTAGCTGCTTAAAATAGTCTAACATGTTTCAACACACTATACATCAGGGCCACTGTGGGAGTACTTGTCAAAAGTGCTCGGCTGTGTGTGTGCCTCTCAAGGAAAAATCCTACAAAGAAGATCTTGCCTCTAGCCACTCTTGTCTTCCCACTCGGTTTGTCTCCCGTTTTTTTTTCCTGAACTCATCTGACCTGCGCTTTATTTCTTAGATCAAGGCATCGAGCACACCCACCAAACACAAAATATTAGAAACATTGTCCCACACTAGTCTATTAAGGAAACACTCTCCCACTGTACTTCCTCTATGTTCTCTCTCTCTCTCTCTCTCTCTCTCTCGAACTATGCAGAAACATGCTGTTTCGGTACTAAGTGGCGATGATGTTGACTAGATCCAGAGTGCTCTTATAAGGCGTTGAGGTTTAAAAGCAGATGATGGGGATGAGGATTTGGAATCTGTTAAAACTAAATAGCCTCTGGGTCCTGAATTATTGATGCAAAGTAGGGGGTTTAAAGATGCCTTCAACACTCATTTGCTGAGTTTTCCACAGAGACCTGGACTGCAGCATTTATAATGAGTGTGATTAAAGTAGGCGTACAGGCCCCTCTGAACTACAGGAGTTGATTCTGGCCGGCTCTCATTCTGTGCCCATTACTCTCTGAGAATCGTAATAAGGACATTGTGTTTTTCTCTCTCCCCCGATAATGAGTCAGGGGGAAACTGACTCATTCTCTTTCTCTCTCCCAATCTCTCTCTCTGTCCCCCAGCTCCCTATTTCCCTCCTCTCCAAATCACGGAGAGATATTTATGACACTGACCTTTCCCGCCATAAACTGAAAGTTAAACACACCACGCTTCTATTGATCCCTGCGCCGGGCAATTAAAACTCGGTATGAGTGGAAATCGTTTGCACTTTCTGTATGACACATGGGCCAGTGGCCTGCCGAAATGCCCCTATTGGAATATAAATTCTCTCCATCCGACTGAATCGAACCCTCAGCAGGCCTGAAAGTTGGCCATATTGAATTTGTACTTTTGGATAGAATATCCCTTAGCGCCTGGGGATCGGTATTAGATTGTGGCGCTATCTGGCGTAACGGACACGCTTGAGCAGCTCAATGCTCTCCTGTGTGCCCCATCTCTTAGGAGCTCCCAATTGGATCCCTAGCAAGAGAGAGAGAAATGGAGTGTGTTTTTATGGCAAGAGATGGATAATTCCGGAGTGGGATAATTCCAACATGCCAACTGATGCAAGCCATCGGAATGCGGCATCTTCCTACACCGACCCAATCAGAGGCGGCGGCGAGGATGCGGGGCCCTCCGCTTATGGAAATCAGCTATTGACATCCTCCGTGTCTGTCTGCGCTGATGGCTACAATAGAGAGCGAGACCTCTATAGAGACCTCAACGGTGGCAGAGGAGCTCTGTCCTTCTCAACAGAAGCCGAATGTCATTTGACAAAGAAATTGGTCTCATTGAAATTGCACGATTGATCTGCCTCGATCTTTCCCTTTCTATGTATTGTCTATGCTTATGTGTTTAACCTCGCGCGGGGGTGAAGTTGGGCCCTGAGCTGTGTGAAGGGTTAAGCGCCAGTGAGCTGTAGTTAGGACTCCCACACCTGCAGCACTGATGGGGTGACCCCCTCCCTCTCTCTACCCTCATGCTCCTCTGTTTCCCATCACTTCACCCCCTGCCATCCTGTTCCTTCATGCTCAGTTGACACAAATCCATGTGTCAGTATGGATTTGTGTCAACAAGGTGACAGCACTGCAGGGCCAGGCAACCACATGCACGTATGTGTTAGCATGTATGTGTGCCCACGCATGAACACACACACACACAGACTTACTTTACAGTGCAGTCATGATCTGCTCTTGTGCACAGTCTACTGATCATCACCATAAACACACTTGGCTTTGCTTTTCTATCTCACTTTCTCTCACTCACACTCAGAGCGCATCGAGCATCAACTCTAACACACTCCACTGCCTTCACTGACCAGAGGGTGAATGTGTTTTTGCCATTTATCAGAGAGGGGGATATTACAGGAAGGCTGGCTCCATGTGATGAGAAAAAGGAAAGGAATGGAGAGGGGCAGAGCTTTCTGTCTCCTTCCAGGCAATATATATATACAGTGCCTTGCGAAAGTATTCGGCCCCCTTGAACTTTGCGACCTTTTGCCAAAAAGTTCAATTTTGGTTTCATCTGACCAGAGCACCTTCTTCCACATGTTTGGTGTGTCTCCCAGGTGGCTTGTGGCAAACTTGTCGCTGTTTTTGTTTGTCTTTTTGTTTTTCCTTCGCGAGTTTGACTTTGTGAGCACCTCTGGGTGTTAGAATGTCCTCATGGATGGGTAGATTGGTTCTGATGCGACGTCCCATCAACATTTGTGCAGGTGAAAGTCCGCTCTGCAGCGGTGCGCTGCGGTAGATCATCTGATTTTTGAGGAAATCCTCCTTTCCATCATGTGCCTTTTTCATCAGACCTTTGACAATTTTGACTGAACTCTCTGCTAAGCCGATGGACCTTGGGTAGTTGGGGCTGGAGGTGTTGTGTCGGAATCCCCGGAATTTGGAACTTGAGAATTGCGGGCCATTGTCCGAGTACAGTTCAGACGCAACCCCATATCTTGCAAAGACTGATTTCAGGTAGGTGATTACAGATTTGCTGGAGGTAGTTGGCAGTGTTGCTACTTCAGGGTAGTTTGAGTAGTAGTCGGTAACAACAATGGGACTTTTTCCATTGCAGTCAAAAAGGTAAACTCAACATTTGTGGGAGGGTCTGTTGGGTACTGGATGAGGCATTAGCGGCTCTGCGTGCTGCTTTGGCCTGTAGGTCAAACACAGTTCACATGAAGCAGTGGTCTGGCTGATTTCCTGGTTCATTCTTGGCCAGTACATTACTTCTCATGCTCATCGTTTTGCATTTTTCCTCACCCAAGTGGCCCCCGTATTTTCGGTAGCATTTCTTTGTGTAGTGTCATGGGAATGACAATCTTATTGCCTTTGAACACTGCTATCCACCATGGTGAGCTCTACTCTGCACATCCAGTAATCCTGTATTCTCCTTGGACAGTTGTTTTTGTTGAGCGGGCCATCCTATCAGTGTTGTTTCTTTCAACTCTGTCATTGTTTGGTCAGCTGCAGAGTCTCTTTTGATCTGCTCCATTCTCTCAGAAGACACAGGAAGTGATGCTACCATCATGTCGACGTAGGCCTGAATCTCAGTGTTTTTCTGTGTGTCGAAGCTCTCTTTCTTGTCGACTGCTCGAGAAGAGTGTGGTGGCAAACATGAACTTTCCCGGGGTATAGATCATCTTCACATCATACCTTTTCAGTCTGATCAACATTCTCTGGATTCTCATTGGACAATCATTCAGTGGCTTCGACATGATTGACGCCAATGATTTGTGGTCGGTTTCTACTTCGAAGTTCCGTCCGTAGACTTATTGGTGAAACCTTTCGCAAGCGTATGTGCTCGCCAGTAGTTCTTTCTCCATTTGTGCATACCTTGTCTCTGCGCCTGTCAAGGCGCCTGTCAAGGCTCTGGACGCATAAGCGACGGGTTGCCATGTGTCGTCATGCTGTTGCAGAAGAACTGCTCCCAGGCCAAACTGTGATGCGTCTGCAGAAATCCTTGTGCTTTTCTCTGGAACATGAAACCTGAGCACGGGCTCTTCTGTGATTGTCTTCTTTAGGTTTTTGAAGCAGTTTCCCTGTACATGGGACCATTCCAATTCATTTTTCTGTTCCAGAAGACATCTGAGTGGAGCGGACTGTGTTTAGAGTTGAGGTAGGAACTTTGCAAGGTAGGTGATCATGCCCATGAAGTGTCTCACGTCGTCCTTGTTCTTCGGGCGCTCCATGTTGTTGATGGCAGACGTTTTCCTCGGGTCTGGTTTGACTCCATCCTCTGAAAGTACGTCTCCCACGAAGGTAAGTGTTTTCACACCAAACTCGCATTTGTCCTTGTTTAGTTTTAGGTTGACTTTCCGTGTCAGGTCCAGCACTTGTCTCACTGTCGCATCGTGCTCTTCTTTTGTGGACCCCCAGACGATGATGTCATCCATCATGGTCTCCACTCCTGGAATCTGCTCGAATGTGCTCGAAGATCATGTGGATTGTCTTGTGGTAGACCTCTGGCGCTGAGAGAATCCCATATGGTAGACGAAGAAATCTGTACCTGCCCTTAGGTGTGTTGAATGTGCATAGCCCTGAGCTTGCGTCGTCTAGCTTCATTTGCCAGAATCCTGGTGTGGCATCAAGTTTACTGAACCACTTTCCTCCAGTAAACTGCGACATTATCTCTTCTCTGGTTGGCAACTTGAAATACTCTCTCTTGATTGCTTTGTTGAGATCTCTCTCTCGCCATTCTTTTTTCACCACAATAACCAGTGAGTTTACCCAGTCTGTAGGTTCATCCGTTTTTGTGATGACGTCCATCTTTTCCATGGGTCCGAGTTCCTCTTTGAGCTTTTTCCTCAGTGCAAATGGAACTTTTGTCATCGAACACATCCTCATACTCAGCCAGTAGTGATTCTTGGTCATTTTCACTCTGTGATGTTACTACATACACTCTTTTCAACAAATTGAGCTTTTCACATGCATTGATTCCGAGAATAGGCTGCACACTCTTCCACAATCAGCAGCTCTGCTCTGAACTGTTTCCTTTGTGCTGTAAAGTTACTATGCAGCTTCCTTTGACTGGTATCTTCTCCCCTGTATAACCAGTAACATTCATTTTGGGTGTATTTTGCTCTTCACCTCCAGCGACAACAGGTTTAGCTTTGCTCCAGTATCAAGCTTGAATGGTATTCACAGTAAATGGCACAATCCATTCAGCATTTACTGCATTGCATATTTCCACAGAATTAACAAAGTCAATCTCCTCCTTGACTGTGTGAATTTTTTTCTTTGTAGCCTCAGCTTTGTAGCATTTTGAGAAATGATTATTTTTCCCACAGTTGTTACAGAATTTGCCAAATGCAGGGCAATTTTTTGGCTTTTGGATAAATCCACATTTTCCACATGTAGTGTTTGGAATTCTCTCTTTTGCTTGTTTTTGTTTTGTAAGGCGTTGTGTGTATTGCTCCTCTCTTTTTATTGCGTACACTGACGTCTCATCCCTGCACAGCTCTTTAGCTTGTGCTCTGGTGGTTTCAGCTGCTCGACACATTTACTGCTTTATCCAAAGTTAAATCTTGCTCACGCAGCAATCTCTCCTTGAGTCCATTATCAAGTATGCCACAGACTGTCTTTCACTAGTGAGTCTTTCAGATTTTCATATTCACAGGTTTTGCTCAGTGTGTTCAGCTCATCCAAAAACTTGTATCTCTCAAACGTGACGTTCTGGCTTGGTACAAAGTACTCCTCAAATGTAGTCATTAGCACAGTCAATGTGAAGTTTGCCTCGTCTTGCTGAAATCTATTGTAAATGTCCAATGCATCCTCTCCAATAACATGCAGAAAAATGGAAGCTTTCAATTTGTCATCATCTCCCCCTGCACCACTGGCTGCTAGGTAGATATTGAATCTCTGCTTGAAACATTTCCAATTGTCAGCTAAATTGCCTGTTAACTGCATAGGAGTAGGAGGACTAAACCTATCTATGACGGAGAACAGGAACAGTGTCAATTTCTCTTACTTCAGTATGTTCATCAACTTGCTCGTCAACAGATTCCAATGCAGCCTTGCTCTCGCTGCTGTCACTCTCGCTGCTGTCACTCTCGCTGCTGTCACTCTCGCTACTGTCACTCTCGCTGCTGCGGCTCGTTGTCCTCACTCTTGCAAGCTAGCATCTTCGACTACTCACGTCACTTGACTTGTGGGAGAATGTTAAATTTTCGTTGCGGAAATTTGCAGTTACTCCTTTCTTCATAGCGACTACCAATCTGACACCATGTTATGTTTGTTCCTTATATAATGACAAACTGGGGCGTAGGTTTAACTACGTTTAATGAATATATACTTCAGCTAGAAAACTCCTTGTTTAGTCATGCAAGGCATTCTTCAACCACCTGCCCCCCCCCCCCCGCATATCCTTCTGGGTAACGTAGTCTAAATGTTATTAACACATAACACACCCTTGACCCCAGTGCAGGTTTTTCAGGCCCTGTGTGGGAATGGGTTCAAGTGCCAGCCAGTGTGATTGCATCATCTCTTTCTCCTCCCCCTCTACCCCTCTCTCTCTATTCCCCGTGTTGCTCTACCACCACTACTCGCCAGAGGAAGATTACAGACCTGACACTAGCTAGGTAGTGACTGTGACTTGTTTGTTTTTGTTTTTAAATCCCTGTGTTACTGTTTGTTAAAAAAGCTTTGCAGAAACACAAACCTCCCCGCCGGTAATCATAATTTACGACACGCAATACCTTTGACTACATTGTGTGCAAATACTTCAGCAGCCAATTAAAATGTCCAGGACTTCAAAATGGTTTGTTTGAGCCCTAATGCGAGAGCATGTACAAGGCCAAGGGCTCTAAAGTGTAGACAATTTGGTCGGATATGTAACGAAATATTGTGATGTGTGACCAGGAGTTTTATTTTGGGAGCACTGTGTGACTATGAAAAAAATCTCCCAGTTAATAATTGTTGTAATAATGAAGCTACACTGTACCGTGCCCTAGTGAAACAAGCAAGTCCAGAGTCGTACGTGTTATGATAGCACCATTACTACAGCGAAAACGACTTGCATCTAGCCCAACTAGCTCAAATGATCTGACCCATATTACCGGCGTAATATTTTTTTCTTCCTATGCAGCGGATCACCGGGACCACATTTTACATCCATAAACCATGTCGTGGGCCGTTCTAAAACTACTCGTGCGTCAACGTTGTTAACCATCTGTGTACACTTTGTTTAGACATTACTTCATTGGCTAGCTGGCTAATAACCTGGTTACTTTACCAGTATAACCCAACCATTTGGGGACACAGAAAGAAAGGAAAAGGGATGGCTTCTTCAGGAGATCAATGATCATAGCAATGAATGAATGGCAGTTATCTTGCATGTGGTCATCACAAACCTGACGTTTTTAAAGAGACTGTGTACCATTTTCAATGTAATGCATCTCAGTAGGAAAAGTGTGATTTTACACAATGTAGAAACCTAATATTCCACAAATGACTTTGTAATTTCAATGACAGGTATTCGTATCAACATTTTAGCTTTGATATTAAACGGATGTGTTTACAGTGTTACATCTTAGTTTCTAGGGCACCACATGTGCTTCAGAAGTAGTTAGAATTCATATAGGCTCAATATAGGCTGTATCTGCGTCAATTAAAACAAACTTATTTGAAGTGCTCCTAACTTTTTAAAGTTGGGAGCACCAGTGCTAAGGAGAGATGTTAATTTAGAAACCTGACGGGGCCCCAGAAGGTTACAGCAGAAGTCATTACAAGGAGTGCTGCCTGAGAGGCTTGGCTGCTAGCCTGGCCAATTTGCTCCTCTCTAGTTTCTACACCTGGATGTGGCTTGTTTCCCTACTGGGGCGGCCCCGTAGACATATTCTTTGTTTATAGGCTAGGCCTATACCATGTAGCCTAGGTTCCATAGATTTAGAGACCTGTTCAAGAGGTTAGAAAGGGAGACCAATATCCAGAAGGTTGCTGGTTCAAATCCTGGTAGGGAAAATGAAAAGTGGGAAAGGATCTGACAATCTCAAGGAAGGCTGCTCGTTTAAAATCCTTGGCTCCATCCATCCATTCAGTGAGTCAGTCAGTCAATCAGTACAGCTGGATGTGGCCTACTGTCCCAATGTGTGAGACAACTATACTGTACACACATTTAAACGCAACATGCAACCATTTCAAAGATTTGACTGAGTTGCAGTTCATATAAGGAAATCAGTCAATTGAAATACATTTATTAGGTCCTAATATATGGATTTCACATGACTGGGAATACAGATATGCATCTGTTGGTCATAGATGCCTTTAAAAAAGGTAGGAGCGTGGACCAGAAAATCAGTCAGTGTCTGGTGTGACCACCATTTGCCTCATGCAGCGCGACACAACTTCTTCGCATAGATTTGATTAGGCTGTTGATTGTAGCCTGGAACTGGAACATGCTGTTGTACACATCGATCCAAAGCATCCCAAACATGCTCAATGGGTGACATGTCTGGTGAGTATGCAGGCCATGGTAGAACTGGGACATGGGGCCGTGCATTATCATGCTGAAACATGAGGTGATGGCAGTGGATGAATGGCACAACAATGGGCCTCAGTATCTTATCACGGTATCTCTGTGCATTGAAATTGCCATCGTTAAAATGCAATTGTGTTTGTTGTCCGTAGCTTATGCCTGTCCACACCATAACCACGAGTGGTTTGACATCAGCAAACTGCTCGCCCACACAACGCTATACACGTGGTCTGCGGTTGTGAGGCCGGGTTTGGACGTACTGCCAAATCTCTAAAATGAGGCGGCTTATGGTAGATAAATTAACCTTAAATGCACTGGCAACCGCTCAGGTGGACATTCCTGCAGTCAGAATGCCAATTGCACACTCCCTCAATACTTGTGGCATTGTGTTTGTGTGACAAAATCCCACATTTTAGAGTGGCCTTTTACTGTCCCCAGCACAAGGTGTGTCTGTGTAATAATCATGCTGTTTAGTCAGTTTCTTGATATGTCATACTTGTCACGTGGATGAGTTATCTTGGAAAAGGAGACATGCTCACTAACAGGGATGTAAACAAATTTGGAACATTTCAGGTATCTTTTATTTCAGCTCATGAAACATGCAACCAACACTTTACATGTTGCATTTATATTTTTGTTCAGTGTATATTTTCACAATCCTCAGAGCAAAGGGCTGTAAAATCGTCAAAGACAGTTTTGGGGATTTGATGCGGGTCGTTGGGTATAATTCCATTGAACTGTGTGATGGGACCAAAATTGCACACATTCTTCACTCCATTAATCCTTCAGCCGGGTTGTTATTCCGTTGGCAAGCGAGAGAGACCGAGAGCTTATGTAGCTTACAGTCGTTCCAATGGCCACCGATGTGATTCGTCACCCTGGCAAGGCCCCCATTCCATCATTACTATTCTGTAAATGGATTCCGCATTAAGGCCGACTGCATTAGTGGGGCCTGTAATATGAGCCCTATAGAAAGTGACAATAATGATATGTAAACGTTTCACACGCTGAGGCGGCCCACTTCCCTGAAGAGCGATCAAGGCTGATAAGAGACATTGTCGAGCTGCTACAGCAAACTATCAGCAAGCTCACTGTTAAGCTCAGGCTTGTTACACACTGGAGAAACTCAATAATATTTACTAGGCTTCCCATCTTGTTTCTCTGCCCTTGCCACACACAGTTCACAGCAGTGCTTTAGGCTGACTCAGCTATCTGTTGGGTTCTGTCACTACATTAGTTAGTCCCCATCTGACTGATCATCATTTACTGTTTACATTTACTGTGTGTGTGTGTGTGTGTGTGTGTGTGTGTGAGAGACATTGGAGGTCAGAGTAAGGTAGTTTTGGTGTCGGAATTTAAGAGAGCTGTTAATTATCCCTAGAATATCTTTAGAAGGGGAATGTGTGGCCTCCCGGGTGGCGCAGTGGTTAAGGGCGCTGTACTGCAGCGCCAGCTGTGCCATCAGAGTCCTGGGTTCGCGCCCAGGCTCTGTCGTAACCGGCCGCGACCGGGAGGTCTGTGGGGCGACGCACAATTGGCCTAGCGTCGCCCGGGTTAGGGAGGGCTTGGTCGGTAGGGGTGTCCTTGTCTCATCGCGCACCAGCGACTCCTGTGGCGGGCTGGGCGCAGTGTACGCTAGCCAAGGTGGCCAGGTGCACGGTGTTTCCTCCGGCGCATTGGTGCGGCTGGCTTCCGGGTTGGATGTGCGCTGTGTTAAAGAAGCAGCGGCTTGTGTATCGGAGGACGCATGACTTTCAACCTTCGTCTCTCCCGAGCCCGTACGGGAGTTGTAGCGATGAGACAAGATAGTAGCTACTACAACAATTGGATACTACGAAATTGGGGAGAAAAAGGGGTAAAAAAATGTTGGAATGTAGGAGAGCTGTTAATTATCCCTGGAATATCTTTAGAAGGGGAATGTGTGGCCTCCCGGGTGGCGCAGTGGTTAAGGGCGCTGTACTGCAGCGCCAGCTGTGCCATCAGAGTCCTGGGTTCGCGCCCGGCCGCGACCGGGAGGTCCGTGGGGCGACGCACAATTGGCCTAGCGTCGCCCGGGTTAGGGAGGGCTTGGTCGGTAGGGGTGTCCTTGTCTCATCGCGCACCAGCGACTCCTGTGGCGGGCTGGGCGCAGTGTACGCTAGCCAAGGTGGCCAGGTGCACAGTGTTTCCTCCGGCGCATTGGTGCGGCTGGCTTCTGGGTTGGATGTGCGCTGTGTTAAAGAAGCAGCGGCTTGGTTGGTTGTGTATCGGAGGACGCATGACTTTCAACCTTCGTCTCTCCCGAGCCCGTACGGGAGTTGTAGCGATGAGACAAGATAGTAGCTACTACAACAATTGGATACTACGAAATTGGGGAGAAAAAGGGGTAAAAAATGTTGGAATGTAGGAGAGCTGTTAATTATCCCTGGAATATCTTTAGAAAGGGAATGTGTTGTGTTGGAATTTAAGAGAGCTGTTAATTATCCCTAGAATATCTTTAGAAAGGGAATGTGTTGTGTGGGAATGTAAGAGAGCTGTTAATTAGCCCTAGAATATCTTTAGAATGGGAATGTGTCTTGTTGGAATTTAAGAGAGCTGTTAATTAACCCTAGAATATCTTGAGAAAGGGAATGTGTTGTGTGGGAATTTAAGAGAGCTGTTAATTATCCTTAAAATAGGGAATGTGTTGTGTTGGAATTTAAGAGAGCTGTTAATTATCCTTAGAATATCTTTAGAAAGGGAATGTGTTGTGTTGGAATTTAAGAGAGCTGTTAATTATCCCTAGAATATCTTTAGAAAGGGAATGTGTTGTGTGGGAATTTAAGAGAGCTGTTAATTAGCCCTAGAATATCTTTAGAATGGGAATGTGTCTTGTTGGAATTTAAGAGAGCTGTTAATTAACCCTAGAATATCTTGAGAAAGGGAATGTGTTGTGTGGGAATTTAAGAGAGCTGTTAATTATCCTTAGAATAGGGAATGTGTTGTGTTGTGTTGTGTTGGAATTTAAGAGAGCTGTTAATTAGCCCTAGAATATCTTTAGAATGGGAATGTGTCGTGTTGGAATTTAAGAGAGCTGTTAATTATCCCTAGAATATGTTTAGAAAGGGAGTGTGTTGTGTGGGAATGTAGGAGAGCTGTTAATTACCCCTAGAATATCTTTAGAAAGGGAATGTGTTGTGTGGAAATTTAAGAGAGCTGTTAATTATCCCTACAATATCTTTAGAAAGGGAATGTGTTGTGTTGGAATTTAAGAGAGCTGTTAATTATCCCTAGAATATCTTTAGAAAGGGTATGTGTTGTGTTGGAATTTAAGAGAGCTGTTAATTATCCCTAGAATATCTTTAGAAAGGGAATGTGTTGTGTTGGAATTTAAGAGAGCTGTTAATTATCCCTAGAATATCTTTAGAAAGGGAATGTGATGTGTTGGAATTTAAGAGAGCTGTTAATTATCCCTGGAATATCTTTAGAAAGGGAATGTGTTGTGTTGGAATTTAAGAGAGCTGTTAATTATCACTAGAATATCTTTAGAAATGGAATGTGTTGTGTTGGAATTTAAGAGAGCTGTTAATTATCCCTAGAATATCTTTAGAAAGGGAATGTGATGTGTTGGAATTTAAGAGAGCTGTTAATTATCCCTGGAATATCTTTAGAAAGGGAATGTGTTGTGTGGGAATTTAAGAGAGCTGTTAATTATCCTTAGAATATCTTTAGAAAGGGAATGTGTTGTGTTGGAATTTAAGAGAGCTGGTAATTATCCCTAGAATATCTTTAGAAAGGGAATGTGATGTGTTGGAATTTAAGACAGCTGTTAATTATCCCTGGAATATCTTTAGAAAGGGAATGTGTTGTGTTGAAATTTAAGAGAGCTGTTAATTAACCCTAGAATATCTGTAGAAAGGGAATGTGTTGTGTGGGAATTTAAGAGAGCTGTTAATTATCCTTAGAATATCTTTAGAAAGGGAATGTGTTGTGTTGGAATTTAAGAGAGCTGTTAATTATCCCTAGAATATCTTCAGAAAGGGAATGTGTTGTCTGGGAATGAAAGAGAGCTGTTAATTAGCCCTAGAATATCTTTATACTGGGAATGTGTCGTGTTGGAATTTAAGAGCGCTGTTAATTAACCCTAGAATATCATGAGAAAGGGAATGTGTTGTGTGGGAATTTAAGAGAGCTGTTAATTAGCCCTAGAATATCTTTAGAAAGGGAATGTGTCGTGTGGGAATGTAAGAAAGCTGTTAATTATCCTTAGAATATCTTTAGAAAGGGAATGTGTTGTGTTGGAATGTAGGAGAGCTGTTAATTACCCCTAGAATATCTTTGGAATTTAAGAGAGCTGTTATTTATCCTTAGAATATCTTTAGAAAGGGAATGTGTTGTGTTGGAATTTAAGAGAGCTGTTAATTATCCCTAGAAAATCTTTAGAAAGGGAATGTGATGTGTTGGAATTTAAGAGAGCTGTTAATTATCCCTGGAATATCTTTAGAAAGGGAATGTGTTGTGTTGGAATTTAAGAGAGCTGTTAATTATCACTAGAATATCTTTAGAAAGGGAATGTGTTGTGTTGGAATTTAAGAGAGCTGGTAATTATCCCTAGATTATCTTTAGAAAGGGAATGTGTTGTACGGGAATGTAAGAGAGCTGTTAATTAGCCCTAGAATATCTTTAGAAGGGGAATGTGTCGTGTTGGAATTTAAGAGAGCTGTTAATTAACCCTAGAATATCTTGAGAAAGGGAATGTGTTGTGTGGGAATTTAAGAGAGCTGTTAATTATCCCTGGAATATCTTTAGAAAGGGAATGTGTTGTGTTGGAATGTAGGAGAGCTGTTAATTAACCCTAGAATTTCTTTGGAATTTAAGAGAGCTGTTAATTATCCTTAGAATATCTTTAGAAAGGGAATGTGTTGTGTTGGAATTTAAGAGAGCTGGTAATTATCACTAGAATATCTTTAGAAAGGGAATGTGATGTGTTGGAATTTAAGACAGCTGTTAATTATCCCTGGAATATCTTTAGAAAGGGAATGTGTTGTGTTGGAATTTAAGAGAGCTGTTAATTATCCCTAGAATATCTTTAGAAAGGGAATGTGTTGTGTGGGAATTTAAGAGAGCTGTTAATTATCCCTGGAATATCTTTAGAAAGGGAATGTGTTGTGTTGGAGTTTACGAGAGCTGTTAATTATCCCTAGAATATCTTTAGAAAGGGAATGTGTTGTGTTGGAATTTAAGAGAGCTGTTAATTATCCCTAGAATATCTTTAGAAAGGGAATGTGATGTGTTGGAATTTAAGAGAGCTGTTAATTTTCCCTGGAATATCTTTAGAAAGGGTATGTGTTGTGTGGGAACTTAAGAGAGCTGTTAATTATCCCTGGAAAATCTTTAGAAAGGGAATGTGATGTGTTGGAATTTAAGAGAGCTGTTAATTATCCCTAGAATATCTTGAGAAAGGGAATGTGTTGTGTGGGAATTTAATAGAGCTGTTAATTATCCTTAGAATATCTTTAGAAAGGGAATGTGTTGTGTTGGAATTTAAGAGAGCTGTTAATTATCCCTAGAAAATCTTTAGAAAGGGAATGTGATGTGTTGGAATTTAAGAGAGCTGTTAATTATCCCTGGAATATCTTTAGAAAGGGAATGTGTTGTGTTGGAATTTAAGAGAGCTGTTAATTATCACTAGAATATCTTTAGAAAGGGAATGTGTTGTGTTGGAATTTAAGAGAGCTGGTAATTATCCCTAGATTATCTTTAGAAAGGGAATGTGTTGTACGGGAATGTAAGAGAGCTGTTAATTAGCCCTAGAATATCTTTAGAAGGGGAATGTGTCGTGTTGGAATTTAAG
This sequence comes from Oncorhynchus clarkii lewisi, assembly GCF_045791955.1. NCBI lineage: Eukaryota > Metazoa > Chordata > Actinopteri > Salmoniformes > Salmonidae > Oncorhynchus > Oncorhynchus clarkii. The sequence goes on along the minus strand of NC_092173.1, from coordinate 1,166,461 downwards.
AGAGCTGTTAATTAACCCTAGAATATCTTGAGAAAGGGAATGTGTTGTGTGGGAATTTAAGAGAGCTGTAATTATCCCTGGAATATCTTTAGAAAGGGAATGTGTTGTGTTGGAATTTAAGAGAGCTGTTAATTATCCCTGGAATATCTTTAGAAAGGGAATGTGTTGTGTTGGAATGTAGGAGAGCTGTTAATTACCCCTAGAATATCATTGGAATTTAAGAGAGCTGTTAATTATCCTTAGAATATCTTTAGAAAGGGAATGTGTTGTGTTGGAATTTAAGAAAGCTGGTAATTATCACTAGAATATCTTTAGAAAGGGAATGTGATGTGTTGGAATTTAAGACAGCTGTTAATTATCCCTGGAATATCTTTAGAAAGGGAATGTGTTGTGTTGGAATTTAAGAGAGCTGTTAATTATCCCTAGAATATCTTTAGAAAGGGAATGTGTTGTGTGGGAATTTAAGAGAGCTGTTAATTATCCCTGGAATATCTTTAGAAAGGGAATGTGTTGTGTTGGAATTTACGAGAGCTGTTAATTATCCCTAGAATATCTTTAGAAAGGGAATGTGTTGTGTTGGAATTTAAGAGAGCTGTTAATTATCCCTAGAATATCTTTAGAAAGGGAATGTGATGTGTTGGAATTTAAGAGAGCTGTTAATTTTCCCTGGAATATCTTTAGAAAGGGTATGTGTTGTGTGGGAACTTAAGAGAGCTGTTAATTATCCCTGGAAAATCTTTAGAAAGGGAATGTGATGTGTTGGAATTTAAGAGAGCTGTTAATTATCCCTAGAATATCTTGAGAAAGGGAATGTGTTGTGTGGGAATTTAATAGAGCTGTTAATTATCCTTAGAATATCTTTAGAAAGGGAATGTGTTGTGTTGGAATTTAAGAGAGCTGTTAATTATCCCTAGAATATCTTTAGAAAGGGAATGTGATGTGTTGGAATTTAAGAGAGCTGTTAATTATCCCTGGAATATCTTTAGAAAGGGAATGTGTTGTGTTGGAATTTAAGAGAGCTGTTAATTATCCCTAGAATATATTTAGAAAGGGAATGTGATGTGTTGGAATTTAAGAGAGCTGTTAATTATCCCTGGAATATCTTTAGAAAGGGAATGTGTTGTGTTGGAATTTAAGAGAGCTGTTAATTATCCCTAGAAAATCTTTAGAAAGGGAATGTGATGTGTTGGAATTTAAGAGAGCTGTTAATTATCCCTGGAATATCTTTAGAAAGGGAATGTGTTGTGTTGGAATTTAAGAGAGCTGTTAATTATCCCTAGAATATCTTTAGAAAGGGAATGTGATGTGTTGGAATTTAAGAGAGCTGTTAATTTTCCCTGGAATATCTTTAGAAAGGGTATGTGTTGTGTGGGAACTTAAGAGAGCTGTTAATTATCCCTGGAAAATCTTTAGAAAGGGAATGTGATGTGTTGGAATTTAAGAGAGCTGTTAATTATCCCTAGAATATCTTGAGAAAGGGAATGTGTTGTGTGGGAATTTAATAGAGCTGTTAATTATCCTTAGAATATCTTTAGAAAGGGAATGTGTTGTGTTGGAATTTAAGAGAGCTGGTAATTATCCCTAGAATATCTTTAGAAAGGGAATGTGATGTGTTGGAATTTAAGAGAGCTGTTAATTATCCCTGGAATATCTTTAGAAAGGGAATGTGTTGTGTTGGAATTTAAGAGAGCTGTTAATTATCCCTAGAATATATTTAGAAAGGGAATGTGATGTGTTGGAATTTAAGAGAGCTGTTAATTATCCCTGGAATATCTTTAGAAAGGGAATGTGTTGTGTTGGAATTTAAGAGAGCTGTTAATTATCCCTAGAAAATCTTTAGAAAGGGAATGTGATGTGTTGGAATTTAAGAGAGCTGTTAATTATCCCTGGAATATCTTTAGAAAGGGAATGTGTTGTGTTGGAATTTAAGAGAGCTGTTAATTATCACTAGAATATCTTTAGAAAGGGAATGTGTTGTGTTGGAATTTAAGAGAGCTGGTAATTATCCCTAGATTATCTTTAGAAAGGGAATGTGTTGTACGGGAATTTAAGAGAGCTGTTAATTAACCCTAGAATATCTTGAGAAAGGGAATGTGTTGTGTGGGAATTTAAGAGAGCTGTAATTATCCCTGGAATATCTTTAGAAGGGGAATGTGTTGTGTTGGAATTTAAGAGAGCTGTTAATTATCCCTGGAATATCTTTAGAAAGGGAATGTGTTGTGTTGGAATGTAGGAGAGCTGTTAATTACCCCTAGAATATCTTTGGAATTTAAGAGAGCTGTTAATTATCCTTAGAATATCTTTAGAAAGGGAATGTGTTGTGTTGGAATTTAATAGAGCTGGTAATTATCACTAGAATATCTTTAGAAAGGGAATGTGTTGTGTGGGAATTTAAGAGAGCTGTTAATTATCCTTATAATATCTTTAGAAAGGGAATGTGTTGTGTTGGAATTTAAGAGAGCTGTTAATTATCCCTAGAATATCTTTAGAAAGGGAATGTGTTGTCTGGGAATGTAAGAGAGCTGTTAATTAGCCCTAGAATATCTTTAGAATGGGAATGTGTCGTGTTGGAATTTAAGAGAGCTGTTAATTAACCCTAGAATATCATGAGAAAGGGAATGTGTTGTGTGGGAATTTAAGAGAGCTGTTAATTATCCCTGGAATATCTTTAGAAAGGGAATGTGTTGTGTTGGAATGTAGGAGAGCTGTTAATTATCCCTAGAATATGTTTAGAAAGGGAGTGTGTTGTGTGGGAATGTAGGAGAGCTGTTAATTACCCCTAGAATATCTTTAGAAAGGGAATGTGTTGTGTGGGAATTTAAGAGAGCTGTTAATTATCCCTACAATATCTTTAGAAAGGGAATGTGTTGTGTTGGAATTTAAGAGAGCTGTTAATTATCCCTAGAATATCTTTAGAAAGGGTATGTGTTGTGTTGGAATTTAAGAGAGCTGTTAATTATCACTAGAATATCTTTAGAAATGGAATGTGTTGTGTTGGAATTTAAGAGAGCTGTTAATTATCCCTAGAATATCTTTAGAAAGGGAATGTGATGTGTTGGAATTTAAGAGAGCTGTTAATTATCCCTGGAATATCTTTAGAAAGGGAATGTGTTGTGTGTGAATTTAAGAGAGCTGTTAATTATCCTTAGAATATCTTTAGAAAGGGAATGTGTTGTGTTGGAATTTAAGAGAGCTGGTAATTATCCCTAGAATATCTTTAGAAAGGGAATGTGATGTGTTGGAATTTAAGACAGCTGTTAATTATCCCTGGAATATCTTTAGAAAGGGAATGTGTTGTGTTGGAATTTAAGAGAGCTGTTAATTAACCCTAGAATATCTGTAGAAAGGGAATGTGTTGTGTGGGAATTTAAGAGAGCTGTTAATTATCCTTAGAATATCTTTAGAAAGGGAATGTGTTGTGTTGGAATTTAAGAGAGCTGGTAATTATCCCTAGAATATCTTTAGAAAGGGATTGTGTTGTGTTGGAATTTAAGAGAGCTGTTAATTATCCCTAGAATATCTTTAGAAAGGGAATGTGTTGTCTGGGAATGTAAGAGAGCTGTTAATTAGCCCTAGAATATCTTTAGAATGGGAATGTGTCGTGTTGGAATTTAAGAGAGCTGTTAATTAACCCTAGAATATCATGAGAAAGGGAATGTGTTGTGTGGGAATTTAAGAGAGCTGTTAATTACCCCTAGAATATCTTTAGAAAGGGAATGTGTCGTGTGGGAATGTAAGAAAGCTGTTAATTATCCTTAGAATATCTTTAGAAAGGGAATGTGTTGTGTTGGAATTTAAGAGAGCTGTTAATTATCCCTAGAATATCTTTAGAAAGGGAATGTGTTGTGTGGGAATTTAAGAGAGCTGTTAATTAGCCCTAGAATATCTTTAGAATGGGAATGTGTCGTGTTGGAATTTAAGAGAGCTGTTAATTAACCCTAGAATATCATGAGAAAGGGAATGTGTTGTGTGGGAATTTAAGAGAGCTGTTAATTACCCCTAGAATATCTTTAGAAAGGGAATGTGTCGTGTGGGAATGTAAGAAAGCTGTTAATTATCCTTAGAATATCTTTAGAAAGGGAATGTGTTGTGTTGGAATTTAAGAGAGCTGTTAATTATCCCTAGAATATCTTTAGAAAGGGAATGTGTTGTGTGGGAATTTAAGAGAGCTGTTAATTATCCCTGGAATATCTTTAGAAAGGGAATGTGTTGTGTTGGAATGTACGAGAGCTGTTAATTACCCCTAGAATATCTTTGGAATTTAAGAGAGCTGTTAATTATCCCTGGAATATCTTTAGAAAGGGAATGTGTTGTGTTGGAATTTAAGAGAGCTGTTAACTATCACTAGAATATCTTTAGAAAGGGAATGTGTTGTGTTGGAATTTAAGAGAGCTGGTAATTATCCCTAGATTATCTTTAGAAAGGGAATGTGTTGTACGGGAATGTAAGAGAGCTGTTAATTAGCCCTAGAATATCTTTAGAAGGGGAATGTGTCGTGTTGGAATTTAAGAGAGCTGTTAATTAACCCTAGAATATCTTGAGAAAGGGAATGTGTTGTGTGGGAATTTAAGAGAGCTGTAATTATCCCTGGAATATCTTTAGAAAGGGAATGTGTTGTGTTGGAATTTAAGAGAGCTGTTAATTATCCCTGGAATATCTTTAGAAAGGGAATGTGTTGTGTTGGAATGTAGGAGAGCTGTTAATTACCCCTAGAATATCATTGGAATTTAAGAGAGCTGTTAATTATCCTTAGAATATCTTTAGAAAGGGAATGTGTTGTGTTGGAATTTAAGAAAGCTGGTAATTATCACTAGAATATCTTTAGAAAGGGAATTTGATGTGTTGGAATTTAAGACAGCTGTTAATTATCCCTGGAATATCTTTAGAAAGGGAATGTGTTGTGTTGGAATTTAAGAGAGCTGTTAATTATCCCTAGAATATCTTTAGAAAGGGAATGTGTTGTGTGGGAATTTAAGAGAGCTGTTAATTATCCCTGGAATATCTTTAGAAAGGGAATGTGTTGTGTTGGAATTTACGAGAGCTGTTAATTATCCCTAGAATATCTTTAGAAAGGGAATGTGTTGTGTTGGAATTTAAGAGAGCTGTTAATTATCCCTAGAATATCTTTAGAAAGGGAATGTGATGTGTTGGAATTTAAGAGAGCTGTTAATTTTCCCTGGAATATCTTTAGAAAGGGTATGTGTTGTGTGGGAACTTAAGAGAGCTGTTAATTATCCCTGGAAAATCTTTAGAAAGGGAATGTGATGTGTTGGAATTTAAGAGAGCTGTTAATTATCCCTAGAATATCTTGAGAAAGGGAATGTGTTGTGTGGGAATTTAATAGAGCTGTTAATTATCCTTAGAATATCTTTAGAAAGGGAATGTGTTGTGTTGGAATTTAAGAGAGCTGTTAATTATCCCTAGAATATCTTTAGAAAGGGAATGTGATGTGTTGGAATTTAAGAGAGCTGTTAATTATCCCTGGAATATCTTTAGAAAGGGAATGTGTTGTGTTGGAATTTAAGAGAGCTGTTAATTATCCCTAGAATATATTTAGAAAGGGAATGTGATGTGTTGGAATTTAAGAGAGCTGTTAATTATCCCTGGAATATCTTTAGAAAGGGAATGTGTTGTGTTGGAATTTAAGAGAGCTGTTAATTATCCCTAGAAAATCTTTAGAAAGGGAATGTGATGTGTTGGAATTTAAGAGAGCTGTTAATTATCCCTGGAATATCTTTAGAAAGGGAATGTGTTGTGTTGGAATTTAAGAGAGCTGTTTATTATCCCTAGAATATCTTTAGAAAGGGAATGTGATGTGTTGGAATTTAAGAGAGCTGTTAATTTTCCCTGGAATATCTTTAGAAAGGGTATGTGTTGTGTGGGAACTTAAGAGAGCTGTTAATTATCCCTGGAAAATCTTTAGAAAGGGAATGTGATGTGTTGGAATTTAAGAGAGCTGTTAATTATCCCTAGAATATCTTGAGAAAGGGAATGTGTTGTGTGGGAATTTAATAGAGCTGTTAATTATCCTTAGAATATCTTTAGAAAGGGAATGTGTTGTGTTGGAATTTAAGAGAGCTGGTAATTATCCCTAGAATATCTTTAGAAAGGGAATGTGATGTGTTGGAATTTAAGAGAGCTGTTAATTATCCCTGGAATATCTTTAGAAAGGGAATGTGTTGTGTTGGAATTTAAGAGAGCTGTTAATTATCCCTAGAATATATTTAGAAAGGGAATGTGATGTGTTGGAATTTAAGAGAGCTGTTAATTATCCCTGGAATATCTTTAGAAAGGGAATGTGTTGTGTTGGAATTTAAGAGAGCTGTTAATTATCCCTAGAAAATCTTTAGAAAGGGAATGTGATGTGTTGGAATTTAAGAGAGCTGTTAATTATCCCTGGAATATCTTTAGAAAGGGAATGTGTTGTGTTGGAATTTAAGAGAGCTGTTAATTATCACTAGAATAACTTTAGAAAGGGAATGTGTTGTGTTGGAATTTAAGAGAGCTGGTAATTATCCCTAGATTATCTTTAGAAAGGGAATGTGTTGTACGGGAATTTAAGAGAGCTGTTAATTAACCCTAGAATATCTTGAGAAAGGGAATGTGTTGTGTGGGAATTTAAGAGAGCTGTAATTATCCCTGGAATATCTTTAGAAGGGGAATGTGTTGTGTTGGAATTTAAGAGAGCTGTTAATTATCCCTGGAATATCTTTAGAAAGGGAATGTGTTATGTAGGAGAGCTGTTAATTACCCCTAGAATATCTTTGGAATTTAAGAGAGCTGTTAATTATCCTTAGAATATCTTTAGAAAGGGAATGTGTTGTGTTGGAATTTAATAGAGCTGGTAATTATCACTAGAATATCTTTAGAAAGGGAATGTGATGTGTTGAAATTTAAGAGAGCTGTTAATTATCCCTGGAATATCTTTAGAAAGGGAATGTGTTGTGTTGGAATTTAAGAGAGCTGTTAATTATCCCTAGAATATCTTTAGAAAGGGAATGTGTTGTGTGGGAATTTAAGAGAGCTGTTAATTATCCCTGGAATATCTTTAGAAAGGGAATGTGTTGTGTTGGAATTTACGAGAGCTGTTAATTATCCCTAGAATATCTTTAGAAAGGGAATGTGTTGTGTTGGAATTTAAGAGAGCTGGTAATTATCCCTAGAATATATTTAGAAAGGGAATGTGTTGTGTTGGAATTTAAGAGAGCTGTTAATTATCCCTAGAATATCTTTAGAAAGGGAATGTGATGTGTTGGAATTTAAGAGAGCTGTTAATTTTCCCTGGAATATCTTTAGAAAGGGTATGTGTTGTGTGGGAACTTAAGAGAGCTGTTAATTATCCCTGGAAAATCTTTAGAAAGGGAATGTGATGTGTTGGAATTTAAGAGAGCTGTTAATTATCCCTAGAATATCTTGAGAAAGGGAATGTGTTGTGTGGGAATTTAATAGAGCTGTTAATTATCCTTAGAATATCTTTAGAAAGGGAATGTGTTGTGTTGGAATTTAAGAGAGCTGGTAATTATCCCTAGAATATCTTTAGAAAGGGAATGTGATGTGTTGGAATTTAAGAGAGCTGTTAATTATCCCTGGAATATCTTTAGAAAGGGAATGTGTTGTGTTGGAATTTAAGAGAGCTGTTAATTATCCCTAGAATATATTTAGAAAGGGAATGTGATGTGTTGGAATTTAAGAGAGCTGTTAATTATCCCTGGAATATCTTTAGAAAGGGAATGTGTTGTGTTGCAATTTAAGAGAGCTGTTAATTATCCCTGGAATATCTTTAGAAAGGGAATGTGTTGTGTTGGAATTTAAGAGAGCTGGTAATTATCCCTAGATTATCTTTAGAAAGGGAATGTGTTGTACGGGAATGTAAGAGAGCTGTTAATTAGCCCTAGAATATCTTTAGAAGGGGAATGTGTCGTGTTGGAATTTAAGAGAGCTGTTATTTAACCCTAGAATATCTTGAGAAAGGGAATGTGTTGTGTGGGAATTTAAGAGAGCTGTAATTATCACTAGAATATCTTTAGAAAGGGAATGTGATGTGTTGGAATTTAAGAGAGCTGTTAATTATCCCTGGAATATCTTTAGAAAGGGAATGTGTTGTGTTGGAATTTAAGAGAGCTGTTAATTATCCCTAGAATATCTTTAGAAAGGGAATGTGATGTGTTGGAATTTAATAGAGCTGTTAATTATCCCTGGAATATCTTTAGAAAGGGAATGTGTTGTGTGGGAATTTAAGAGAGCTGTTAATTATCCTTAGAATATCTTTAGAAAGGGAATGTGTCGTGTGGGAATGTAAGAAAGCTGTTAATTATCCTTAGAATATCTTTAGAAAGGGAATGTGTTGTGTTGGAATTTAAGAGAGCTGTTAATTATCCCTAGAATATCTTTAGAAAGGGAATGTGTTGTGTGGGAATTTAAGAGAGCTGTTAATTATCCCTGGAATATCTTTAGAAAGGGAATGTGTTGTGTTGGAATGTACGAGAGCTGTTAATTACCCCTAGAATATCTTTGGAATTTAAGAGAGCTGTTATTTATCCTTAGAATATCTTTAGAAAGGGAATGTGTTGTGTTGGAATTTAAGAGAGCTGGTAATTATCACTAGAAAATCTTTAGAAAGGGAATGTGATGTGTTGGAATTTAAGAGAGCTGTTAATTATCCCTGGAATATCTTTAGAAAGGGAATGTGTTGTTGGAATTTAAGAGAGCTGTTAATTATCCCTAGAAAATCTTTAGAAAGGGAATGTGATGTGTTGGAATTTAAGAGAGCTGTTAATTATTCCTGGAATATCTTTAGAAAGGGAATGTGTTGTGTTGGAATTTAAGAGAGCTGTTAATTATCACTAGAATATCTTTAGAAAGGGAATGTGTTGTGTTGGAATTTAAGAGAGCTGGTAATTATCCCTAGATTATCTTTAGAAAGGGAATGTGTTGTACGGGAATGTAAGAGAGCTGTTAATTATCCCTAGAATATCTTTAGAAGGGGAATGTGTCGTGTTGGAATTTAAGAGAGCTGTTAATTAACCCTAGAATATCTTGAGAAAGGGAATGTGTTGTGTGGGAATTTAAGAGAGCTGTAATTATCCCTGGAATATCTTTAGAAAGGGAATGTGTTGTGTTGGAATTTAAGAGAGCTGTTAATTATCCCTGGAATATCTTTAGAAAGGGAATGTGTTGTGTTGGAATGTAGGAGAGCTGTTAATTACCCCTAGAATATCTTTGGAATTTAAGAGAGCTGTTAATTATCCTTAGAATATCTTTAGAAAGGGAATGTGTTGTGTTGGAATTTAATAGAGCTGGTAATTATCACTAGAATATCTTTAGAAAGGGAATGTGATGTGTTGGAATTTAAGAGAGCTGTTAATTATCCCTGGAATATCTTTAGAAAGGGAATGTGTTGTGTTGGAATTTAAGAGAGCTGTTAATTATCCCTAGAATATCTTTAGAAAGGGAATGTGTTGTGTGGGAATTTAAGAGAGCTGTTAATTATCCCTGGAATATCTTTAGAAAGGGAATGTGTTGTGTTGGAATTTACGAGAGCTGTTAATTATCCCTAGAATATCTTTAGAAAGGGAATGTGTTGTGTTGGAATTTAAGAGAGCTGGTAATTATCCCTAGAATATCTTTAGAAAGGGAATGTGATGTGTTGGAATTTAAGAGAGCTGTTAATTTTCCCTGGAATATCTTTAGAAAGGGTATGTGTTGTGTGGGAACTTAAGAGAGCTGTTAATTATCCCTGGAAAATCTTTAGAAAGGGAATGTGATGTGTTGGAATTTAAGAGAGCTGTTAATTATCCCTAGAATATCTTGAGAAAGGGAATGTGTTGTCTGGGAATGTAAGAGAGCTGTTAATTAGCCCTAGAATATCTTTAGAATGGGAATGTGTCGTGTTGGAATTTAAGAAAGCTGTTAATTAACCCTAGAATATCATGAGAAAGGGAATGTGTTGTGTGGGAATTTAAGAGAGCTGTTAATTATCCCTGGAATATCTTTAGAAAGGGAATGTGTTGTGTTGGAATGTAGGAGAGCTGTTAATTATCCCTAGAATATGTTTAGAAAGGGAGTGTGTTGTGTGGGAATGTAGGAGAGCTGTTAATTACCCCTAGAATATCTTTAGAAAGGGAATGTGTTGTGTGGGAATTTAAGAGAGCTGTTAATTATCCCTACAATATCTTTAGAAAGGGAATGTGTTGTGTTGGAATTTAAGAGAGCTGTTAATTATCCCTAGAATATCTTTAGAAAGGGTATGTGTTGTGTTGGAATTTAAGAGAGCTGTTAATTATCACTAGAATATCTTTAGAAATGGAATGTGTTGTGTTGGAATTTAAGAGAGCTGTTAATTATCCCTAGAATATCTTTAGAAAGGGAATGTGATGTGTTGGAATTTAAGAGAGCTGTTAATTATCCCTGGAATATCTTTAGAAAGGGAATGTGTTGTGTGTGAATTTAAGAGAGCTGTTAATTATCCTTAGAATATCTTTAGAAAGGGAATGTGTTGTGTTGGAATTTAAGAGAGCTGGTAATTATCCCTAGAATATCTTTAGAAAGGGAATGTGATGTGTTGGAATTTAAGACAGCTGTTAATTATCCCTGGAATATCTTTAGAAAGGGAATGTGTTGTGTTGGAATTTAAGAGAGCTGTTAATTAACCCTAGAATATCTGTAGAAAGGGAATGTGTTGTGTGGGAATTTAAGAGAGCTGTTAATTATCCTTAGAATATCTTTAGAAAGGGAATGTGTTGTGTTGGAATTTAAGAGAGCTGGTAATTATCCCTAGAATATCTTTAGAAAGGGATTGTGTTGTGTTGGAATTTAAGAGAGCTGTTAATTATCCCTAGAATATCTTTAGAAAGGGAATGTGTTGTCTGGGAATGTAAGAGAGCTGTTAATTAGCCCTAGAATATCTTTAGAATGGGAATGTGTCGTGTTGGAATTTAAGAGAGCTGTTAATTAACCCTAGAATATCATGAGAAAGGGAATGTGTTGTGTGGGAATTTAAGAGAGCTGTTAATTACCCCTAGAATATCTTTAGAAAGGGAATCTGTCGTGTGGGAATGTAAGAAAGCTGTTAATTATCCTTAGAATATCTTTAGAAAGGGAATGTGTTGTGTTGGAATTTAAGAGAGCTGTTAATTATCCCTAGAATATCTTTAGAAAGGGAATGTGTTGTGTGGGAATTTAAGAGAGCTGTTAATTATCCCTGGAATATCTTTAGAAAGGGAATGTGTTGTGTTGGAATGTACGAGAGCTGTTAATTACCCCTAGAATATCTTTGGAATTTAAGAGAGCTGTTATTTATCCTTAGAATATCTTTAGAAAGGGAATGTGTTGTGTTGGAATTTAAGAGAGCTGGTAATTATCACTAGAAAATCTTTAGAAAGGGAATGTGATGTGTTGGAATTTAAGAGAGCTGTTAATTATCCCTGGAATATCTTTAGAAAGGGAATGTGTTGTGTTGGAATTTAAGAGAGCTGTTAACTATCACTAGAATATCTTTAGAAAGGGAATGTGTTGTGTTGGAATTTAAGAGAGCTGGTAATTATCCCTAGATTATCTTTAGAAAGGGAATGTGTTGTACGGGAATGTAAGAGAGCTGTTAATTAGCCCTAGAATATCTTTAGAAGGGGAATGTGTCGTGTTGGAATTTAAGAGAGCTGTTAATTAACCCTAGAATATCTTGAGAAAGGGAATGTGTTGTGTGGGAAGAGGGTAATTATGTGAATGTGTTGTGTTGGAATTTAAGAGAGCTGTTAATTATCCCTGGAATATCTTTAGAAAGGGAATGTGTTGTGTTGGAATGTAGGAGAGCTGTTAATTACCCCTAGAATATCATTGGAATTTAAGAGAGCTGTTAATTATCCTTAGAATATCTTTAGAAAGGGAATGTGTTGTGTTGGAATTTAAGAAAGCTGGTAATTATCACTAGAATATCTTTAGAAAGGGAATTTGATGTGTTGGAATTTAAGACAGCTGTTAATTATCCCTGGAATATCTTTAGAAAGGGAATGTGTTGTGTTGGAATTTAAGAGAGCTGTTAATTATCCCTAGAATATCTTTAGAAAGGGAATGTGTTGTGTGGGAATTTAAGAGAGCTGTTAATTATCCCTGGAATATCTTTAGAAAGGGAATGTGTTGTGTTGGAATTTACGAGAGCTGTTAATTATCCCTAGAATATCTTTAGAAAGGGAATGTGTTGTGTTGGAATTTAAGAGAGCTGTTAATTATCCCTAGAATATCTTTAGAAAGGGAATGTGATGTGTTGGAATTTAAGAGAGCTGTTAATTATCACTAGAATATCTTGAGAAAGGGAATGTGTTGTGTGGGAATTTAATAGAGCTGTTAATTATCCTTAGAATATCTTTAGAAAGGGAATGTGTTGTGTTGGAATTTAAGAGAGCTGTTAATTATCCCTAGAATATCTTTAGAAAGGGAATGTGATGTGTTGGAATTTAAGAGAGCTGTTAATTATCCCTGGAATATCTTTAGAAAGGGAATGTGTTGTGTTGGAATTTAAGAGAGCTGTTAATTATCCCTAGAATATATTTAGAAAGGGAATGTGATGTGTTGGAATTTAAGAGAGCTGTTAATTATCCCTGGAATATCTTTAGAAAGGGAATGTGTTGTGTTGGAATTTAAGAGAGCTGTTAATTATCCCTAGAAAATCTTTAGAAAGGGAATGTGATGTGTTGGAATTTAAGAGAGCTGTTAATTATCCCTGGAATATCTTTAGAAAGGGAATGTGTTGTGTTGGAATTTAAGAGAGCTGTTAATTATCCCTAGAATATCTTTAGAAAGGGAATGTGATGTGTTGGAATTTAAGAGAGCTGTTAATTTTCCCTGGAATATCTTTAGAAAGGGTATGTGTTGTGTGGGAACTTAAGAGAGCTGTTAATTATCCCTGGAAAATCTTTAGAAAGGGAATGTGATGTGTTGGAATTTAAGAGAGCTGTTAATTATCCCTAGAATATCTTGAGAAAGGGAATGTGTTGTGTGGGAATTTAATAGAGCTGTTAATTATCCTTAGAATATCTTTAGAAAGGGAATGTGTTGTGTTGGAATTTAAGAGAGCTGGTAATTATCCCTAGAATATCTTTAGAAAGGGAATGTGATGTGTTGGAATTTAAGAGAGCTGTTAATTATCCCTGGAATATCTTTAGAAAGGGAATGTGTTGTGTTGGAATTTAAGAGAGCTGTTAATTATCCCTAGAATATATTTAGAAAGGGAATGTGATGTGTTGGAATTTAAGAGAGCTGTTAATTATCCCTGGAATATCTTTAGAAAGGGAATGTGTTGTGTTGGAATTTAAGAGAGCTGTTAATTATCCCTAGAAAATCTTTAGAAAGGGAATGTGATGTGTTGGAATTTAAGAGAGCTGTTAATTATCCCTGGAATATCTTTAGAAAGGGAATGTGTTGTGTTGGAATTTAAGAGAGCTGTTAATTATCACTAGAATAACTTTAGAAAGGGAATGTGTTGTGTTGGAATTATCCCTAAGAGAGCTGGTTAATTATCCTAGAAAATCTAAGAGAGCTGTTAATTATTATCTTTAGAAAGGGAATGTGTTGTACTTTAGAAAGGGAATGTGTTGTGTTGGAATTTAAGAGAGTAATTATCCCTAGATTATCTTTAGAAAGGGAATGTGTTGTACGGGAATTTAAGAGAGCTGTTAATTAACCCTAGAATATCTTGAGAAAGGGAATGTGTTGTGTGGGAATTTAAGAGAGCTGTAATTATCCCTGGAATATCTTTAGAAGGGGAATGTGTTGTGTTGGAATTTAAGAGAGCTGTTAATTATCCCTGGAATATCTTTAGAAAGGGAATGTGTTATGTAGGAGAGCTGTTAATTACCCCTAGAATATCTTTGGAATTTAAGAGAGCTGTTAATTATCCTTAGAATATCTTTAGAAAGGGAATGTGTTGTGTTGGAATTTAATAGAGCTGGTAATTATCACTAGAATATCTTTAGAAAGGGAATGTGATGTGTTGGAATTTAAGAGAGCTGTTAATTATCCCTGGAATATCTTTAGAAAGGGAATGTGTTGTGTTGGAATTTAAGAGAGCTGTTAATTATCCCTAGAATATCTTTAGAAAGGGAATGTGTTGTGTGGGAATTTAAGAGAGCTGTTAATTATCCCTGGAATATCTTTAGAAAGGGAATGTGTTGTGTTGGAATTTACGAGAGCTGTTAATTATCCCTAGAATATCTTTAGAAAGGGAATGTGTTGTGTTGGAATTTAAGAGAGCTGGTAATTATCCCTAGAATATATTTAGAAAGGGAATGTGTTGTGTTGGAATTTAAGAGAGCTGTTAATTATCCCTAGAATATCTTTAGAAAGGGAATGTGATGTGTTGGAATTTAAGAGAGCTGTTAATTTTCCCTGGAATATCTTTAGAAAGGGTATGTGTTGTGTGGGAACTTAAGAGAGCTGTTAATTATCCCTGGAAAATCTTTAGAAAGGGAATGTGATGTGTTGGAATTTAAGAGAGCTGTTAATTATCCCTAGAATATCTTGAGAAAGGGAATGTGTTGTGTGGGAATTTAATAGAGCTGTTAATTATCCTTAGAATATCTTTAGAAAGGGAATGTGTTGTGTTGGAATTTAAGAGAGCTGGTAATTATCCCTAGAATATCTTTAGAAAGGGAATGTGATGTGTTGGAATTTAAGAGAGCTGTTAATTATCCCTGGAATATCTTTAGAAAGGGAATGTGTTGTGTTGGAATTTAAGAGAGCTGTTAATTATCCCTAGAATATATTTAGAAAGGGAATGTGATGTGTTGGAATTTAAGAGAGCTGTTAATTATCCCTGGAATATCTTTAGAAAGGGAATGTGTTGTGTTGGAATTTAAGACAGCTGTTAATTATCCCTAGAAAATCTTTAGAAAGGGAATGTGATGTGTTGCAATTTAAGAGAGCTGTTAATTATCCCTGGAATATCTTTAGAAAGGGAATGTGTTGTGTTGGAATTTAAGAGAGCTGGTAATTATCCCTAGATTATCTTTAGAAAGGGAATGTGTTGTACGGGAATGTAAGAGAGCTGTTAATTAGCCCTAGAATATCTTTAGAAGGGGAATGTGTCGTGTTGGAATTTAAGAGAGCTGTTATTTAACCCTAGAATATCTTGAGAAAGGGAATGTGTTGTGTGGGAATTTAAGAGAGCTGTAATTATCACTAGAATATCTTTAGAAAGGGAATGTGATGTGTTGGAATTTAAGAGAGCTGTTAATTATCCCTGGAATATCTTTAGAAAGGGAATGTGTTGTGTTGGAATTTAA
The DNA here is from genome assembly GCF_045791955.1 of Oncorhynchus clarkii lewisi. Taxonomy (NCBI): domain Eukaryota; kingdom Metazoa; phylum Chordata; class Actinopteri; order Salmoniformes; family Salmonidae; genus Oncorhynchus; species Oncorhynchus clarkii. The sequence goes on along the minus strand of NC_092173.1, from coordinate 1,151,186 downwards.
GAGAGCTGTTAATTATCCCTAGAATATCTTTAGAAAGGGAATGTGATGTGTTGGAATTTAATAGAGCTGTTAATTATCCCTGGAATATCTTTAGAAAGGGAATGTGTTGTGTGGGAATTTAACTTCTTGCCCCTACTTGAGACGCATATGTCCCAAGTAGGCACCTGGAAATGCAAATGCGCTACGCTAAATGCTAAATGTACTCGTTAAAACTCAAACCTTGATCAAAATTCACAAGCAGGGTATTAAATTAAAGCTACACTCGTTGTGAACCTAGCCAGCAAGTCAGATTTTTAAAATGCTTTTCGGCGAAAGCATCAGAAGCTATTATCTGATAGCATGCACCCCCCAAAATGCCAGCTCGACACGTAAACAACAGATTTTGCGATAGACGGCGCTACCCAAAACGCAGAAATAAAATATAAAACATTCATTACCTTAGACGAGCTTCTTTCTTGGCACTCCTATATGCCCCATAAACATCACTATTGGGTCTTTTTTTCGTTTAAATCGGTCCATATATACCCAAAATAGCTTTGTATAGAAGTAGTGTCATTCAGAAAAATTCATCGTTTTTAAACGCTGCGTAATTTTTTAAAATTAAAAAAGTCGACGATAAACTTTCACAAAACACTTCGAAATCCTTTTGTAATCCAACTTTAGGTATTAGTAAACGTTTATAATCTATCTAAATGATTACAGGGCGATGTCTCTTCAATAGGTCCTCACTTCAAAAACAATGCAATCTGATCTCTCCCTAAACTGCTTCCGGGTGAAGACTGGAAAACTTGGGGTCAGACAGATGGATTTTCCAACAATTAATTCGATTGAAAATTAGTACAATGGCGCCATCGTGCGGAATTTGTAGACGGTGCAGGCAAATTCCCATTAAATTCTGTTCTCCTTTAACAACTGGTGGAAGTGACTTATGGAAATTATTTTTTGCTTTCAGAGAGCAGTTTTTCTTGCGTTTTTCAATGAAACACACGCTCTGTTATAGTCACAGCCGTGATTTAACCAGTTTTATAAACTTCAGAGTGTTTTCTATCCACACATACTAATCATATGCATATACTATATTCCTGGCATGAGTAGCAGGACGCTGAAAAGTTGCGCGATTTTTAACAGAATTTTCAAAAAAGGAGGGGGTAGGATGAAGTTAAGAGAGCTGTTAATTATCCTTAGAATATCTTTAGAAAGGGAATGTGTCGTGTGGGAATGTAAGAAAGCTGTTAATTATCCTTAGAATATCTTTAGAAAGGGAATGTGTTGTGTTGGAATTTAAGAGAGCTGTTAATTATCCCTAGAATATCTTTAGAAAGGGAATGTGTTGTGTGGGAATTTAAGAGAGCTGTTAATTATCCCTGGAATATCTTTAGAAAGGGAATGTGTTGTGTTGGAATGTACGAGAGCTGTTAATTACCCCTAGAATATCTTTGGAATTTAAGAGAGCTGTTATTTATCCTTAGAATATCTTTAGAAAGGGAATGTGTTGTGTTGGAATTTAAGAGAGCTGGTAATTATCACTAGAAAATCTTTAGAAAGGGAATGTGATGTGTTGGAATTTAAGAGAGCTGTTAATTATCCCTGGAATATCTTTAGAAAGGGAATGTGTTGTTGGAATTTAAGAGAGCTGTTAATTATCCCTAGAAAATCTTTAGAAAGGGAATGTGATGTGTTGGAATTTAAGAGAGCTGTTAATTATTCCTGGAATATCTTTAGAAAGGGAATGTGTTGTGTTGGAATTTAAGAGAGCTGTTAATTATCACTAGAATATCTTTAGAAAGGGAATGTGTTGTGTTGGAATTTAAGAGAGCTGGTAATTATTCCTAGATTATCTTTAGAAAGGGAATGTGTTGTACGGGAATGTAAGAGAGCTGTTAATTATCCCTAGAATATCTTTAGAAGGGGAATGTGTCGTGTTGGAATTTAAGAGAGCTGTTAATTAACCCTAGAATATCTTGAGAAAGGGAATGTGTTGTGTGGGAATTTAAGAGAGCTGTAATTATCCCTGGAATATCTTTAGAAAGGGAATGTGTTGTGTTGGAATTTAAGAGAGCTGTTAATTATCCCTGGAATATCTTTAGAAAGGGAATGTGTTGTGTTGGAATGTAGGAGAGCTGTTAATTACCCCTAGAATATCTTTGGAATTTAAGAGAGCTGTTAATTATCCTTAGAATATCTTTAGAAAGGGAATGTGTTGTGTTGGAATTTAATAGAGCTGGTAATTATCACTAGAATATCTTTAGAAAGGGAATGTGATGTGTTGGAATTTAAGAGAGCTGTTAATTATCCCTGGAATATCTTTAGAAAGGGAATGTGTTGTGTTGGAATTTAAGAGAGCTGTTAATTATCCCTAGAATATCTTTAGAAAGGGAATGTGTTGTGTGGGAATTTAAGAGAGCTGTTAATTATCCCTGGAATATCTTTAGAAAGGGAATGTGTTGTGTTGGAATTTACGAGAGCTGTTAATTATCCCTAGAATATCTTTAGAAAGGGAATGTGTTGTGTTGGAATTTAAGAGAGCTGGTAATTATCCCTAGAATATCTTTAGAAAGGGAATGTGATGTGTTGGAATTTAAGAGAGCTGTTAATTTTCCCTGGAATATCTTTAGAAAGGGTATGTGTTGTGTGGGAACTTAAGAGAGCTGTTAATTATCCCTGGAAAATCTTTAGAAAGGGAATGTGATGTGTTGGAATTTAAGAGAGCTGTTAATTATCCCTAGAATATCTTGAGAAAGGGAATGTGTTGTGTGGGAATTTAATAGAGCTGTTAATTATCCTTAGAATATCTTTAGAAAGGGAATGTGTTGTGTTGGAATTTAAGAGAGCTGGTTATTATCCCTAGAATATCTTTAGAAAGGGAATGTGATGTGTTGGAATTTAAGAGAGCTGTTAATTATCCCTGGAATATCTTTAGAAGGGGAATGTGTTGTGTTGGAATTTAAGAGAGCTGTTAATTATCCCTAGAATATATTTAGAAAGGGAATGTGATGTGTTGGAATTTAAGAGAGCTGTTAATTATCCCTGGAATATCTTTAGAAAGGGAATGTGTTGTGTTGGAATTTAAGAGAGCTGTTAATTATCCCTAGAAAATCTTTAGAAAGGGAATGTGATGTGTTGGAATTTAAGAGAGCTGTTAATTATCCCTGGACTATCTTTAGAAAGGGAATGTGTTGTGTTGGAATTTAAGAGAGCTGGTAATTATCCCTAGATTATCTTTAGAAAGGGAATGTGTTGTACGGGAATGTAAGAGAGCTGTTAATTAGCCCTAGAATATCTTTAGAAGGGGAATGTGTCGTGTTGGAATTTAAGAGAGCTGTTAATTAACCCTAGAATATCTTGAGAAAGGGAATGTGTTGTGTGGGAATTTAAGAGAGCTGTAATTATCCCTGGAATATCTTTAGAAAGGGAATGTGTTGTGTTGGAATTTAAGAGAGCTGTTAATTATCCCTGGAATATCTTTAGAAAGGGAATGTGTTGTGTTGGAATGTAGGAGAGCTGTTAATTACCCCTAGAATATCTTTGGAATTTAAGAGAGCTGTTAATTATCCTTAGAATATCTTTAGAAAGGGAATGTGTTGTGTTGGAATTTAATAGAGCTGGTAATTATCACTAGAATATCTTTAGAAAGGGAATGTGATGTGTTGGAATTTAAGAGAGCTGTTAATTATCCCTGGAATATCTTTAGAAAGGGAATGTGTTGTGTTGGAATTTAAGAGAGCTGTTAATTATCCCTAGAATATCTTTAGAAAGGGGATGTGTTGTGTGGGAATTTAAGAGAGCTGTTAATTATCCCTGGAATATCTTTAGAAAGGGAATGTGTTGTGTTGGAATTTACGAGAGCTGTTAATTATCCCTAGAATATCTTTAGAAAGGGAATGTGTTGTGTTGGAATTTAAGAGAGCTGTTCATTATCCCTAGAATATCTTTAGAAAGGGAATGTGATGTGTTGGAATTTAAGAGAGCTGTTAATTATCCCTGGAATATCTTTAGAAAGGGAATGTGTGGTGTGGGAATTTAAGAGAGCTGTTAATTATCCTTAGAATATCTTTAGAAAGGGAATGTGTCGTGTGGGAATGTAAGAAAGCTGTTAATTATCCTTAGAATATCTTTAGAAAGGGAATGTGTTGTGTTGGAATTTAAGAGAGCTGTTAATTATCCCTAGAATATCTTTAGAAAGGGAATGTGTTGTGTGGGAATTTAAGAGAGCTGTTAATTATCCCTGAAATATCTTTAGAAAGGGAATGTGTTGTGTTGGAATTTACGAGAGCTGTTAATTACCCCTAGAATATCTTTGGAATTTAAGAGAGCTGTTAATTATCCTTAGAATATCTTTAGAAAGGGAATGTGTTGTGTTGGAATTTAATAGAGCTGGTAATTATCACTAGAATATCTTTAGAAAGGGAATGTGATGTGTTGGAATTTAAGAGAGCTGTTAATTATCCCTGGAATATCTTTAGAAAGGGAATGTGTTGTGTTGGAATTTAAGAGAGCTGTTAATTATCCCTAGAATATCTTTAGAAAGGGAATGTGTTGTGTGGGAATTTAAGAGAGCTGTTAATTATCCCTGAAATATCTTTAGAAAGGGAATGTGTTGTGTTGGAATTTACGAGAGCTGTTAATTACCCCTAGAATATCTTTGGAATTTAAGAGAGCTGTTATTTATCCTTAGAATATCTTTAGAAAGGGAATGTGTTGTGTTGGAATTTAAGAGAGCTGGTAATTATCACTAGAAAATCTTTAGAAAGGGAATGTGATGTGTTGGAATTTAAGAGAGATGTTAATTATCCCTGGAATATCTTTAGAAAGGGAATGTGTTGTGTTGGAATTTAAGAGAGCTGTTAATTATCACTAGAATATCTTTAGAAAGGGAATGTGTTGTGTTGGAATTTAAGAGAGCTGGTAATTATCCCTAGATTATCTTTAGAAAGGGAATGTGTTGTACGGGAATGTAAGAGAGCTGTTAATTAGCCCTAGAATATCTTTAGAAGGGGAATGTGTCGTGTTGGAATTTAAGAGAGCTGTTAATTAACCCTAGAATATCTTGAGAAAGGGAATGTGTTGTGTGGGAATTTAAGAGAGCTGTAATTATCCCTGGAATATCTTTAGAAAGGGAATGTGTTGTGTTGGAATTTAAGAGAGCTGTTAATTATCCCTGGAATATCTTTAGAAAGGGAATGTGTTGTGTTGGAATGTAGGAGAGCTGTTAATTACCCCTAGAATATCTTTGGAATTTAAGAGAGCTGTTAATTATCCTTAGAATGTCTTTAGAAAGGGAATGTGTTGTGTTGGAATTTAAGAGAGCTGGTAATTATCACTAGAATATCTTTAGAAAGGGAATGTGATGTGTTGGAATTTAAGACAGCTTTTAATTATCCCTGGAATATCTTTAGAAAGGGAATGTGTTGTGTTGGAATTTAAGAGAGCTGTTAATTATCCCTAGAATATCTTTAGAAAGGGAATGTGTTGTGTGGGAATTTAAGAGAGCTGTTAATTATCCCTGGAATATCTTTAGAAAGGGAATGTGTTGTGTTGGAATTTACGAGAGCTGTTAATTATCCCTAGAATATCTTTAGAAAGGGAATGTGTTGTGTTGGAATTTAAGAGAGCTGTTAATTATCCCTAGAATATCTTTAGAAAGGGAATGTGATGTGTTGGAATTTAAGAGAGCTGTTAATTTTCCCTGGAATATCTTTAGAAAGGGTATGTGTTGTGTGGGAACTTAAGAGAGCTGTTAATTATCCCTGGAAAATCTTTAGAAAGGGAATGTGATGTGTTGGAATTTAAGAGAGCTGTTAATTATCCCTAGAATATCTTGAGAAAGGGAATGTGTTGTGTGGGAATTTAATAGAGCTGTTAATTATCCTTAGAATATCTTTAGAAAGGGAATGTGTTGTGTTGGAATTTAAGAGAGCTGGTAATTATCCCTAGAATATCTTTAGAAAGGGAATGTGATGTGTTGGAATTTAGGAGAGCTGTTAATTATCCCTGGAATATCTTTAGAAAGGGAATGTGTTGTGTTGGAATTTAAGAGAGCTGTTAATTATCCCTGGAATATCTTTAGAAAGGGAATGTGATGTGTTGGAATTTAAGAGAGCTGTTAATTATCCCTGGAATATCTTTAGAAAGGGAATGTGTTGTGTTGGAATTTAAGAGAGCTGTTAATTATCCCTAGAAAATCTTTAGAAAGGGAATGTGATGTGTTGGAATTTAAGAGAGCTGTTAATTATCCCTGGAATATCTTTAGAAAGGGAATGTGTTGTGTTGGAATTTAAGAGAGCTGTTAATTATCACTAGAATATCTTTTGAAAGGGAATGTGTTGTGTTGGAATTTAAGAGAGCTGGTAATTATCCCTAGATTATCTTTAGAAAGGGAATGTGTTGTACGGGAATGTAAGAGAGCTGTTAATTAGCCCTAGAATATCTTTAGAAGGGGAATGTGTCGTGTTGGAATTTAAGAGAGCTGTTAATTAACCCTAGAATATCTTGAGAAAGGGAATGTGTTGTGTGGGAATTTAAGAGAGCTGTAATTATCCCTGGAATATCTTTAGAAAGGGAATGTGTTGTGTTGGAATTTAAGAGAGCTGTTAATTATCCCTGGAATATCTTTAGAAAGGGAATGTGTTGTGTTGGAATGTAGGAGAGCTGTTAATTACCCCTAGAATATCTTTGGAATTTAAGAGAGCTGTTAATTATCCTTAGAATATCTTTAGAAAGGGAATGTGTTGTGTTGGAATTTAATAGAGCTGGTAATTATCACTAGAATATCTTTAGAAAGGGAATGTGATGTGTTGGAATTTAAGAGAGCTGTTAATTATCCCTGGAATATCTTTAGAAAGGGAATGTGTTGTGTTGGAATTTAAGAGAGCTGTTAATTATCCCTAGAATATCTTTAGAAAGGGAATGTGTTGAGTGGGAATTTAAGAGAGCTGTTAATTATCCCTGGAATATCTTTAGAAAGGGAATGTGTTGTGTTGGAATTTACGAGAGCTGTTAATTATCCCTAGAATATCTTTAGAAAGGGAATGTGATGTGTTGGAATTTAAGAGAGCTGTTAATTATCCCTGGAATATCTTTAGAAAGGGAATGTGTTGTGTTGGAATTTAAGAGAGCTGTTAATTATCACTAGAATATCTTTTGAAAGGGAATGTGTTGTGTTGGAATTTAAGAGAGCTGGTAATTATCCCTAGATTATCTTTAGAAAGGGAATGTGTTGTACGGGAATGTAAGAGAGCTGTTAATTAGCCCTAGAATATCTTTAGAATTGGAATGTGTCGTGTTGGAATTTAAGAGAGCAGTTAATTAACCCTAGAATATCTTGAGAAAGGGAATGTGTTGTGTGGGAATTTAAGAGAGCTGTAATTATCCCTGGAATATCTTTAGAAAGGGAATGTGTTGTGTTGGAATGTAGGAGAGCTGTTAATTACCCCTAGAATATCTTTGGAATTTAAGAGAGCTGTTAATTATCCTTAGAATATCTTTAGAAAGGGAATGTGTTGTGTTGGAATTTAATAGAGCTGGTAATTATCCCTAGATTATCTTTAGAAAGGGAATGTGTTGTACGGGAATGTAAGAGAGCTGTTAATTAGCCCTAGAATATCTTTAGAAGGGGAATGTGTCGTGTTGGAATTTAAGAGAGCTGTTAATTAACCCTAGAATATCTTGAGAAAGGGAATGTGTTGTGTGGGAATTTAAGAGAGCTGTAATTATCCCTGGAATATCTTTAGAAAGGGAATGTGTTGTGTTGGAATTTAAGAGAGCTGTTAATTATCCCTGGAATATCTTTAGAAAGGGAATGTGTTGTGTTGGAATGTAGGAGAGCTGTTAATTACCCCTAGAATATCTTTGGAATTTAAGAGAGCTGTTAATTATCCTTAGAATATCTTTAGAAAGGGAATGTGTTGTGTTGGAATTTAATAGAGCTGGTAATTATCACTAGAATATCTTTAGAAAGGGAATGTGATGTGTTGGAATTTAAGAGAGCTGTTAATTATCCCTGGAATATCTTTAGAAAGGGAATGTGTTGTGTTGGAATTTAAGAGAGCTGTTAATTATCCCTAGAATATCTTTAGAAAGGGAATGTGTTGTGTGGGAATTTAAGAGAGCTGTTAATTATCCCTGGAATATCTTTAGAAAGGGAATGTGTTGTGTTGGAATTTACGAGAGCTGTTAATTATCCCTAGAATATCTTTAGAAAGGGAATGTGTTGTGTTGGATTTTAAGAGAGCTGGTAATTATCCCTAGAATATCTTTAGAAAGGGAATGTGTTGTGTTGGAATTTAAGAGAGCTGTTAATTATCCCTAGAATATCTTTAGAAAGGGAATGTGATGTGTTGGAATTTAAGAGAGCTGTTAATTTTCCCTGGAATATCTTTAGAAAGGGTATGTGTTGTGTGGGAACTTAAGAGAGCTGTTAATTATCCCTGGAAAATCTTTAGAAAGGGAATGTGATGTGTTGGAATTTAAGAGAGCTGTTAATTATCCCTAGAATATCTTGAGAAAGGGAATGTGTTGTGAGGGAATTTAATAGAGCTGTTAATTATCCTTAGAATATCTTTAGAAAGGGAATGTGTTGTGTTGGAATTTAAGAGAGCTGGTAATTATCCCTAGAATATCTTTAGAAAGGGAATGTGATGTGTTGGAATTTAAGAGAGCTGTTAATTATCCCCTGAATATCTTTAGAAAGGGAATGTGTTGTGTTGGAATTTAAGAGAGCTGTTAATTATCCCTAGAATATATTTAGAAAGGGAATGTGATGTGTTGGAATTTAAGAGAGCTGTTAATTATCCCTGGAATATCTTTAGAAAGGGAATGTGTTGTGTTGGAATTTAAGAGAGCTGTTAATTATCCCTAGAAAATCTTTAGAAAGGGAATGTGATGTGTTGGAATTTAAGAGAGCTGTTAATTATCCCTGGAATATCTTTAGAAAGGGAATGTGTTGTGTTGGAATTTAAGAGAGCTGTTAATTATCACTAGAATATCTTTAGAAAGGGAATGTGTCGTGTTGGAATTTAAGAGAGCTGGTAATTATCCCTAGATTATCTTTAGAAAGGGAATGTGTTGTACGGGAATGTAAGAGAGCTGTTAATTAGCCCTAGAATATCTTTAGAAGGGGAATGTGTCGTGTTGGAATTTAAGAGAGCTGTTAATTAACCCTAGAATATCTTGAGAAAGGGAATGTGTTGTGTGGGAATTTAAGAGAGCTGTAATTATCCCTGGAATATCTTTAGAAAGGGAATGTGTTGTGTTGGAATTTAAGAGAGCTGTTAATTATCACTAGAATATCTTTAGAAAGGGAATGTGTTGTGTTGGAATTTAATAGAGCTGGTAATTATCACTAGAATATCTTTAGAAAGGGAATGTGATGTGTTGGAATTTAAGAGAGCTGTTAATTATCCCTGGAATATCTTTAGAAAGGGAATGTGTTGTGTTGGAATTTAAGAGAGCTGTTAATTATCCCTAGAATATCTTTAGAAAGGGAATGTGTTGTGTGGGAATTTAAGAGAGCTGTTAATTATCCCTGGAATATCTTTAGAAAGGGAATGTGTTGTGTGTGAATTTAAGAGAGCTGTTAATTATCCTTAGAATATCTTTAGAAAGGGAATGTGTTGTGTTGGAATTTAAGAGAGCTGTTAATTATCCCTGGAATATCTTTAGAAAGGGAATGTGTTGTGTGTGAATTTAAGAGAGCTGTTAATTATCCTTAGAATATCTTTAGAAAGGGAATGTGTTGTGTTGGAATTTAAGAGAGCTGGTAATTATCCCTAGAATATCTTTAGAAAGGGAATGTGATGTGTTGGAATTTAAGACAGCTGTTAATTATCCCTGGAATATCTTTAGAAAGGGAATGTGTTGTGTTGGAATTTAAGAGAGCTGTTAATTAACCCTAGAATATCTGTAGAAAGGGAATGTGTTGTGTGGGAATTTAAGAGAGCTGTTAATTATCCTTAGAATATCTTTAGAAAGGGAATGTGTTGTGTTGGAATTTAAGAGAGCTGGTAATTATCCCTAGAATATCTTTAGAAAGGGATTGTGTTGTGTTGGAATTTAAGAGAGCTGTTAATTATCCCTAGAATATCTTTAGAAAGGGAATGTGTTGTCTGGGAATGTAAGAGAGCTGTTAATTAGCCCTAGAATATCTTTAGAATGGGAATGTGTCGTGTTGGAATTTAAGAGAGCTGTTAATTAACCCTAGAATATCATGAGAAAGGGAATGTGTTGTGTGGGAATTTAAGAGAGCTGTTAATTACCCCTAGAATATCTTTAGAAAGGGAATGTGTCGTGTGGGAATGTAAGAAAGCTGTTAATTATCCCTAGAATATCTTTAGAAAGGGAATGTGTTGTGTGGGAATTTAAGAGAGCTGTTAATTATCCCTGGAATATCTTTAGAAAGGGAATGTGTTGTGTTGGAATGTACGAGAGCTGTTAATTACCCCTAGAATATCTTTGGAATTTAAGAGAGCTGTTATTTATCCTTAGAATATCTTTAGAAAGGGAATGTGTTGTGTTGGAATTTAAGAGAGCTGTTAATTATCACTAGAATATCTTTAGAAAGGGAATGTGTTGTGTTGGAATTTAAGAGAGCTGGTAATTATCCCTAGATTATCTTTAGAAAGGGAATGTGTTGTACGGGAATGTAAGAGAGCTGTTAATTAGCCCTAGAATATCTTTAGAAGGGGAATGTGTCGTGTTGGAATTTAAGAGAGCTGTTAATTAACCCTAGAATATCTTGAGAAAGGGAATGTGTTGTGTGGGAATTTAAGAGAGCTGTAATTATCCCTGGAATATCTTTAGAAAGGGAATGTGTTGTGTTGGAATTTAAGAGAGCTGTTAATTATCCCTGGAATATCTTTAGAAAGGGAATGTGTTGTGTTGGAATGTAGGAGAGCTGTTAATTATCCCTAGAATATGTTTAGAAAGGGAGTGTGTTGTGTGGGAATGTAGGAGAGCTGTTAATTACCCCTAGAATATCTTTAGAAAGGGAATGTGTTGTGTGGGAATTTAAGAGAGCTGGTAATTATCCCTACAATCATAGGGAATGTGTTGTGTTGGAATTTAAGAGAGCTGTTAATTATCCCCTGAATATCTTTAGAAAGGGAATGTGTTGTGTTGGAATTTAAGAGAGCTGTTAATTATCCCTAGAATATATTTAGAAAGGGAATGTGATGTGTTGGAATTTAAGAGAGCTGTTAATTATCCCTAGATTATCTTTAGAAAGGGAATGTGTTGTACGGGAATGTAAGAGAGCTGTTAATTAGCCCTAGAATATCTTTAGAAGGGGAATGTGTCGTGTTGGAATTTAAGAGAGCTGTTAATTAACCCTAGAATATCTTGAGAAAGGGAATGTGTTGTGTGGGAATTTAAGAGAGCTGTAATTATCCCTGGAATATCTTTAGAAAGGGAATGTGTTGTGTTGGAATTTAAGAGAGCTGTTAATTATCCCTGGAATATCGTTAGAAAGGGAATGTGTTGTGTTGGAATGTAGGAGAGCTGTTAATTACCCCTAGAATATCTTTGGAATTTAAGAGAGCTGTTAATTATCCTTAGAATATCTTTAGAAAGGGAATGTGTTGTGTTGGAATTTAATAGAGCTGGTAATTATCACTAGAATATCTTTAGAAAGGGAATGTGATGTGTTGGAATTTAAGAGAGCTGTTAATTATCCCTGGAATATCTTTAGAAAGGGAATGTGTTGTGTTGGAATTTAAGAGAGCTGTTAATTATCCCTAGAATATCTTTAGAAAGGGAATGTGTTGTGTGGGAATTTAAGAGAGCTGTTAATTATCCCTGGAATATCTTTAGAAAGGGAATGTGTTGTGTGTGAATTTAAGAGAGCTGTTAATTATCCTTAGAATATCTTTAGAAAGGGAATGTGTTGTGTTGGAATTTAAGAGAGCTGTTAATTATCCCTGGAATATCTTTAGAAAGGGAATGTGTTGTGTGTGAATTTAAGAGAGCTGTTAATTATCCTTAGAATATCTTTAGAAAGGGAATGTGTTGTGTTGGAATTTAAGAGAGCTGGTAATTATCCCTAGAATATCTTTAGAAAGGGAATGTGATGTGTTGGAATTTAAGACAGCTGTTAATTATCCCTGGAATATCTTTAGAAAGGGAATGTGTTGTGTTGGAATTTAAGAGAGCTGTTAATTAACCCTAGAATATCTGTAGAAAGGGAATGTGTTGTGTTGGAATTTAAGAGAGCTGGTAATTATCCCTAGAATATCTTTAGAAAGGGATTGTGTTGTGTTGGAATTTAAGAGAGCTGTTAATTATCCCTAGAATATCTTTAGAAAGGGAATGTGTTGTCTGGGAATGTAAGAGAGCTGTTAATTAGCCCTAGAATATCTTTAGAATGGGAATGTGTCGTGTTGGAATTTAAGAGAGCTGTTAATTAACCCTAGAATATCATGAGAAAGGGAATGTGTTGTGTGGGAATTTAAGAGAGCTGTTAATTACCCCTAGAATATCTTTAGAAAGGGAATGTGTCGTGTGGGAATGTAAGAAAGCTGTTAATTATCCTTAGAATATCTTTAGAAAGGGAATGTGTTGTGTTGGAATTTAAGAGAGCTGTTAATTATCCCTAGAATATCTTTAGAAAGGGAATGTGTTGTGTGGGAATTTAAGAGAGCTGTTAATTATCCCTGGAATATCTTTAGAAAGGGAATGTGTTGTGTTGGAATGTACGAGAGCTGTTAATTACCCCTAGAATATCTTTGGAATTTAAGAGAGCTGTTATTTATCCTTAGAATATCTTTAGAAAGGGAATGTGTTGTGTTGGAATTTAAGAGAGCTGTTAATTATCACTAGAATATCTTTAGAAAGGGAATGTGTTGTGTTGGAATTTAAGAGAGCTGGTAATTATCCCTAGATTATCTTTAGAAAGGGAATGTGTTGTACGGGAATGTAAGAGAGCTGTTAATTAGCCCTAGAATATCTTTAGAAGGGGAATGTGTCGTGTTGGAATTTAAGAGAGCTGTTAATTAACCCTAGAATATCTTGAGAAAGGGAATGTGTTGTGTGGGAATTTAAGAGAGCTGTAATTATCCCTGGAATATCTTTAGAAAGGGAATGTGTTGTGTTGGAATTTAAGAGAGCTGTTAATTATCCCTGGAATATCTTTAGAAAGGGAATGTGTTGTGTTGGAATGTAGGAGAGCTGTTAATTATCCCTAGAATATGTTTAGAAAGGGAGTGTGTTGTGTGGGAATGTAGGAGAGCTGTTAATTACCCCTAGAATATCTTTAGAAAGGGAATGTGTTGTGTGGGAATTTAAGAGAGCTGGTAATTATCCCTACAATCATAGGGAATGTGTTGTGTTGGAATTTAAGAGAGCTGTTAATTATCCCTAGAATATCTTTAGAAAGGGTATGTGTTGTGTTGGAATTTAAGAGAGCTGTTAATTATCCCTAGAATATCTTTAGAAAGGGTATGTGTTGTGTTGGAATTTAAGAGAGCTGTTAATTATCCCTGGAATATCTTTAGAAAGGGAATGTGTTGTGTGTGAATTTAAGAGAGCTGTTAATTATCCCTGGAATATCTTTAGAAAGGGAATGTGTTGTGTGTGAATTTAAGAGAGCTGTTAATTATCCTTAGAATATCTTTAGAAAGGGAATGTGTTCTGTTGGAATTTAAGAGAGCTGGTAATTATCCCTAGAATATCCTTAGAAAGGGAATGTGATGTGTTGGAATTTAAGACAGCTGTTAATTATCCCTGGAATATCTTTAGAAAGGGAATGTGTTGTGTTGGAATTTAAGAGAGCTGTTAATTAACCCTAGAATATCTGTAGAAAGGGAATGTGTTGTGTGGGAATTTAAGAGAGCTGTTAATTATCCTTAGAATATCTTTAGAAAGGGAATGTGTTGTGTTGGAATTTAAGAGAGCTGGTAATTATCCCTAGAATATCTTTAGAAAGGGATTGTGTTGTGTTGGAATTTAAGAGAGCTGTTAATTATCCCTAGAATATCTTTAGAAAGGGAATGTGTTGTCTGGGAATGTAAGAGAGCTGTTAATTAGCCCTAGAATATCTTTAGAATGGGAATGTGTCGTGTTGGAATTTAAGAGAGCTGTTAATTAACCCTAGAATATCATGAGAAAGGGAATGTGTTGTGTGGGAATTTAAGAGAGCTGTTAATTACCCCTAGAATATCTTTAGAAAGGGAATGTGTCGTGTGGGAATGTAAGAAAGCTGTTAATTATCCTTAGAATATCTTTAGAAAGGGAATGTGTTGTGTTGGAATTTAAGAGAGCTGTTAATTATCCCTAGAATATCTTTAGAAAGGGAATGTGTTGTGTGGGAATTTAAGAGAGCTGTTAATTATCCTTAGAATATCTTTAGAAAGGGAATGTGTTGTGTTGGAATTTAAGAGAGCTGGTAATTATCCCTAGAATATCTTTAGAAAGGGAATGTGATGTGTTGGAATTTAAGACAGCTGTTAATTATCCCTGGAATATCTTTAGAAAGGGAATGTGTTGTGTTGGAATTTAAGAGAGCTGTTAATTAACCCTAGAATATCTGTAGAAAGGGAATGTGTTGTGTTGGAATTTAAGAGAGCTGGTAATTATCCCTAGAATATCTTTAGAAAGGGATTGTGTTGTGTTGGAATTTAAGAGAGCTGTTAATTATCCCTAGAATATCTTTAGAAAGGGAATGTGTTGTCTGGGAATGTAAGAGAGCTGTTAATTAGCCCTAGAATATCTTTAGAATGGGAATGTGTCGTGTTGGAATTTAAGAGAGCTGTTAATTAACCCTAGAATATCATGAGAAAGGGAATGTGTTGTGTGGGAATTTAAGAGAGCTGTTAATTACCCCTAGAATATCTTTAGAAAGGGAATGTGTCGTGTGGGAATGTAAGAAAGCTGTTAATTATCCTTAGAATATCTTTAGAAAGGGAATGTGTTGTGTTGGAATTTAAGAGAGCTGTTAATTATCCCTAGAATATCTTTAGAAAGGGAATGTGTTGTGTGGGAATTTAAGAGAGCTGTTAATTATCCCTGGAATATCTTTAGAAAGGGAATGTGTTGTGTTGGAATGTACGAGAGCTGTTAATTACCCCTAGAATATCTTTGGAATTTAAGAGAGCTGTTATTTATCCTTAGAATATCTTTAGAAAGGGAATGTGTTGTGTTGGAATTTAAGAGAGCTGTTAATTATCACTAGAATATCTTTAGAAAGGGAATGTGTTGTGTTGGAATTTAAGAGAGCTGGTAATTATCCCTAGATTATCTTTAGAAAGGGAATGTGTTGTACGGGAATGTAAGAGAGCTGTTAATTAGCCCTAGAATATCTTTAGAAGGGGAATGTGTCGTGTTGGAATTTAAGAGAGCTGTTAATTAACCCTAGAATATCTTGAGAAAGGGAATGTGTTGTGTGGGAATTTAAGAGAGCTGTAATTATCCCTGGAATATCTTTAGAAAGGGAATGTGTTGTGTTGGAATTTAAGAGAGCTGTTAATTATCCCTGGAATATCTTTAGAAAGGGAATGTGTTGTGTTGGAATGTAGGAGAGCTGTTAATTATCCCTAGAATATGTTTAGAAAGGGAGTGTGTTGTGTGGGAATGTAGGAGAGCTGTTAATTACCCCTAGAATATCTTTAGAAAGGGAATGTGTTGTGTGGGAATTTAAGAGAGCTGGTAATTATCCCTACAATCATAGGGAATGTGTTGTGTTGGAATTTAAGAGAGCTGTTAATTATCCCTAGAATATCTTTAGAAAGGGTATGTGTTGTGTTGGAATTTAAGAGAGCTGTTAATTATCCCTAGAATATCTTTAGAAAGGGTATGTGTTGTGTTGGAATTTAAGAGAGCTGTTAATTATCCCTGGAATATCTTTAGAAAGGGAATGTGTTGTGTGTGAATTTAAGAGAGCTGTTAATTATCCCTGGAATATCTTTAGAAAGGGAATGTGTTGTGTGTGAATTTAAGAGAGCTGTTAATTATCCTTAGAATATCTTTAGAAAGGGAATGTGTTCTGTTGGAATTTAAGAGAGCTGGTAATTATCCCTAGAATATCCTTAGAAAGGGAATGTGATGTGTTGGAATTTAAGACAGCTGTTAATTATCCCTGGAATATCTTTAGAAAGGGAATGTGTTGTGTTGGAATTTAAGAGAGCTGTTAATTAACCCTAGAATATCTGTAGAAAGGGAATGTGTTGTGTGGGAATTTAAGAGAGCTGTTAATTATCCTTAGAATATCTTTAGAAAGGGAATGTGTTGTGTTGGAATTTAAGAGAGCTGGTAATTATCCCTAGAATATCTTTAGAAAGGGATTGTGTTGTGTTGGAATTTAAGAGAGCTGTTAATTATCCCTAGAATATCTTTAGAAAGGGAATGTGTTGTCTGGGAATGTAAGAGAGCTGTTAATTAGCCCTAGAATATCTTTAGAATGGGAATGTGTCGTGTTGGAATTTAAGAGAGCTGTTAATTAACCCTAGAATATCATGAGAAAGGGAATGTGTTGTGTGGGAATTTAAGAGAGCTGTTAATTACCCCTAGAATATCTTTAGAAAGGGAATGTGTCGTGTGGGAATGTAAGAAAGCTGTTAATTATCCTTAGAATATCTTTAGAAAGGGAATGTGTTGTGTTGGAATTTAAGAGAGCTGTTAATTATCCCTAGAATATCTTTAGAAAGGGAATGTGTTGTGTGGGAATTTAAGAGAGCTGTTAATTATCCCTGGAATATCTTTAGAAAGGGAATGTGTTGTGTTGGAATGTACGAGAGCTGTTAATTACCCCTAGAATATCTTTGGAATTTAAGAGAGCTGTTATTTATCCTTAGATTATCTTTAGAAAGGGAATGTGTTGTGTTGGAATTTAAGAGAGCTGGTAATTATCACTAGAAAATCTTTAGAAAGGGAATGTGATGTGTTGGAATTTAAGAGAGCTGTTAATTATCCCTGGAATATCTTTAGAAAGGGAATGTGTTGTGTTGGAATTTAAGAGAGCTGTTAATTATCACTAGAATATCTTTAGAAAGGGAATGTGTTGTGTTGGAATTTAAGAGAGCTGGTAATTATCCCTAGATTATCTTTAGAAAGGGAATGTGTTGAACGGGAATGTAAGAGAGCTGTTAATTAGCCCTAGAATATCTTTAGAAGGGGAATGTGTCGTGTTGGAATTTAAGAGAGCTGTTAATTAACCCTAGAATATCTTTAGAAAGGGAATGTGTTGTGTTGGAATGTAGGAGAGCTGTTAATTACCCCTAGAATATCTTTGGAATTTAGAGAGCTGTTAATTATCCTTAGAATATCTTTAGAAAGGGAATGTGTTGTGTTGGAATTTAAGAGAGCTGTTAATTATCCCTGGAATATCTTTAGAAAGGGAATGTGTTGTGTTGGAATGTAGGAGAGCTGTTAATTACCCCTAGAATATCTTTGGAATTTAGAGAGCTGTTAATTATTCTTAGAATATCTTTAGAAAGGGAATGTGTTGTGTTGGAATTTAAGAGAGCTGGTAATTATCACTAGAATATCTTTAGAAAGGGAATGTGATGTGTTGGAATTTAAGACAGCTGTTAATTATCCCTGGAATATCTTTAGAAAGGGAATGTGTTGTGTTGGAATTTACGAGAGCTGTTAATTATCCCTAGAATATCTTTAGAAAGGGAATGTGTTGTGTTGGAATTTAAGAGAGCTGTTAATTATCCCTAGAATATCTTTAGAAAGGGAATGTGATGTGTTGGAATTTAAGAGAGCTGTTAATTTTCCCTGGAATATCTTTAGAAAGGGTATGTGTTGTGTGGGAACTTAAGAGAGCTGTTAATTATCCCTGGAAAATCTTTAGAAAGGGAATGTGATGTGTTGGAATTTAAGAGAGCTGTTAATTATCCCTAGAATATCTTGAGAAAGGGAATGTGTTGTGTGGGAATTTAATAGAGCTGTTAATTATCCTTAGAATATCTTTAGAAAGGGAATGTGTTGTGTTGGAATTTAAGAGAGCTGGTAATTATCCCTAGAATATCTTTAGAAAGGGAATGTGATGTGTTGGAATTTATAAGAGAGCTGTTAATTATCCCTGGAATATCTTTAGAAAGGGAATGTGTTGTGTTGGAATTTAAGAGAGCTGTTAATTATCCCTAGAATATATTTAGAAAGGGAATGTGATGTGTTGGAATTTAAGAGAGCTGTTAATTATCCCCGGAATATCTTTAGAAAGGGAATGTGTTGTGTTGGAATTTAAGAGAGCTGTTAATTATCCCTAGAAAATCTTTAGAAAGGGAATGTGATGTGTTGGAATTTAAGAGAGCTGTTAATTATCCCTGGAATATCTTTAGAAAGGGAATGTGTTTTGTTGGAATTTAAGAGAGCTGTTAATTATCACTAGAATATCTTTTGAAAGGGAATGTGTTGTGTTGGAATTTAAGAGAGCTGGTAATTATCCCTAGATTATCTTTAGAAAGGGAATGTGTTGTACGGGAATGTAAGAGAGCTGTTAATTAGCCCTAGAATATCTTTAGAAGGGGAATGTGTCGTGTTGGAATTTAAGAGAGCTGTTAATTAACCCTAGAATATCTTGAGAAAGGGAATGTGTTGTGTGGGAATTTAAGAGAGCTGTAATTATCCCTGGAATATCTTTAGAAAGGGAATGTGTTGTGTTGGAATTTAAGAGAGCTGTTAATTATCCCTGGAATATCTTTAGAAAGGGAATGTGTTGTGTTGGAATGTAGGAGAGCTGTTAATTACCCCTAGAATATCTTTGGAATTTAAGAGAGCTGTTAATTATCCTTAGAATATCTTTAGAAAGGGAATGTGTTGTGTTGGAATTTAATAGAGCTGGTAATTAATTATCACTAGAATATCTTTAGAAAGGGAATGTGTTGTGTTGGAATTTAAAGGGAATGTGATGTGTTGGAATTTAAGAGAGCTGTTAATTATCCCTGGAATATCTTTAGAAAGGGAATGTGTTGTGTTGGAATTTACGAGAGCTGTTAATTATCCCTAGAATATCTTTAGAAAGGGAATGTGTTGTGTGGGAATTTAAGAGAGCTGTTAATTACCCCTAGAATATCTTTAGAAAGGGAATGTGTCGTGTGGGAATGTAAGAAAGCTGTTAATTATCCTTAGAATATCTTTAGAAAGGGAATGTGTTGTGTTGGAATTTAAGAGAGCTGTTAATTATCCCTAGAATATCTTTAGAAAGGGAATGTGTTGTGTGGGAATTTAAGAGAGCTGTTAATTATCCCTGGAATATCTTTAGAAAGGGAATGTGTTGTGTTGGAATGTACGAGAGCTGTTAATTACCCCTAGAATATCTTTGGAATTTAAGAGAGCTGGTAATTATCACTAGAAAATCTTTAGAAAGGGAATGTGATGTGTTGGAATTTAAGAGAGCTGTTAATTATCCCTGGAATATCTTTAGAAAGGGAATGTGTTGTGTTGGAATTTAAGAGAGCTGTTAATTATCACTAGAATATCTTTAGAAAGGGAATGTGTTGTGTTGGAATTTAAGAGAGCTGGTAATTATCCCTAGATTATCTTTAGAAAGGGAATGTGTTGTACGGGAATGTAAGAGAGCTGTTAATTAGCCCTAGAATATCTTTAGAAGGGGAATGTGTCGTGTTGGAATTTAAGAGAGCTGTTAATTAACCCTAGAATATCTTGAGAAAGGGAATGTGTTGTGTGGGAATTTAAGAGAGCTGTAATTATCCCTGGAATATCTTTAGAAAGGGAATGTGTTGTGTTGGAATTTAAGAGAGCTGTTAATTATCCCTGGAATATCTTTAGA
Organism: Oncorhynchus clarkii lewisi; assembly: GCF_045791955.1. Classification (NCBI taxonomy): domain Eukaryota; kingdom Metazoa; phylum Chordata; class Actinopteri; order Salmoniformes; family Salmonidae; genus Oncorhynchus; species Oncorhynchus clarkii. Next base: position 1,131,463 of record NC_092173.1, on the reverse strand, counting down.
AAGGGAATGTGTTGTGTTGGAATGTAGGAGAGCTGTTAATTACCCCTAGAATATCTTTGGAATTTAAGAGAGCTGTTAATTATCCTTAGAATATCTTTAGAAAGGGAATGTGTTGTGTTGGAATTTAATAGAGCTGGTAATTATCACTAGAATATCTTTAGAACGGGAATGTGATGTGTTGGAATTTAAGAGAGCTGTTAATTATCCCTGGAATATCTTTAGAAAGGGAATGTGTTGTGTTGGAATTTACGAGAGCTGTTAATTATCCCTAGAATATCTTTAGAAAGGGAATGTGTTGTGTTGGAATTTAAGAGAGCTGTTAATTATCCCTAGAATATCTTTAGTAAGGGAATGTGATGTGTGGGAATTTAAGAGAGCTGTTAATTATCCCTGGAATATCTTTAGAAAGGGAATGTGTTGTGTGGGAATTTAAGAGAGCTGTTAATTATCCTTAGAATATCTTTAGAAAGGGAATGTGTCGTGTGGGAATGTAAGAAAGCTGTTAATTATCCTTAGAATATCTTTAGAAAGGGAATGTGTTGTGTTGGAATTTAAGAGAGCTGTTAATTATCCCTAGAATATCTTTAGAAAGGGAATGTGTTGTGTGGGAATTTAAGAGAGCTGTTAATTATCCCTGGAATATCTTTAGAAAGGGAATGTGTTGTGTTGGAATGTACGAGAGCTGTTAATTACCCCTAGAATATCTTTGGAATTTAAGAGAGCTGTTATTTATCCTTAGAATATCTTTAGAAAGGGAATGTGTTGTGTTGGAATTTAAGAGAGCTGGTAATTATCACTAGAAAATCTTTAGAAAGGGAATGTGATGTGTTGGAATTTAAGAGAGCTGTTAATTATCCCTGGAATATCTTTAGAAAGGGAATGTGTTGTGTTGGAATTTAAGAGAGCTGTTAATTATCACTAGAATATCTTTAGAAAGGGAATGTGTTGTGTTGGAATTTAAGAGAGCTGGTAATTATCCCTAGATTATCTTTAGAAAGGGAATGTGTTGTACGGGAATGTAAGAGAGCTGTTAATTAGCCCTAGAATATCTTTAGAAGGGGAATGTGTCGTGTTGGAATTTAAGAGAGCTGTTAATTAACCCTAGAATATCTTGAGAAAGGGAATGTGTTGTGTGGGAATTTAAGAGAGCTGTAATTATCCCTGGAATATCTTTAGAAAGGGAATGTGTTGTGTTGGAATTTAAGAGAGCTGTTAATTAACCCTAGAATATCTTGAGAAAGGGAATGTGTTGTGTTGGAATTTAAGAGAGCTGTTAATTATCCCTGGAATATCTTTAGAAAGGGAATGTGTTGTGTTGGAATGTAGGAGAGCTGTTAATTACCCCTAGAATATCTTTGGAATTTAAGAGAGCTGTTAATTATCCTTAGAATATCTTTAGAAAGGGAATGTGTTGTGTTGGAATTTAATAGAGCTGTTAATTATCCCTGGAATATCTTTAGAAAGGGAATGTGTTGTGTTGGAATTTACGAGAGCTGTTAATTACCCCTAGAATATCTTTGGAATTTAAGAGAGCTGTTAATTATCCTTAGAATGTCTTTAGAAAGGGAATGTGTTGTGTTGGAATTTAAGAGAGCTGGTAATTATCACTAGAATATCTTTAGAAAGGGAATGTGATGTGTTGGAATTTAAGACAGCTGTTAATTATCCCTGGAATATCTTTAGAAAGGGAATGTGTTGTGTTGGAATTTAAGACAGCTGTTAATTATCCCTAGAATATCTTTAGAAAGGGAATGTGTTGTGTGGGAATTTAAGAGAGCTGTTAATTATCCCTGGAATATCTTTAGAAAGGGAATGTGTTGTGTTGGAATTTACGAGAGCTGTTAATTATCCCTAGAATATCTTTAGAAAGGGAATGTGTTGTGTTGGAATTTAAGAGAGCTGTTAATTATCCCTAGAATATCTTTAGAAAGGGAATGTGATGTGTTGGAATTTAAGAGAGCTGTTAATTTTCCCTGGAATATCTTTAGAAAGGGTATGTGTTGTGTGGGAACTTAAGAGAGCTGTTAATTATCCCTGGAAAATCTTTAGAAAGGGAATGTGATGTGTTGGAATTTAAGAGAGCTGTTAATTATCCCTAGAATATCTTGAGAAAGGGAATGTGTTGTGTGGGAATTTAATAGAGCTGTTAATTATCCTTAGAATATCTTTAGAAAGGGAATGTGTTGTGTTGGAATTTAAGAGAGCTGGTAATTATCCCTAAAATATCTTTAGAAAGGGAATGTGATGTGTTGGAATTTAGGAGAGCTGTTAATTATCCCTGGAATATCTTTAGAAAGGGAATGTGTTGTGTTGGAATTTAAGAGAGCTGTTAATTATCCCTAGAATATATTTAGAAAGGGAATGTGATGTGTTGGAATTTAAGAGAGCTGTTAATTATCCCTGGAATATCTTTAGAAAGGGAATGTGTTGTGTTGGAATTTAAGAGAGCTGTTAATTATCCCTAGAAAATCTTTAGAAAGGGAATGTGATGTGTTGGAATTTAAGAGAGCTGTTAATTATCCCTGGAATATCTTTAGAAAGGGAATGTGTTGTACGGGAATGTAAGAGAGCTGTTAATTAGCCCTAGAATATCTTTAGAAGGAGAATGTGTCGTGTTGGAATTTAAGAGAGCTGTTAATTAACCCTAGAATATCTTGAGAAAGGGAATGTGTTGTGTGGGAATTTAAGAGAGCTGTAATTATCCCTGGAATATCTTTAGAAAGGGAATGTGTTGTGTTGGAATTTAAGAGAGCTGATAATTATCCCTGGAATATCTTTAGAAAGGGAATGTGTTGTGTTGTAATGTAGGAGAGCTGTTAATTACCCCTAGAATATCTTTGGAATTTAAGAGAGCTGTTAATTATCCTTAGAATATCTTTAGAAAGGGAATGTGATGTGTTGGAATTTAAGAGAGCTGTTAATTATCCCTGGAATATCTTTAGAAAGGGAATGTGTTGTGTTGGAATGTAGGAGAACTGTTAATTACCCCTAGAATATCTTTGGAATTTAAGAGAGCTGTTAATTATCCTTAGAATATCTTTAGAAAGGGAATGTGTTGTGTTGGAATTTAATAGAGCTGGTAATTATCACTAGAATATCTTTAGAAAGGGAATGTGATGTGTTGGAATTTAAGAGAGCTGTTAATTATCCCTGGAAAATCTTTAGAAAGGGAATGTGTTGTGTTGGAATTTAAGAGAGCTGTTAATTATCCCTAGAATATCTTTAGAAAGGGAATGTGTTGTTTGGGAATTTAAGAGAGCTGTTAATTATCCCTGGAATATCTTTAGAAAGGGAATGTGTTGTGTTGGAATTTACGAGAGCTGTTAATTATCCCTAGAATATCTTTAGGAAGGGAATGTGTTGTGTTGGAATTTAAGAGAGCTGGTAATTATCCCTAGAATATCTTTAGAAAGGGAATGTGTTGTGTTGGAATTTAAGAGAGCTGTTAATTATCCCTAGAATATCTTTAGAAAGGGAATGTGATGTGTTGGAATTTAAGAGAGCTGTTAATTTTCCCTGGAATATCTTTAGAAAGGGTATGTGTTGTGTGGGAACTTAAGAGAGCTGTTAATTATCCCTGAAAAATCTTTAGAAAGGGAATGTGATGTGTTGGAATTTAAGAGAGCTGTTAATTATCCCTAGAATATCTTGAGAAAGGGAATGTGTTGTGTGGGAATTTAATAGAGCTGTTAATTATCCTTAGAATATCTTTAGAAAGGGAATGTGTTGTGTTGGAATTTAAGAGAGCTGGTAATTATCCCTAGAATATCTTTAGAAAGGGAATGTGATGTGTTGGAATTTAAGAGAGCTGTTAATTATCCCTGGAATATCTTTAGAAAGGGAATGTGTTGTGTTGGAATTTAAGAGAGCTGTTAATTATCCCTAGAATATATTTAGAAAGGGAATGTGATGTGTTGGAATTTAAGAGAGCTGTTAATTATCCCTGGAATATCTTTAGAAAGGGAATGTGTTGTGTTGGAATTTAAGAGAGCTGTTAATTATCCCTAGAACATCTTTAGAAAGGGAATGTGATGTGTTGGAATTTAAGAGAGCTGTTAATTATCCCTGGAATATCTTTAGAAAGGGAATGTGTTGTGTTGGAATTTAAGAGAGCTGTTAATTATCACTAGAATATCTTTAGAAAGGGAATGTGTTGTGTTGGAATTTAAGAGAGCTGGTAATTATCCCTAGATTATCTTTAGAAAGGGAATGTGTTGTACGGGAATGTAAGAGAGCTGTTAATTAGCCCTAGAATATCTTTAGAAGGGGAATGTGTCGTGTTGGAATTTAAGAGAGCTGTTAATTAACCCTAGAATATCTTGAGAAAGGGAATGTGTTGTGTGGGAATTTAAGAGAGCTGTAATTATCCCTGGAATATCTTTAGAAAGGGAATGTGTTGTGTGGGAATTTAAGAGAGCTGTTAATTATCCTTAGAATATCTTTAGAAAGGGAATGTGTTGTGTTGGAATTTAAGAGGGCTGTTAATTATCCCTAGAATATCTTTAGAAAGGGAATGTGTTGTGTGGGAATTTAAGAGAGCTGTTAATTATCCCTGGAATATCTTTAGAAAGGGAATGTGTTGTGTTGGAATGTAGGAGAGCTGTTAATTACCCCTAGAATATCTTTTGAATTTAAGAGAGCTGTTAATTATCCTTAGAATATCTTTAGAAAGGGAATGTGTTGTGTTGGAATTTGAGAGAGCTGGTAATTATCACTAGAATATCTTTAGAAAGGGAATGTGATGTGTTGGAATGTAGGAGAGCTGTTAATTATCCCTAGAATGTCTTTAGAAAGGGAATGTGTTGTGTTGGAATTTAAGAGAGCTGTTAATTATCCCTAGAAAATCTTTAGAAAGGGAATGTGATGTGTTGGAATTTAAGAGAGCTGTTAATTATCCCTGGAATATCTTTAGAAAGGGAATGTGATGTGTTGGAATTTAAGAGAGCTTTTAATTATCCCTGGAATATCTTTAGAAAGGGAATGTGTTGTGTTGGAATTTAAGAGAGCTGTTAATTAACCCTAGAATATCTGTAGAAAGGGAATGTGTTGTGTGGGAATGTAAGAGAGCTGTTAAATAGCCCTAGAATATCTTTAGAAAGGGAATGTGTTGTGTGGAAATTTAAGAGAGCTGTTAATTATCCCTACAATATCTTTAGAAGGGGAATTTGTTGTGTGGGATTATAAGAGAGCTGTTAATTATCCCTAGAATATGTTTAGAAAGGGAATGTGTTGTGTGGGAATTTAAGATTGTTGTTAATTTTCCCAAGAATATCTTTAGAAAGGGAATGTGTTGTGTGGGAATTTAAGAGAGCTGTTAATTATCCCTAGAATATCTTTAGAATGGGAATGTGTCTTGTTGGAATTTAAGAGAGCTGTTAATTATCCCTAGAATATCTTTAGAAAGGGAATGGGTTGTGTGGGAATTTAAGAGTTGTTAATTATCCCTAGAATATCTTTAGAATGGGAATGTGTCTTGTTGGAATTTAAGAGAGCTGTTAATTATCCCTAGAATATCTTCAGAAAAGGAATGTGTTGTGTGGGAGTTTAAGAGAGCTGTTAATTATCCCTAGAATATTTTTAGAATGGGAATGTGTTGTGTGGGAATTTTAGAGAGCTGTTAATTATCCTTAGAATATCTTTAGAAAAGCAATGTGTTGTGTTGGAATTTAAGAGAGCTCTTATTTATCCCTAGCATATTTTTAGAAAGGGAATGTGTTGTGTTGGAATTTAAGAGAGCTGTTAATTATCCATGGAATATCTTTCGAAAGGGAATGTGTTGTGTTGGAATTTAAGAGAGCTGTTAATTATCCTTAGAATATCTTTAGAAAAGCAATGTGTTGTGTTGGAATTTAAGAGAGCTGTTAATTACCCTAGAGTATCTTTCGAAAGGGAATGTGTTGTGTGGGAATTTAAGAGAGCTGTTAATTATCCCTAGAATATCTTTAGAAAGGGAATGTGTTGTGTTGGAATTTAAGAGAGCTGTTAATTATCCCTGGAATATCTTTAGAAAGGGAATGTGTTGTGTTGGAATTTAAGAGAGCTGTAAATTATCCCTAGAATATCTTTAGAAAGGGAATGTGTTGTGTGGGAATTTAAGAGAGCTGTTAATTATCCCTGGAATATCTTTAGAAAGGGAATGTGTTGTGTTGGAATGTAGGAGAGCTGTTAATATCCCTAGAATATCTTTGGAATTTAAGAGAGCTGTTAATTATCCTTAGAATATCTTTAGAAAGGGAATGTGTTGTGTGGGAATTTAAGAGAGCTGGTAATTATCACTAGAATATCTTTAGAAAGGGAATGTGTTGTGTTGGAATGTAAGAGAGCTGTTAATTATCCCTAGAATATATTTTGAAAGGGAATGTGATGTGTTGGAATTTAAGAGAGCTGTTAATTATCCCTGGAATATCTTTAGAAAGGGAATGTGTTGTGTTGAAATGTAGGAGAGCTGTTAATTATCCCTAGAATATCTTTAGAGAGGGAATGTGTTGTGTGGGAATGTAAGAGAGCTGTTAAATAGCCCTAGAATATCTTTAGAATGGGAATGTGTCGTGTTGGCATTTAAGAGAGCTGTTAATTATCCCTAGAATATCTTTAGAAAGGGAATGTGTTGTGTGGGAATTTAAGAGAGCTGTTAATTATCCCTAGAATATCTTTAGAATGGGAATGTGTCTTGTTGGAATTTAAGAGAGCTGTTAATTATCCCTAGAATATCTTTAGAAAGGGAATGGGTTGTGTGGGAATTTAAGAGAGTTGTTAATTATCCCTAGAATATCTTTAGAATGGGAATGTGTCTTGTTGGAATTTAAGAGAGCTGTTAATTATCCCTAGAATATCTTTAGAAAAGGAATGGGTTGTGTGGGAATTTAAGAGTTGTTAATTTTCCCAAGAATATCTTTAGAAAGGGAATGGGTTGTGTTGGAATTTAAGAGAGCTATTGATTATCCCTGGAATATCGTTAGAAAGGGAATGTGTTGTGTGGGAATGTAAGAGAGCTGTTAATTATCCTAAGAATATCTTTAGAAAGGGAATGTGTTGTGTTGGAATTTAAGAGAGCTGTTAATTATCCCTAGAATATCTTTAAATGTGGGATGTGTTGTGTGGGAGTTTAAGAGAGCTGTTAATTATCCCTAGAATATCTTTAGAAAGGGAATGGGTTGTGTGGGAATTTAAGAGAGTTGTTAATTATCCCTAGAATATCTTTAGAATGGGAATGTGTCTTGTTGGAATTTAAGAGAGCTGTTAATTACCCCTAGAATATCTTTAGAAACGGAATGGGTTGTGTTGGAATTTAAAAGAGCTGTTAATTACCTCTAGAATATCTTTAGAAAGGGAATGTGTCGTGTGGGAATGTAAGAGAGCTGTTAATTATCCTTAGAATATCTTTAGAAAGGGAATGTGTTGTGTGGGAATTTAAGAGAGCTGTTAATTATCCCTAGAATATCTTTAGAAAGGGAATGTGTTGTGTGGGAATTTAATAGAGCTGTTAATTATCCCTAGAATATCTTTAGAATGGGAATGTGTTGTGTTGGAATGTAGGAGAGCTGTTAATTTCCCCTAGAATATCTTTAGAAAGGGAATGTGTTGTGTTGGATTTTAAGAGAGCTGTTAATTATCCTTAGAAAATCTTTAGAAAGGAAATGTGTTGTGTTGGAATTTAAGAGAGCTGGTAATTATGCCTAGCATATTTTTAGAAAGGGAATGTGTTGTGTTGGAATTTAAGAGAGCTGTTAATTATCCATAGAATATCTTTAGAAAGGGAATGTGTTGTGTTGGAATTTAAGAGAGCTGTTAATTATCCATAGAATATCTTTAGAAAGGGAATGTGTTGTGTTGGAATTCAAGAGAGGTGTTAATTATCCCTAGAATATATTTTGAAAGGGAATGTGATGTGTTGGAATTTAAGAGAGCTGTTAATTATCCCTGGAATATCTTTAGAAAGGGAATGTGTTGTGTTGAAATGTAGGAGAGCTGTTAATTATCCCTAGAATATCTTTAGAGAGGGAAGGTGTTGTGTGGGAATGTAAGAGAGCTGTTAAATAGCCCTAGAATATCTTTAGAATGGGAATGTGTCGTGTTGGCATTTAAGAGAGCTGTTAATTATCCCTAGAATATGTTTAGAAAGGGAATGTGTCTTGTTGGAATTTAAGAGAGCTGTTAATTATCCCTAGAATATCTTTAGAAAGGGAATGGGTTGTGTGGGAATTTAAGAGAGTTGTTAATTATCCCTAGAATATCTTTAGAATGGGAATGTGTCTTGTTGGAATTTAAGAGAGCTGTTAATTATCCCTAGAATATCTTTAGAAAAGGAATGGGTTGTGTGGGAATTTAAGAGAGTTGTTAATTATCCCTAGAATATCTTTAGAATGGGAATGTGTCTTGTTGGAATTTAAGAGAGCTGTTAATTACCCCTAGAATATCTTTAGAAACGGAATGGGTTGTGTTGGAATTTAAGAGAGCTGTTGATTATCCCTGGAATATCATTAGAAAGGGAATGTATTGTGTGGGAATTTAAGAGAGCTGTTAATTATCCCAAGAATATCTTTAAATGTGGGATGTGTTGTGTGGGAGTTTAAGAGAGCTGTTAATTATCCCTAGAATATTTTTAGAATGGGAATGTGTTGTGTGGGAATTTTAGAGAGCTGTTAATTATCCTTAGAATATCTTTAGAAAAGCAATGTGTTGTGTTGGAATTTAAGAGAGCTCTTATTTATCCCTAGCATATTTTTAGAAAGGGAATGTGTTGTGTTGGAATTTAAGAGAGCTGTTAATTATCCTTAGAAAATCTTTAGAAAGGAAATGTGTTGTGTTGGAATTTAAGAGAGCTGGTAATTATCCCTAGAATATCTTTAGAAAGGGAATGTGATGTGTTGGAATTTAAGAGAGCTGTTAATTATCCATGGAATATCTTTAGAAAGGGAATGTGTTGTGTTGGAATTTAAGAGAGCTGTTAATTATCCCTAGAATATCTTTAGAAAGGGAATGTGTTGTGTGGGAATTTAAGAGAGCTGTTAATTATCCCTGGAATATCTTTAGAAAGGGAATGTGTTGTGTTGGAATGTAGGAGAGCTGTTAATTTCCCCTAGAATATCTTTAGAAAGGGAATGTGTTGTGTTGGAATGTAGGAGAGCTGTTAATTTCCCCTAGAATATCTTTAGAAAGGGAATGTGTTGTGTTGGAATTTAAGAGAGCTGGTAATTATCCCTAGCATATTTTTAGAAAGGGAATGTGTTGTGTTGGAATTTAAGAGAGCTGTTAATTATCCATAGAAAATCTTTAGAAAGGGAATGTGTTGTGTTGGAATTCAAGAGAGCTGTTAATTATCCCTAGAATATCTTTAGAAAGGGAATGTGATGTGTTGGAATTTAAGAGAGCTGTTAATTATCCCTGGAATATCTTTAGAAAGGGAATGTGTTGTCTTGAAATGTAGGAGAGCTGTTAATTATCCCAAGAATATCTTTAGAATGGGAATGTGTCGTGTTGGCATTTAAGAGAGCTGTTAATTAACCCTAGAATATGTTTAGAAAGGGAATGTGTTGTGTGGGAATTTAAGATTGTTGTTAATTTTCCCAAGAATATCTTTAGAAAGGGAATGTGTTGTGTGGGAATTTAAGAGAGCTGTTAATTATCCCTAGAATATCTTTAGAATGGGAATGTGTCTTGTTTTAATTTAAGAGAGCTGTTAATTATCCCTAGAATATCTTTAGAAAGGGAATGGGTTGTGTGGGAATTTAAAAGAGTTGTTAATTATCCCTAGAATATCTTTAGAATGGGAACGTGTCTTGTTGGAATTTAAGAGAGCTGTTTATTATCCCTAGAATATCTTTATAAAGGGAATGTGTTGTGTTGGAATTTAAGAGAGCTGTTAATTAGCCCTAGAATATCTTTAGAATGGGAATGTGTCGTGTTGGAATTTAAGAGAGCTGTTAATTAACCCTAGAATATCATGAGAAAGGGAATGTGTCTTGTTGGAATTTAAGAGAGCTGTTAATTATCCCTAGAATATCTTTAGAAAGGGAATGTGTTGTGTGGGAATATAAGAGAGCTGTTAATTATCCCTTGAATATCTTTAGAAAAGGATTGTGTTGTGTTGGAATTTAAGATAGCTGTTAATTATCCTAGAATATCTTTCGAAAGGGAATGTGTCTTGTTGGAATTTAAGAGAGCTGTTAATTATCCCTAGAATATCTTTAGAAAGGGAATGGGTTGTGTTGGAATTTAAGAGAGCTATTGATTATCCCTGGAATATCGTTAGAAAGGGAATGTATTGTGTGGGAATGTAAGAGAGCTGTTAATTATCCTAAGAATATCTTTAGAAAGGGAATGTGTTGTGTTGGAATTTAAGAGAGCTGTTAATTATCCCTAGAATATCTTTAAATGTGGGATGTGTTGTGTGGGAGTTTAAGAGAGCTGTTAATTATCCCTAGAATATTTTTAGAATGGGAATGTGTTGTGTTGGAATTTAAGAGAGCTCCTATTTATCCCTAGCATATTTTTAGAAAGGGAATGTGTTGTGTTGGAATTTAAGAGAGCTGTTAATTATCCATGGAATATCTTTCGAAAGGGAATGTGTTGTGTTGGAATTTAAGAGAGCTGTTAATTATCCTTAGAATATCTTTAGAAAAGCAATGTGTTGTGTTGGAATTTAAGAGAGCTGTTAATTACCCTAGAGTATCTTTCGAAAGGGAATGTGTTGTGTGGGAATTTAAGAGAGCTGTTAATTATCCCTAGAATATCTTTAGAAAGGGAATGTGTTGTGTTGGAATTTAAGAGAGCTGTTATCTATCCCTAGAATATCTTTAATTGTGGGATGTGTTGTGTGGGAGTTTAAGAGAGCTGTTAATTATCCCTAGAATATATTTAGAAAGGGTATGTGTTGTGTTGGAATTTAAGAGAGCTGTTAATTATCCCTAGAATATCTTTAGAAATGGAATGTGTTGTGTTGGAATTTAAGAGAGCTGTTAATTATCCCTAGAATATCTTTAGAAAGGGATTGTGTTGTGTTGGAATTTAAGAGAGCTGTTAATTATCCCTAGAATATCTTTACAGAGGGAATTTGTTGTGTTGGAATTTAAGAGAGCTGTTAATTATCCCTGGAATATCTTTAGAAAGGGAATGTGTTGTGTGGGAATGTAGGAGACCTGTTAATAACCCCTAGAATATCTTTAGAAAGGGAATGTGTTTTTTTGTGAATGTAAGAGAGCTGTTAATTATCCCTTGAATATCTTTAGAAAATGATTGTGTTGTGTGGGAATTTAAGAGAGTTGTTAATTATCCCTAGAATATCTTTAGAAAGGGAATGTGATGTGTTGGAATTTAAGAGAGCTGTTAATTATCCCTAGAGAATCTTTAAATGTGGGATGTGTTGTGTGGGTGTTTAAGAGAGCTGTTAATTATCCCTAGAGTATCTTTCGAAAGGGAATGTGTTGTGTGGGAATTTAAGAGAGCTGTTAATTATCCCTAGAATATCTTTAGAAAGGGAATGTGATGTGTTGGAATTTAAGAGAGCTGTTAATTATCCCTAGAATATCTTTAAATGTGGGGTGTGTTGTGTGGGAGTTTAAGAGAGCTGTTAATTATCCCTAGAATATTTTTAGAATGGGAATGTGTTGTGTGGGAATTTTAGAGAGCTGTTAATTATCCCTAGAATATCTTTAAATGTGGGATGTGTTGTGTGGGAGTTTAAGAGAGCTGTTAATTATCCCTAGAATATTTTTAGAATGGGAATGTGTTGTGTGGGAATTTTAGAGAGCTGTTAATTATCCTTAGAATATCTTTAGAAAAGCAATGTGTTGTGTTGGAATTTAAGAGAGCTGTTAATTATCCCTAGAATATCTTTAAATGTGGGATGTGTTGTGTGGGAGTTTAAGAGAGCTGTTAATTATCCCTAGAATATTTTTAGAATGGGAATGTGTTGTGTGGGAATTTTAGAGAGCTGTTAATTATCCTTAGAATATCTTTAGAAAAGCAATGTGTTGTGTTGGAATTTAAGAGAGCTCTTAATTATCCCTAGCATATTTTTAGAAAGGGAATGTGTTGTGTTGGAATTTAAGAGAGCTGTTAATTATCCTTAGAATATCTTTAGAAAGGGAATGTGTTGTGTTGGAATGTAGGAGAGCTGTTAATTATCCCTAGAATATCTTTAGAAAGGGAATGTGTTGTGTGGGAATGTAAGAGAGCTGTTAAATAGCCCTAGAATATCTTTAGAATGGGAATGTGTCGTGTTGGAATTTAAGAGAGCTGTTAATTATCCCTAGAATATGTTTGGAAAGGGAATGTGTTGTGTGGGAATTTAAGAGAGTTGTTAATTTTCCCAATAATATCTTTAGAATGGGAATGTGTTATGTGGGAATTTAAGAGAGCTGTTAAATATCCTTAGAATATCTTTAGAATGGGAATGTGTTGTGTTGGAATTTAAGAGAGCTGTTAATTATCCCTAGAATATCTTTAGAAAGGGAATGTGTTGTGTGGGAATTTAAGAGAGTTGTTAATTATCCCTAGAATATCTTTAGAAAGGGAATGTGTTGTGTTGGAATTTAAGAGAGCTGTTAATTATCCCTAGAATATCTTTAGAAAGGGAATGTATTGTTTGGGAATTTAAGAGAGCTGTTAATTATCCCAAGAATATCTTTAGAAAGGGAATGTGTTGTGTTGGAATTTTAGAGAGCTGTTAATTATCCTTAGAATATCTTTAGAAAAGCAATGTGTTGTGTTGGAATTTAAGAGAGCTCTTAATTATCCCTAGCATATTTTTAGAAAGGGAATGTGTTGTGTTGGAATTTAAGAGAGCTGTTAATTATCCATGGAATATATTTCGAAAGGGAATGTGTTGTGTTGGAATTTAAGAGAGCTGTTAATAATCCTTAGAATATCTTTAGAAAGGGAATGTGTTGTGTTGGAATTTTAAGAGAGCTGTTAATTATCCCAAGAATATCATTAGAAAGGGAATGTGTTGTGTTGGAATTTACGAGAGCTGTTAATTATCCCTAGAATATCTTTACAGAGGGAATGTGTTGTGTTGGAATTTAAGAGAGCTGTTAGTTATCCCTAGAATATCTTTACAGAGGGAATTTGTTGTGTTGGAATTTAAGAGAGCTGTTAATTATCCCTGGAATATCTTTAGAAAGGGAATGTGTTGTGTGGGAATGTAGGAGACCTGTTAATAACCCCTAGAATATCTTTAGAAAGGGATTGTGTTTTTTTGTGAATGTAAGAGAGCTGTTAATTATCCCTTGAATATCTTTAGAAAATGATTGTGTTGTGTGGGAATTTAAGAGAGTTGTTAATTATCCCTAGAATATCTTTAGAAAGGGAATGTGATGTGTTGGAATTTAAGAGAGCTGTTAATTATCCCTAGAAAATCTTTAAATGTGGGATGTGTTGTGTGGGTGTTTAAGAGAGCTGTTAATTATCCCTAGAGTATCTTTCGAAAGGGAATGTGTTGTGTGGGAATTTAAGAGAGCTGTTAATTATCCCTAGAATATCTTTAGAAAGGGAATGTGATGTGTTGGAATTTAAGAGAGCTGTTAATTATCCCTAGAATATCTTTAAATGTGGGGTGTGTTGTGTGGGAGTTTAAGAGAGCTGTTAATTATCCCTAGAATATTTTTAGAATGGGAATGTGTTGTGTGGGAATTTTAGAGAGCTGTTAATTATCCCTAGAATATCTTTAAATGTGGGATGTGTTGTGTGGGAGTTTAAGAGAGCTGTTAATTATCCCTAGAATATTTTTAGAATGGGAATGTGTTGTGTGGGAATTTTAGAGAGCTGTTAATTATCCTTAGAATATCTTTAGAAAAGCAATGTGTTGTGTTGGAATTTAAGAGAGCTGTTAATTATCCCTAGAATATCTTTAAATGTGGGATGTGTTGTGTGGGAGTTTAAGAGAGCTGTTAATTATCCCTAGAATATTTTTAGAATGGGAATGTGTTGTGTGGGAATTTTAGAGAGCTGTTAATTATCCTTAGAATATCTTTAGAAAAGCAATGTGTTGTGTTGGAATTTAAGAGAGCTCTTAATTATCCCTAGCATATTTTTAGAAAGGGAATGTGTTGTGTTGGAATTTAAGAGAGCTGTTAATTATCCTTAGAATATCTTTAGAAAGGGAATGTGTTGTGTTGGAATGTAGGAGAGCTGTTAATTATCCCTAGAATATCTTTAGAAAGGGAATGTGTTGTGTGGGAATGTAAGAGAGCTGTTAAATAGCCCTAGAATATCTTTAGAATGGGAATGTGTCGTGTTGGAATTTAAGAGAGCTGTTAATTATCCCTAGAATATGTTTGGAAAGGGAATGTGTTGTGTGGGAATTTAAGAGAGTTGTTAATTTTCCCAATAATATCTTTAGAATGGGAATGTGTTATGTGGGAATTTAAGAGAGCTGTTAAATATCCTTAGAATATCTTTAGAATGGGAATGTGTTGTGTTGGAATTTAAGAGAGCTGTTAATTATCCCTAGAATATCTTTAGAAAGGGAATGTGTTGTGTGGGAATTTAAGAGAGTTGTTAATTATCCCTAGAATATCTTTAGAAAGGGAATGTGTTGTGTTGGAATTTAAGAGAGCTGTTAATTATCCCTAGAAAATCTTTAGAAAGGGAATGTGTTGTGTTGGAATTTAAGAGAGCTGTTAATTATCCCTAGAATATCTTTAGAAAGGGAATGTATTGTTTGGGAATTTAAGAGAGCTGTTAATTATCCCAAGAATATCTTTAGAAAGGGAATGTGTTGTGTTGGAATTTTAGAGAGCTGTTAATTATCCTTAGAATATCTTTAGAAAAGCAATGTGTTGTGTTGGAATTTAAGAGAGCTCTTAATTATCCCTAGCATATTTTTAGAAAGGGAATGTGTTGTGTTGGAATTTAAGAGAGCTGTTAATTATCCATGGAATATATTTCGAAAGGGAATGTGTTGTGTTGGAATTTAAGAGAGCTGTTAATAATCCTTAGAATATCTTTAGAAAGGGAATGTGTTGTGTTGGAATTTAAGAGAGCTGTTAATTATCCCTAGAATATCTTTAGAAAGGGAATGTGTTGTGTGGGAATTTAAGAGAGTTGTTAATTATCCCTAGAATATATTTAGAAAGGGAATGTGTTGTGTTGGAATTTAAGAGAGCTGTTAATTATCCCTAGAATATCTTTAGAAAAGCAATGTGTTGTGTGGGAATTTAAGAGAGTTGTTAATTATCCCTAGAATATCTTTAGAAAGGGAATGTGTTGTGTTGGAATTTAAGAGAGTTGTTAATTATCCCTAGAATATATTTAGAAAGGGAATGTGTTGTGTTGGAATTTAAGAGAGCTGTTAATTATCCCTAGAATATCTTTAGAAAGGGAATGTGTTGTGTGGGAATTTAAGAGAGTTGTTAATTATCCCTAGAATATCTTTAGAAAGGGAATGTGTTGTGTTGGAATTTAAGAGAGCTGTTAATTATCCCTAGAAAATCTTTAGAAAGGGAATGTGTTGTGTTGGAATTTAAGAGAGCTGTTAATTATCCCTAGAATATCTTTAGAAAGGGAATGTGTTGTGTTGGAATTTAAGAGAGCTGTTAATTATCCCTAGAATATCTTTAGAAAGGGAATGTATTGTTTGGGAATTTAAGAGAGCTGTTAATTATCCCAAGAATATCTTTAGAAAGGGAATGTGTTGTGTTGGAATTTTAGAGAGCTGTTAATTATCCTTAGAATATCTTTAGAAAAGCAATGTGTTGTGTTGGAATTTAAGAGAGCTCTTAATTATCCCTAGCATATTTTTAGAAAGGGAATGTGTTGTGTTGGAATTTAAGAGAGCTGTTAATTATCCTTAGAATATCTTTAGAAAGGGAATGTGTTGTGTTGGAATGTAGGAGAGCTGTTAATTATCCCTAGAATATCTTTAGAAAGGGAATGTGTTGTGTGGGAATGTAAGAGAGCTGTTAAATAGCCCTAGAATATCTTTAGAATGGGAATGTGTCGTGTTGGAATTTAAGAGAGCTGTTAATTATCCCTAGAATATGTTTGGAAAGGGAATGTGTTGTGTGGGAATTTAGGAGAGTTGTTTATTTTCCCAATAATATCTTTAGAATGGGAATGTGTTATGTGGGAATTTAAGAGAGCTGTTAAATATCCTTAGAATATCTTTAGAATGGGAATGTGTTGTGTTGGAATTTAAGAGAGCTGTTAATTATCCCTAGAATATCTTTAGAAAGGGAATGTGTTGTGTGGGAATTTAAGAGAGTTGTTAATTATCCCTAGAATATCTTTAGAAAGGGAATGTGTTGTGTTGGAATTTAAGAGAGCTGTTAATTATCCCTAGAAAATCTTTAGAAAGGGAATGTGTTGTGTTGGAATTTAAGAGAGCTGTTAATTATCCCTAGAATATCTTTAGAAAGGGAATGTATTGTTTGGGAATTTAAGAGAGCTGTTAATTATCCCAAGAATATCTTTAGAAAGGGAATGTGTTGTGTTGGAATTTAAGAGAGCTGTTAATTATCCCTACAATATCTTTAAATGTGGGATGTGTTGTGTGGGAGTTTAAGAGAGCTGTTAATTATCCCTAGAATATTTTTAGAATGGGAATGTGTTGTGTGGGAATTTAAGAGAGCTGTTAATTATCCATGGAATATCTTTCGAAAGGGAATGTGTTGTGTTGGAATTTAAGAGAGCTGTTAATTATCCTTAGAATATCTTTAGAAAGGGAATGTGTTGTGTTGGAATGTAGGAGAGCTGTTAATTATCCCTAGAATATCTTTAGAAAGGGAATGTGTTGTGTGGGAATGTAAGAGAGCTGTTAATTATCCCTAGAATATGTTTGGAAAGGGAATGTGTTGTGTGGGAATTTAAGAGAGTTGTTAATTTTCCCAAGAATATCTTTAGAAAGGGAATGTGTTGTGTGGGAATTTAAGAGCGCTGTTAATTATCCCTTGAATATCTTTAGAAAATGATTGTGATTTGTTGTAATTTAAGATAGCTGTTAATTACCCTAGAATATCTTTCGAAAGGGAATGTGTTGTGTTGGAATTTAAGATTGCTGTTGATTATCCTGGGAATATCGTTAGAAAGGGAATGTGTTATGTGGGAATTTAAGAGAGCTGTTAATTATTCCAAGAATATCATTAGAAAGGGAATGTGTTGTGTTGGAATTTACGAGAGCTGTTAATTATCCCTAGAATATCTTTAGAAAGGGAATGTGTTGTGTTGGAATTTAAGAGAGCTGTTAGTTATCCCTAGAATATCTTTACAAAGGGAATGTGTTGTGTTGGAATTTAAGAGAGCTGTTAATTATGCCTAGAATATCTTTAGAACGGGAATGTGTTGTGTGGGAATTTAAGAGAGTTGTTAATTTTCCCAAGAATATCTTTAGAAAGGGAATGTGTTGTGTGGGAATTTAAGAGAGTTGTTAATTATCCCTAGAATATCTTTAGAAAGGGAATGTGTTGTGTTGGAATTTAAGAGAGCTGTTAATTATCCCTAGAAAATCTTTAGAAAGGGAATGTGTTGTGTTGGAATTTTAAGAGAGCTGTTTATTATCCCTAGAATATCTTTAGAAAATGATTGTGTTGTGTTGGAATTTAAGATAGCTGTTAATTACCCTAGAATATCTTTCGAAAGGGAATGTGTTGTGTTGGAATTTAAGAGAGCTCTTAATTATCCCTAGCATATTTTTAGAAAGGGAATGTGTTGTGTTGGAATTTAAGAGAGCTGTTAATTATCCCTACAATATCTTTAGAAAGGGAATGTGTTGTGTTGGAATTTAAGAGAGCTGGTAATTACCCTAGAATATATTTCGAAAGGGAATGTGTTGTGTGGGAATTTAAGACAGTTGTTAATTTTCCTCAAGAATATCTTTAGAAAGGGAATGTGTTGTTTTGTAATTTTAAGAGAGCTGTTAATTATCCCTAGAATATCTTTAGAAAGGGAATGTGTTGTGTGGGAATTTAAGAGAGCTGTTAATTACCCTAGAGTATCTTTCGAAAGGGAATGTGTTGTGTGGGAATTTAAGAGAGCTGTTAATTATCCCTAGAATATCTTTAGAAAGGGAATGTGTTGTGTGAGAATTTAAGAGAGCTGTTAATTATCCTTAGGATATCTTTAGAAAGGGAATGTGTTGTGTTGGAATGTAGGAGAGCTGTTAATTATCCCTAGAATATCTTTAGAATGGGAATGTGTCGTGTTGGAATTTAAGAGAGCTGTTAATTATCCCTAGAATATGTTTGGAAAGGGAATGTGTTGTGTGGGAATTTAAGAGAGTTGTTAATTTTCCCAAGAATATCTTTAGAAAGGGAATGTGTTGTGTGGGAATTTAAGAGAGCTGTTAATTACCCTAGAATATCTTTCGAAAGGGAATGTGTTGTGTTGGAATTTAAGATTGCTGTTGATTATCCCTGGAATATCGTTAGAAAGGGAATGTGTTATGTGGGAATTTAAGAGAGCTGTTAATTATTCCAAGAATATCATTAGAAAGGGAATGTGTTGTGTTGGAATTCACGAGAGCTGTTAATTATC
This sequence comes from Oncorhynchus clarkii lewisi, assembly GCF_045791955.1. NCBI lineage: Eukaryota > Metazoa > Chordata > Actinopteri > Salmoniformes > Salmonidae > Oncorhynchus > Oncorhynchus clarkii. Next base: position 1,112,992 of record NC_092173.1, on the reverse strand, counting down.
CCTAGAATATCTTTAGAAAGGGAATGTGTTGTGTTGGAATTTAAGAGAGCTGTTAATTATCCCTAGAAAATCATAAAGAAAGGGAATGTGTTGTGTTGGAATTTTAAGAGAGCTGTTAATTTTCCCAAGAATATCTTTAGAAAGGGAATGTGTTGTGTGGAAATTTAAGAGAGTTGTTAATTATCCCTAGAATATCTTTAGAAAGGGGATGTGTTGTGTTGGAATTTAAGAGAGCTGTTAATTATCCCTAGAAAATCTTTAGAAAGGGAATGTGTTGTGTTGGAATTTTAAGAGAGCTGTTTATTATCCCTAGAATATCTTTAGAAAGGGAATGTGTTGTGTTGGAATTTAAGAGAGCTGTTAGTTATCCCTAGAATATCTTTACAAAGGGAATGTGTTGCGTTGGAATTTAAGAGAGCTGTTAATTATGCCTAGAATATCTTTAGAAAGGGAATGTGATGTGTTGGAATTTAAGAGAGCTGTTAGTAATCCCTAGAATATCTTTAAATGTGGGATGTGTTGTGTGGGAGTTTAAGAGAGCTGTTAATTATCCCTAGAATATTTTTAGAATGGGAATGTGTTGTGTGGGAATTTAAGAGAGCTGTTAATTATCCCTGGAATATCTTTAGAAAGGGAATGTGTTGTGTGGAAATGTAGGAGACCTGTTAATTACCCCTAGAATATCTTTAGAAAGGGAATGTGTTGTTTTGGAATTTAAGAGAGCTGTTAGTTATCCCTAGAATATCTTTAAATGTGGGATGTGTTGTGTGGGTGTTTAAGAGAGCTGTTAATTATCCCTAGAATATCTTTAGAAAGGGAATGTGGTGTGTTGGAATTTAAGACAGCTGTTAATTATCCCTGGAATATCTTTAGAAAGGGAATGTGTTGTGTGGGAATGTAGGAGACCTGTTAATTACCCCTAGAATATCTTTAGAAAGGGAATGTGTTGTGTTGGAATTCACGAGAGCTGTTAATTATCCCTAGAATATCTTTAGAAAGGGAATGTGTTGTGTTGGAATTTAAGAGAGCTGTTAATTATCCCTAGAAAATCATTAGAAAGGGAATGTGTTGTGTTGGAATTTTAAGAGAGCTGTTAATTATCCCTAGAATATCTTTAGAACGGGAATGTGTTGTGTGGGAATTTAAGAGAGGTGTTAATTTTCCCAAGAATATCTTTAGAAAGGGAATGTGTTGTGTGGAAATTTAAGAGAGTTGTTAATTATCCCTAGAATATCTTTAGAAAGGGGATGTGTTGTGTTGGAATTTAAGAGAGCTGTTAATTATCCCTATAAAATCTTTAGAAAGGGAATGTGTTGTGTTGGAATTTTAAGAGAGCTGTTAATTATCCCTAGAATATCTTTAGAAAGGGAATGTGGTGTGTTGGAATTTAAGACAGCTGTTAATTATCCCTGGAATATCTTTAGAAAGGGAATGTGTTGTGTGGGAATGTAGGAGACCTGTTAATTACCCCTAGAATATCTTTAGAAAGGGAATGTGTTGTGTGGGAATTTAAGAGAGCTGTTAATTATCCCTAGAATATTTTTAGAATGGGAATGTGTTGTGTGGGAATTTAAGAGAGCTGTTAATTATCCCTAGAATATTTTTTAAATGGGAATGTGTTGTGTGGGAATTTAAGAGAGCTGTTAATTATCCCTAGCATATTTTTAGAAAGGGAATGTGTTGTGTTGGAATTTAAGAGAGCTGTTAATTATCCCTACAATATCTTTAGGAAGGGAATGTGTTGTGTTGGAATTTAAGAGAGCTGGTAATTATCCCTAGAATATCTTTAGAAAGGGAATGTGTTGTGTTGAAATGTTAAGAGAGCTGTTAATTATCCCTAGAATATCTTTACAAAGGGAATGTGTTGTGTTGGAATTTAAGAGAGCTGTTAATTATCCCTAGAAAATCTTTAGAAAGGGAATGTGTTGTGTTGGAATTTAAGAGAGCTGGTAATTACCCTAGAATATCTTTCGAAAGGGAATGTGTTGTGTTGGAATTTAAGAGAGCTGTTAATTATCCCTAGAAAATCTATAGAAAGGGAATGTGTTGTGTGGGAATTTAAGAGTTGTTAATTTTCCCAAGAATATCTTTAGAAAGGGAATGTGTTGTGTGGGAATTTAAGAGAGTTGTTAATTATCCCTAGAATATCTTTAGAAAGGGAATGTGTTGTGTTGGAATTTAAGAGAGCTGTTAATTATCCCTAGAAAATCTTTAGAAAGGGAATGTGTTGTGTTGGAATTTTAAGAGAGCTGTTAATTATCCCTAGAATATCTTTACAAAGGGAATGTGTTGTGTTGGAATTTAAGAGAGCTGTTAGTTATCCCTAGAATATCTTTACAGAGGGAATTTGTTGTGTTGGAATTTAAGAGAGCTGTTAATTATCCCTGGAATATCTTTAGAAAGGGAATGTGTTGTGTGGGAATGTAGGAGACCTGTTAATAACCCCTAGAATATCTTTAGAAAGGGAATGTGTTTTGTGGGAATGTAAGAGAGCTGTTAATTATCCCTTGAATATCTTTAGAAAATGATTGTGTTGTGTTGGAATTTAAGATAGCTGTTAATTATCCCAAGAATATCTTTAGAAAGGGAATGTGTTGTGTTGGAATTTAAGAGAGTTGTTAATTATCCCTAGAATATCTTTAGAAAGGGAATGTGTTGTGTTGGAATTTAAGAGAGCTGTTAATTATCCCTAGAATATCTTTAGAAAGGGAATGTGATGTGTTGGAATTTAAGAGAGCTGTTAGTTATCCCTAGAATATCTTTAAATGTGGGATGTGTTGTGTGGGTGTTTAAGAGAGCTGTTAATTATCCCTAGAATATCTTTAGAAAGGGAATGTGGTGTGTTGGAATTTAAGACAGCTGTTAATTGTCCCTGGAATATCTTTAGAAAGGGAATGTGTTGTGTGGGAATGTAGGAGACCTGTTAATTACCCCTAGAATATCTTTAGAAAGGGAATGTGTTGTGTGGGAATGTAAGAGAGCTGTTAATTATCCCTAGAATATTTTTAGAATGGGAATGTGTTGTGTGGGAATTTAAGAGAGCTGTTAATTATCCCTAGCATATTTTTAGAAAGGGAATGTGTTGTGTTGGAATTTAAGAGAGCTGTTAATTATCCCTACAATATCTTTAGGAAGGGAATGTGTTGTGTTGGAATTTAAGAGAGCTGGTAATTACCCTAGAATATCTTTCGAAAGGGAATGTGTTGTGTGGGAATTTAAGAGAGTTGTTAATTTTCCCAATAATATCTTTAGAAAGGGAATGTGTTGTGTTGGAATTTAAGAGAGCTGTTAATTATCCCTAGAAAATCTTTAGAAAGGGAATGTGTTGTGTTGGAATTTTAAGAGAGCTGTTAATTATCCCTAGAATATCTTTACAAAGGGAATGTGTTGTGTTGGAATTTAAGAGAGCTGTTAGTTATCCCTAGAATATCTTTACAGAGGGAATTTGTTGTGTTGGAATTTAAGAGAGCTGTTAATTATCCCTGGAATATCTTTAGAAAGGGAATGTGTTGTGTGGGAATGTAGGAGACCTGTTAATAACCCCTAGAATATCTTTAGAAAGGGAATGTGTTTTGTGGGAATGTAAGAGAGCTGTTAATTATCCCTTGAATATCTTTAGAAAATGATTGTGTTGTGTTGGAATTTAAGATAGCTGTTAATTATCCCAAGAATATCTTTAGAAAGGGAATGTGTTGTGTTGGAATTTAAGAGAGTTGTTAATTATCCCTAGTATATCTTTAGAAAGGGAATGTGTTGTGTTGGAATTTAAGAGAGCTGTTAATTATCCCTAGAATATCTTTAGAAAGGGAATGTGATGTGTTGGAATTTAAGAGAGCTGTTAGTTATCCCTAGAATATCTTTAAATGTGGGATGTGTTGTGTGGGTGTTTAAGAGAGCTGTTAATTATCCCTAGAATATCTTTAGAAAGGGAATGTGGTGTGTTGGAATTTAAGACAGCTGTTAATTATCCCTGGAATATCTTTAGAAAGGGAATGTGTTGTGTGGGAATGTAGGAGACCTGTTAATTACCCCTAGAATATCTTTAGAAAGGGAATGTGTTGTGTGGGAATGTAAGAGAGCTGTTAATTATCCCTTGAATATCTTTAGAAAATGATTGTGTTGTGTTGGAATTTAAGATAGCTGTTAATTATCCCAAGAATATCTTTAGAAAGGGAATGTGATGTGTTGGAATTTAAGAGAGCTGTTAGTTATCCCTAGAATATCTTTAAATGTGGGATGTGTTGTGTGGGTGTTTAAGAGAGCTGTTAATTATCCCTTGAATATCTTTAGAAAATGATTGTGTTGTGTTGGAATTTAAGATAGCTGTTAATTATCCCAAGAATATCTTTAGAAAGGGAATGTGTTGTGTTGGAATTTAAGAGAGCTGTTAATTATCCCTAGAATATTTTTAGAATGGGAATGTGTTGTGTGGGAATTTAAGAGAGCTGTTAATTATCCCTAGAATATGTTTGGAAAGGGAATGTGTTGTGTGGGAATTTAAGAGAGTTGTTAATTTTCCCAATAATATCTTTAGAATGGGAATGTGTTATGTGGGAATTTAAGAGAGCTGTTAAATATCCTTAGAATATCTTTAGAATGGGAATGTGTTGTGTTGGAATTTAAGAGAGCTGTTAATTATCCCTAGAATATCTTTAGAAAGGGAATGTGTTGTGTGGGAATTTAAGAGAGTTGTTAATTATCCCTAGAATATCTTTAGAAAGGGAATGTGTTGTGTTGGAATTTAAGAGAGCTGTTAATTATCCCTAGAAAATCTTTAGAAAGGGAATGTGTTGTGTTGGAATTTAAGAGAGCTGTTAATTATCCCTAGAATATCTTTAGAAAGGGAATGTATTGTTTGGGAATTTAAGAGAGCTGTTAATTATCCCAAGAATATCTTTAGAAAGGGAATGTGTTGTGTTGGAATTTAAGAGAGCTGTTAATTATCCCTAGAAAATCTTTAGAAAGGGAATGTGTTGTGTTGGAATTTAAGAGAGCTGTTAATTATCCCTAGAATATCTTTAGAAAGGGAATGTATTGTTTGGGAATTTAAGAGAGCTGTTAATTATCCCAAGAATATCTTTAGAAAGGGAATGTGTTGTGTTGGAATTTTAGAGAGCTGTTAATTATCCTTAGAATATCTTTAGAAAAGCAATGTGTTGTGTTGGAATTTAAGAGAGCTCTTAATTATCCCTAGCATATTTTTAGAAAGGGAATGTGTTGTGTTGGAATTTAAGAGAGCTGTTAATTATCCATGGAATATATTTCGAAAGGGAATGTGTTGTGTTGGAATTTAAGAGAGCTGTTAATTATCCTTAGAATATCTTTAGAAAGGGAATGTGTTGTGTTGGAATGTAGGAGAGCTGTTAATTATCCCTAGAATATCTTTAGAAAGGGAATGTGTTGTGTGGGAATGTAAGAGAGCTGTTAAATAGCCCTAGAATATCTTTTGAATGGGAATGTGTCGTGTTGGAATTTAAGAGAGCTGTTAATTATCCCTAGAATATGTTTGGAAAGGGAATGTGTTGTGTGGGAATTTAAGAGAGTTGTTAATTTTCCCAATAATATCTTTAGAATGGGAATGTGTTATGTGGGAATTTAAGAGAGCTGTTAAATATCCTTAGAATATCTTTAGAATGGGAATGTGTTGTGTTGGAATTTAAGAGAGCTGTTAATTATCCCTAGAATATCTTTAGAAAGGGAATGTATTGTTTGGGAATTTAAGAGAGCTGTTAATTATCCCAAGAATATCTTTAGAAAGGGAATGTGTTGTGTTGGAATTTAAGAGAGCTGTTAATTATCCCTACAATATCTTTAAATGTGGGATGTGTTGTGTGGGAGTTTAAGAGAGCTGTTAATTATCCCTAGAATATTTTTAGAATGGGAATGTGTTGTGTGGGAATTTAAGAGAGCTGTTAATTATCCATGGAATATCTTTCGAAAGGGAATGTGTTGTGTTGGAATTTAAGAGAGCTGTTAATTACCCTAGAGTATCTTTCGAAAGGGAATGTGTTGTGTGGGAATTTAAGAGAGCTGTTAATTATCCTTAGAATATCTTTAGAAAGGGAATGTGTTGTGTTGGAATGTAGGAGAGCTGTTAATTATCCCTAGAATATCTTTAGAAAGGGAATGTGTTGTGTGGGAATGTAAGAGAGCTGTTAAATAGCCCTAGAATATCTTTAGAATGGGAATGTGTCGTGTTGGAATTTAAGAGAGCTGTTAATTATCCCTAGAATATGTTTGGAAAGGGAATGTGTTGTGTGGGAATTTAAGAGAGTTGTTAATTTTCCCAAGAATATCTTTAGAAAGGGAATGTGTTGTGTGGGAATTTAAGAGCGCTGTTAATTATCCCTTGAATATCTTTAGAAAATGATTGTGATTTGTTGGAATTTAAGATAGCTGTTAATTACCCTAGAATATCTTTCGAAAGGGAATGTGTTGTGTTGGAATTTAAGATTGCTGTTGATTATCCCTGGAATATCGTTAGAAAGGGAATGTGTTATGTGGGAATTTAAGAGAGCTGTTAATTATTCCAAGAATATCATTAGAAAGGGAATGTGTTGTGTTGGAATTTACGAGAGCTGTTAATTATCCCTAGAATATCTTTAGAAAGGGAATGTGTTGTGTGGGAATTTAAGAGAGTTGTTAATTTTCCCAAGAATATCTTTAGAAAGGGAATGTGTTGTGTGGGAATTTAAGAGAGTTGTTAATTATCCCTAGAATATCTTTAGAAAGGGAATGTGTTGTGTTGGAATTTAAGATAGCTGTTAATTACCCTAGAATATCTTTCGAAAGGGAATGTGTTGTGTTGGAATTTAAGAGAGCTCTTAATTATCCCTAGCATATTTTTAGAAAGGGAATGTGTTGTGTTGGAATTTAAGAGAGCTGTTAATTATCCCTACAATATCTTTAGAAAGGGAATGTGTTGTGTTGGAATTTAAGAGAGCTGGTAATTACCCTAGAATATATTTCGAAAGGGAATGTGTTGTGTGGGAATTTAAGACAGTTGTTAATTTTCCTCAAGAATATCTTTAGAAAGGGAATGTGTTGTTTTGTAATTTTAAGAGAGCTGTTAATTATCCCTAGAATATCTTTAGAAAGGGAATGTGTTGTGTGGGAATTTAAGAGAGTTGTTAATTATCCCTAGAATATCTTTAGAAAGGGAATGTGTTGTGTTGGAATTTAAGAGAGCTGTTAATTACCCTAGAGTATCTTTCGAAAGGGAATGTGTTGTTTGGGAATTTAAGAGAGCTGTTAATTATCCCTAGAATATCTTTAGAAAGGGAATGTGTTGTGTGAGAATTTAAGAGAGCTGTTAATTATCCTTAGGATATCTTTAGAAAGGGAATGTGTTGTGTTGGAATGTAGGAGAGCTGTTAATTATCCCTAGAATATCTTTAGAATGGGAATGTGTCGTGTTGGAATTTAAGAGAGCTGTTAATTATCCCTAGAATATGTTTGGAAAGGGAATGTGTTGTGTGGGAATTTAAGAGAGTTGTTAATTTTCCCAAGAATATCTTTAGAAAGGGAATGTGTTGTGTGGGAATTTAAGAGAGCTGTTAATTACCCTAGAATATCTTTCGAAAGGGAATGTGTTGTGTTGGAATTTAAGATTGCTGTTGATTATCCCTGGAATATCGTTAGAAAGGGAATGTGTTATGTGGGAATTTAAGAGAGCTGTTAATTATTCCAAGAATATCATTAGAAAGGGAATGTGTTGTGTTGGAATTCACGAGAGCTGTTAATTATCCCTGGAATATCTTTAGAAAGGGAATGTGTTGTGTGGGAATGTAGGAGACCTGTTAATTACCCCTAGAATATCTTTAGAAAGGGAATGTGTTGTGTGGGAATGTAAGAGAGCTGTTAATTATCCCTTGAATATCTTTAGAAAATGATTGTGTTGTGTTGGAATTTAAGATAGCTGTTAATTATCCCAAGAATATCTTTAGAAAGGGAATGTGTTGTGTTGGAATTTAAGAGAGCTGTTAATTATCCCTAGAATATCTTTAGAAAGGGAATGTGGTGTGTTGGAATTTAAGACAGCTGTTAATTGTCCCTGGAATATCTTTAGAAAGGGAATGTGTTGTGTGGGAATGTAGGAGACCTGTTAATTACCCCTAGAATATCTTTAGAAAGGGAATGTGTTGTGTGGGAATGTAAGAGAGCTGTTAATTATCCCTAGAATATTTTTAGAATGGGAATGTGTTGTGTGGGAATTTAAGAGAGCTGTTAATTATCCCTAGCATATTTTTAGAAAGGGAATGTGTTGTGTTGGAATTTAAGAGAGCTGTTAATTATCCCTACAATATCTTTAGGAAGGGAATGTGTTGTGTTGGAATTTAAGAGAGCTGGTAATTACCCTAGAATATCTTTCGAAAGGGAATGTGTTGTGTGGGAATTTAAGAGAGTTGTTAATTTTCCCAATAATATCTTTAGAAAGGGAATGTGTTGTGTTGGAATTTAAGAGAGCTGTTAATTATCCCTAGAAAATCTTTAGAAAGGGAATGTGTTGTGTTGGAATTTTAAGAGAGCTGTTAATTATCCCTAGAATATCTTTACAAAGGGAATGTGTTGTGTTGGAATTTAAGAGAGCTGTTAGTTATCCCTAGAATATCTTTACAGAGGGAATTTGTTGTGTTGGAATTTAAGAGAGCTGTTAATTATCCCTGGAATATCTTTAGAAAGGGAATGTGTTGTGTGGGAATGTAGGAGACCTGTTAATAACCCCTAGAATATCTTTAGAAAGGGAATGTGTTTTGTGGGAATGTAAGAGAGCTGTTAATTATCCCTTGAATATCTTTAGAAAATGATTGTGTTGTGTTGGAATTTAAGATAGCTGTTAATTATCCCAAGAATATCTTTAGAAAGGGAATGTGTTGTGTTGGAATTTAAGAGAGTTGTTAATTATCCCTAGTATATCTTTAGAAAGGGAATGTGTTGTGTTGGAATTTAAGAGAGCTGTTAATTATCCCTAGAATATCTTTAGAAAGGGAATGTGATGTGTTGGAATTTAAGAGAGCTGTTAGTTATCCCTAGAATATCTTTAAATGTGGGATGTGTTGTGTGGGTGTTTAAGAGAGCTGTTAATTATCCCTTGAATATCTTTAGAAAATGATTGTGTTGTGTTGGAATTTAAGATAGCTGTTAATTATCCCAAGAATATCTTTAGAAAGGGAATGTGTTGTGTTGGAATTTAAGAGAGCTGTTAATTATCCCTAGAATATTTTTAGAATGGGAATGTGTTGTGTGGGAATTTAAGAGAGCTGTTAATTATCCCTAGAATATGTTTGGAAAGGGAATGTGTTGTGTGGGAATTTAAGAGAGTTGTTAATTTTCCCAATAATATCTTTAGAATGGGAATGTGTTATGTGGGAATTTAAGAGAGCTGTTAAATATCCTTAGAATATCTTTAGAATGGGAATGTGTTGTGTTGGAATTTAAGAGAGCTGTTAATTATCCCTAGAATATCTTTAGAAAGGGAATGTGTTGTGTGGGAATTTAAGAGAGTTGTTAATTATCCCTAGAATATCTTTAGAAAGGGAATGTGTTGTGTTGGAATTTAAGAGAGCTGTTAATTATCCCTAGAAAATCTTTAGAAAGGGAATGTGTTGTGTTGGAATTTAAGAGAGCTGTTAATTATCCCTAGAATATCTTTAGAAAGGGAATGTATTGTTTGGGAATTTAAGAGAGCTGTTAATTATCCCAAGAATATCTTTAGAAAGGGAATGTGTTGTGTTGGAATTTAAGAGAGCTGTTAATTATCCCTAGAAAATCTTTAGAAAGGGAATGTGTTGTGTTGGAATTTAAGAGAGCTGTTAATTATCCCTAGAATATCTTTAGAAAGGGAATGTATTGTTTGGGAATTTAAGAGAGCTGTTAATTATCCCAAGAATATCTTTAGAAAGGGAATGTGTTGTGTTGGAATTTTAGAGAGCTGTTAATTATCCTTAGAATATCTTTAGAAAAGCAATGTGTTGTGTTGGAATTTAAGAGAGCTCTTAATTATCCCTAGCATATTTTTAGAAAGGGAATGTGTTGTGTTGGAATTTAAGAGAGCTGTTAATTATCCATGGAATATATTTCGAAAGGGAATGTGTTGTGTTGGAATTTAAGAGAGCTGTTAATTATCCTTAGAATATCTTTAGAAAGGGAATGTGTTGTGTTGGAATGTAGGAGAGCTGTTAATTATCCCTAGAATATCTTTAGAAAGGGAATGTGTTGTGTGGGAATGTAAGAGAGCTGTTAAATAGCCCTAGAATATCTTTTGAATGGGAATGTGTCGTGTTGGAATTTAAGAGAGCTGTTAATTATCCCTAGAATATGTTTGGAAAGGGAATGTGTTGTGTGGGAATTTAAGAGAGTTGTTCATTTTCCCAATAATATCTTTAGAATGGGAATGTGTTATGTGGGAATTTAAGAGAGCTGTTAAATATCCTTAGAATATCTTTAGAATGGGAATGTGTTGTGTTGGAATTTAAGAGAGCTGTTAATTATCCCTAGAATATCTTTAGAAAGGGAATGTATTGTTTGGGAATTTAAGAGAGCTGTTAATTATCCCAAGAATATCTTTAGAAAGGGAATGTGTTGTGTTGGAATTTAAGAGAGCTGTTAATTATCCCTACAATATCTTTAAATGTGGGATGTGTTGTGTGGGAGTTTAAGAGAGCTGTTAATTATCCCTAGAATATTTTTAGAATGGGAATGTGTTGTGTGGGAATTTAAGAGAGCTGTTAATTATCCATGGAATATCTTTCGAAAGGGAATGTGTTGTGTTGGAATTTAAGAGAGCTGTTAATTACCCTAGAGTATCTTTCGAAAGGGAATGTGTTGTGTGGGAATTTAAGAGAGCTGTTAATTATCCTTAGAATATCTTTAGAAAGGGAATGTGTTGTGTTGGAATGTAGGAGAGCTGTTAATTATCCCTAGAATATCTTTAGAAAGGGAATGTGTTGTGTGGGAATGTAAGAGAGCTGTTAAATAGCCCTAGAATATCTTTAGAATGGGAATGTGTCATGTTGGAATTTAAGAGAGCTGTTAATTATCCCTAGAATATGTTTGGAAAGGGAATGTGTTGTGTGGGAATTTAAGAGAGTTGTTAATTTTCCCAAGAATATCTTTAGAAAGGGAATGTGTTGTGTGGGAATTTAAGAGCGCTGTTAATTATCCCTTGAATATCTTTAGAAAATGATTGTGATTTGTTGGAATTTAAGATAGCTGTTAATTACCCTAGAATATCTTTCGAAAGGGAATGTGTTGTGTTGGAATTTAAGATTGCTGTTGATTATCCCTGGAATATCGTTAGAAAGGGAATGTGTTATGTGGGAATTTAAGAGAGCTGTTAATTATTCCAAGAATATCATTAGAAAGGGAATGTGTTGTGTTGGAATTTACGAGAGCTGTTAATTATCCCTAGAATATCTTTAGAAAGGGAATGTGTTGTGTGGGAATTTAAGAGAGTTGTTAATTTTCCCAAGAATATCTTTAGAAAGGGAATGTGTTGTGTGGGAATTTAAGAGAGTTGTTAATTATCCCTAGAATATCTTTAGAAAGGGAATGTGTTGTGTTGGAATTTAAGATAGCTGTTAATTACCCTAGAATATCTTTCGAAAGGGAATGTGTTGTGTTGGAATTTAAGAGAGCTCTTAATTATCCCTAGCATATTTTTAGAAAGGGAATGTGTTGTGTTGGAATTTAAGAGAGCTGTTAATTATCCCTACAATATCTTTAGAAAGGGAATGTGTTGTGTTGGAATTTAAGAGAGCTGGTAATTACCCTAGAATATATTTCGAAAGGGAATGTGTTGTGTGGGAATTTAAGACAGTTGTTAATTTTCCTCAAGAATATCTTTAGAAAGGGAATGTGTTGTTTTGTAATTTTAAGAGAGCTGTTAATTATCCCTAGAATATCTTTAGAAAGGGAATGTGTTGTGTGGGAATTTAAGAGAGTTGTTAATTATCCCTAGAATATCTTTAGAAAGGGAATGTGTTGTGTTGGAATTTAAGAGAGCTGTTAATTACCCTAGAGTATCTTTCGAAAGGGAATGTGTTGTTTGGGAATTTAAGAGAGCTGTTAATTATCCCTAGAATATCTTTAGAAAGGGAATGTGTTGTGTGAGAATTTAAGAGAGCTGTTAATTATCCTTAGGATATCTTTAGAAAGGGAATGTGTTGTGTTGGAATGTAGGAGAGCTGTTAATTATCCCTAGAATATCTTTAGAATGGGAATGTGTCGTGTTGGAATTTAAGAGAGCTGTTAATTATCCCTAGAATATGTTTGGAAAGGGAATGTGTTGTGTGGGAATTTAAGAGAGTTGTTAATTTTCCCAAGAATATCTTTAGAAAGGGAATGTGTTGTGTGGGAATTTAAGAGAGCTGTTAATTACCCTAGAATATCTTTCGAAAGGGAATGTGTTGTGTTGGAATTTAAGATTGCTGTTGATTATCCCTGGAATATCGTTAGAAAGGGAATGTGTTATGTGGGAATTTAAGAGAGCTGTTAATTATTCCAAGAATATCATTAGAAAGGGAATGTGTTGTGTTGGAATTCACGAGAGCTGTTAATTATCCCTAGAATATCTTTAGAAAGGGAATGTGTTGTGTTGGAATTTAAGAGAGCTGTTAATTATCCCTAGAAAATCATTAGAAAGGGAATGTGTTGTGTTGGAATTTTAAGAGAGCTGTTAATTATCCCTAGAATATCTTTAGAACGGGAATGTGTTGTGTGGGAATTTAAGAGAGGTGTTAATTTTCCCAAGAATATCTTTAGAAAGGGAATGTGTTGTGTGGAAATTTAAGAGAGTTGTTAATTATCCCTAGAATATCTTTAGAAAGGGGATGTGTTGTGTTGGAATTTAAGAGAGCTGTTAATTATCCCTAGAAAATCTTTAGAAAGGGAATGTGTTGTGTTGGAATTTTAAGAGAGCTGTTTATTATCCCTAGAATATCTTTAGAAAGGGAATGTGTTGTGTTGGAATTTAAGAGAGCTGTTAGTTATCCCTAGAATATCTTTACAAAGGGATTGTGTTGTGTTGGAATTTAAGAGAGCTGTTAATTATGCCTAGAATATCTTTAGAAAGGGAATGTGATGTGTTGGAATTTAAGAGAGCTGTTAGTAATCCCTAGAATATCTTTAAATGTGGGATGTGTTGTGTGGGAGTTTAAGAGAGCTGTTAATTATCCCTAGAATATTTTTAGAATGGGAATGTGTTGTGTGGGAATTTAAGAGAGCTGTTAATTATCCCTGGAATATCTTTAGAAAGGGAATGTGTTGTGTGGGAATGTAGGAGACCTGTTAATTACCCCTAGAATATCTTTAGAAAGGGAATGTGTTGTTTTGGAATTTAAGAGAGCTGTTAGTTATCCCTAGAATATCTTTAAATGTGGGATGTGTTGTGTGGGTGTTTAAGAGAGCTGTTAATTATCCCTAGAATATCTTTAGAAAGGGAATGTGGTGTGTTGGAATTTAAGACAGCTGTTAATTATCCCTGGAATATCTTTAGAAAGGGAATGTGTTGTGTGGGAATGTAGGAGACCTGTTAATTATCCCTAGAATATTTTTAGAAAGGGAATGTGATGTTTTGGAATTTAAGAGAGCTGTTAGTTATCCCTAGAATATCTTTAAATGTGGGATGTGTTGTGTGGGTGTTTAAGAGAGCTGTTAATTATCCCTAGAATATCTTTAGAAAGGGAATGTGGTGTGTTGGAATTTAAGACAGCTGTTAATTATCCCTGGAATATCTTTAGAAAGGGAATGTGTTGTGTGGGAATGTAGGAGACCTGTTAATTACCCCTAGAATATCTTTAGAAAGGGAATGTGTTGTGTTGGAATTCACGAGAGCTGTTAATTATCCCTAGAATATCTTTAGAAAGGGAATGTGTTGTGTTGGAATTTAAGAGAGCTGTTAATTATCCCTAGAAAATCATTAGAAAGGGAATGTGTTGTGTTGGAATTTTAAGAGAGCTGTTAATTATCCCTAGAATATCTTTAGAACGGGAATGTGTTGTGTGGGAATTTAAGAGAGGTGTTAATTTTCCCAAGAATATCTTTAGAAAGGGAATGTGTTGTGTGGAAATTTAAGAGAGTTGTTAATTATCCCTAGAATATCTTTAGAAAGGGGATGTGTTGTGTTGGAATTTAAGAGAGCTGTTAATTATCCCTATAAAATCTTTAGAAAGGGAATGTGTTGTGTTGGAATTTTAAGAGAGCTGTTTATTATCCCTAGAATATCTTTAGAAAGGGAATGTGTTGTGTTGGAATTTAAGAGAGCTGTTAGTTATCCCTAGAATATCTTTACAAAGGGAATGTGTTGTGTTGGAATTTAAGAGAGCTGTTAATTATGCCTAGAATATCTTTAGAAAGGGAATGTGATGTGTTGGAATTTAAGAGAGCTGTTAGTAATCCCTAGAATATCTTTAAATGTGGGATGTGTTGTGTGGGAGTTTAAGAGAGCTGTTAATTATCCCTAGAATATTTTTAGAATGGGAATGTGTTGTGTGGGAATTTAAGAGAGCTGTTAATTATCCCTAGAATATCTTTAGAAAGGGAATGTGGTGTGTTGGAATTTAAGACAGCTGTTAATTATCCTTAGAATATTTTTAGAATGGGAATGTGTTGTGTGGGAATTTAAGAGAGCTGTTAATTATCCCTGGAATATCTTTAGAAAGGGAATGTGTTGTGTGGGAATGTAGGAGACCTGTTAATTACCCCTAGAATATCTTTAGAAAGGGAATGTGTTGTTTTGGAATTTAAGAGAGCTGTTAGTTATCCCTAGAATATCTTTAAATGTGGGATGTGTTGTGTGGGTGTTTAAGAGAGCTGTTAATTATCCCTAGAATATCTTTAGAAAGGGAATGTGGTGTGTTGGAATTTAAGACAGCTGTTAATTATCCCTGGAATATCTTTAGAAAGGGAATGTGTTGTGTGGGAATGTAGGAGACCTGTTAATTACCCCTAGAATATCTTTAGAAAGGGAATGTGTTGTGTGGGAATGTAAGAGAGCTGTTAATTATTCCTTGAATATCTTTAGAAAATGATTGTGTTGTGTTGGAATTTAAGATAGCTGTTAATTATCCCAAGAATATCTTTAGAAAGGGAATGTGTTGTGTTGGAATTTAAGAGAGCTGTTAATTATCCCTAGAATATTTTTAGAATGGGAATGTGTTGTGTGGGAATTTAAGAGAGCTGTTAATTATCCCTAGAATATTTTTAAAATGGGAATGTGTTGTGTGGGAATTTAAGAGAGCTGTTAATTATCCCTAGCATATTTTTAGAAAGGGAATGTGTTGTGTTGGAATTTAAGAGAGCTGTTAATTATCCCTACAATATCTTTAGGAAGGGAATGTGTTGTGTTGGAATTTAAGAGAGCTGGTAATTACCCTAGAATATATTTCGAAAGGGAATGTGTTGTGTGGGAATTTAAGAGAGTTGTTAATTATCCCTAGAATATCTTTAGAAAGGGAATGTGTTGTGTTGGAATTTAAGAGAGCTGTTAATTATCCCTAGAAAATCTTTAGAAAGGGAATGTGTTGTGTTGAAATTTTAAGAGAGCTGTTAATTATCCCTAGAATATCTTTACAAAGGGAATGTGTTGTGTTGGAATTTAAGAGAGCTGTTAATTATCCCTAGAAAATCTTTAGAAAGGGAATGTGTTGTGTTGGAATTTAAGAGAGCTGGTAATTACCCTAGAATATCTTTCGAAAGGGAATGTGTTGTGTGGGAATTTAAGAGTTGTTAATTTTCCCAAGAATATCTTTAGAAAGGGAATGTGTTGTGTGGGAATTTAAGAGAGTTGTTAATTATCCCTAGAATATCTTTAGAAAGGGAATGTGTTGTGTTGGAATTTAAGAGAGCTGTTAATTATCCCTAGAAAATCTTTAGAAAGGGAATGTGTTGTGTTGGAATTTTAAGAGAGCTGTTAATTATCCCTAGAAAATCTTTAGAAAGGGAATGTGTTGTGTTGAAATTTTAAGAGAGCTGTTAATTATCCCTAGAATATCTTTACAAAGGGAATGTGTTGTGTTGGAATTTAAGAGAGCTGTTAATTATCCCTAGAAAATCTTTAGAAAGGGAATGTGTTGTGTTGGAATTTAAGAGAGCTGGTAATTACCCTAGAATATCTTTCGAAAGGGAATGTGTTGTGTGGGAATTTAAGAGAGTTGTTAATTTTCCCAAGAATATCTTTAGAAAGGGAATGTGTTGTGTTGGAATTTAAGAGAGCTGTTAATTATCCCTAGAAAATCTATAGAAAGGGAATGTGTTGTGTGGGAATTTAAGAGTTGTTAATTTTCCCAAGAATATCTTTAGAAAGGGAATGTGTTGTGTGGGAATTTAAGAGAGTTGTTAATTATCCCTAGAATATCTTTAGAAAGGGAATGTGTTGTGTTGGAATTTAAGAGAGCTGTTAATTATCCCTAGAAAATCTTTAGAAAGGGAATGTGTTGTGTTGGAATTTTAAGAGAGCTGTTAATTATCCCTAGAATATCTTTACAAAGGGAATGTGTTGTGTTGGAATTTAAGAGAGCTGTTAGTTATCCCTAGAATATCTTTACAGAGGGAATTTGTTGTGTTGGAATTTAAGAGAGCTGTTAATTATCCCTGGAATATCTTTAGAAAGGGAATGTGTTGTGTGGGAATGTAGGAGACCTGTTAATAACCCCTAGAATATCTTTAGAAAGGGAATGTGTTTTGTGGGAATGTAAGAGAGCTGTTAATTATCCCTTGAATATCTTTAGAAAATGATTGTGTTGTGTGGGAGTTTAAGAGAGCTGTTAATTATCCCTAGAATATTTTTAGAATGGGAATGTGTTGTGTGGGAATTTAAGAGAGCTGTTAATTATCCCTAGAATATCTTTAGAAAGGGAATGTGGTGTGTTGGAATTTAAGACAGCTGTTAATTATCCTTAGAATATTTTTAGAATGGGAATGTGTTGTGTGGGAATTTAAGAGAGCTGTTAATTATCCCTGGAATATCTTTAGAAAGGGAATGTGTTGTGTGGGAATGTAGGAGACCTGTTAATTACCCCTAGAATATCTTTAGAAAGGGAATGTGTTGTTTTGGAATTTAAGAGAGCTGTTAGTTATCCCTAGAATATCTTTAAATGTGGGATGTGTTGTGTGGGTGTTTAAGAGAGCTGTTAATTATCCCTAGAATATCTTTAGAAAGGGAATGTGGTGTGTTGGAATTTAAGACAGCTGTTAATTATCCCTGGAATATCTTTAGAAAGGGAATGTGTTGTGTGGGAATGTAGGAGACCTGTTAATTACCCCTAGAATATCTTTAGAAAGGGAATGTGTTGTGTGGGAATGTAAGAGAGCTGTTAATTATTCCTTGAATATCTTTAGAAAATGATTGTGTTGTGTTGGAATTTAAGATAGCTGTTAATTATCCCAAGAATATCTTTAGAAAGGGAATGTGTTGTGTTGGAATTTAAGAGAGCTGTTAATTATCCCTAGAATATTTTTAGAATGGGAATGTGTTGTGTGGGAATTTAAGAGAGCTGTTAATTATCCCTAGAATATTTTTAAAATGGGAATGTGTTGTGTGGGAATTTAAGAGAGCTGTTAATTATCCCTAGCATATTTTTAGAAAGGGAATGTGTTGTGTTGGAATTTAAGAGAGCTGTTAATTATCCCTACAATATCTTTAGGAAGGGAATGTGTTGTGTTGGAATTTAAGAGAGCTGGTAATTACCCTAGAATATCTTTCGAAAGGGAATGTGTTGTGTGGGAATTTAAGAGAGTTGTTAATTATCCCTAGAATATCTTTAGAAAGGGAATGTGTTGTGTTGGAATTTAAGAGAGCTGTTAATTATCCCTAGAAAATCTTTAGAAAGGGAATGTGTTGTGTTGAAATTTTAAGAGAGCTGTTAATTATCCCTAGAATATCTTTACAAAGGGAATGTGTTGTGTTGGAATTTAAGAGAGCTGTTAATTATCCCTAGAAAATCTTTAGAAAGGGAATGTGTTGTGTTGGAATTTAAGAGAGCTGGTAATTACCCTAGAATATCTTTCGAAAGGGAATGTGTTGTGTGGGAATTTAAGAGAGTTGTTAATTTTCCCAAGAATATCTTTAGAAAGGGAATGTGTTGTGTTGGAATTTAAGAGAGCTGTTAATTATCCCTAGAAAATCTATAGAAAGGGAATGTGTTGTGTGGGAATTTAAGAGTTGTTAATTTTCCCAAGAATATCTTTAGAAAGGGAATGTGTTGTGTGGGAATTTAAGAGAGTTGTTAATTATCCCTAGAATATCTTTAGAAAGGGAATGTGTTGTGTTGGAATTTAAGAGAGCTGTTAATTATCCCTAGAAAATCTTTAGAAAGGGAATGTGTTGTGTTGGAATTTTAAGAGAGCTGTTAATTATCCCTAGAATATCTTTACAAAGGGAATGTGTTGTGTTGGAATTTAAGAGAGCTGTTAGTTATCCCTAGAATATCTTTACAGAGGGAATTTGTTGTGTTGGAATTTAAGAGAGCTGTTAATTATCCCTGGAATATCTTTAGAAAGGGAATGTGTTGTGTGGGAATGTAGGAGACCTGTTAATAACCCCTAGAATATCTTTAGAAAGGGAATGTGTTTTGTGGGAATGTAAGAGAGCTGTTAATTATCCCTTGAATATCTTTAGAAAATGATTGTGTTGTGTGGGAGTTTAAGAGAGCTGTTAATTATCCCTAGAATATTTTTAGAATGGGAATGTGTTGTGTGGGAATTTAAGAGAGCTGTTAATTATCCCTAGAATATCTTTAGAAAGGGAATGTGGTGTGTTGGAATTTAAGACAGCTGTTAATTATCCTTAGAATATTTTTAGAATGGGAATGTGTTGTGTGGGAATTTAAGAGAGCTGTTAATTATCCCTGGAATATCTTTAGAAAGGGAATGTGTTGTGTGGGAATGTAGGAGACCTGTTAATTACCCCTAGAATATCTTTAGAAAGGGAATGTGTTGTTTTGGAATTTAAGAGAGCTGTTAGTTATCCCTAGAATATCTTTAAATGTGGGATGTGTTGTGTGGGTGTTTAAGAGAGCTGTTAATTATCCCTAGAATATCTTTAGAAAGGGAATGTGGTGTGTTGGAATTTAAGACAGCTGTTAATTATCCCTGGAATATCTTTAGAAAGGGAATGTGTTGTGTGGGAATGTAGGAGACCTGTTAATTACCCCTAGAATATCTTTAGAAAGGGAATGTGTTGTGTGGGAATGTAAGAGAGCTGTTAATTATTCCTTGAATATCTTTAGAAAATGATTGTGTTGTGTTGGAATTTAAGATAGCTGTTAATTATCCCAAGAATATCTTTAGAAAGGGAATGTGTTGTGTTGGAATTTAAGAGAGCTGTTAATTATCCCTAGAATATTTTTAGAATGGGAATGTGTTGTGTGGGAATTTAAGAGAGCTGTTAATTATCCCTAGAATATTTTTAAAATGGGAATGTGTTGTGTGGGAATTTAAGAGAGCTGTTAATTATCCCTAGCATATTTTTAGAAAGGGAATGTGTTGTGTTGGAATTTAAGAGAGCTGTTAATTATCCCTACAATATCTTTAGGAAGGGAATGTGTTGTGTTGGAATTTAAGAGAGCTGGTAATTACCCTAGAATATCTTTCGAAAGGGAATGTGTTGTGTGGGAATTTAAGAGAGTTGTTAATTATCCCTAGAATATCTTTAGAAAGGGAATGTGTTGTGTTGGAATTTAAGAGAGCTGTTAATTATCCCAAGAATATCTTTAGAAAGGGAATGTGTTGTGTTGGAATTTAAGAGAGTTGTTAATTATCCCTAGAATATCTTTAGAAAGGGAATGTGTTGTGTTGGAATTTAAGAGAGCTGTTAATTATCCCTAGAATATCTTTAGAAAGGGAATGTGATGTGTTGGAATTTAAGAGAGCTGTTAGTTATCCCTAGAATATCTTTAAATGTGGGATGTGTTGTGTGGGTGTTTAAGAGAGCTGTTAATTATCCCTAGAATATCTTTAGAAAGGGAATGTGGTGTGTTGGAATTTAAGACAGCTGTTAATTATCCCTGGAATATCTTTAGAAAGGGAATGTGTTGTGTGGGAATGTAGGAGACCTGTTAATTACCCCTAGAATATCTTTAGAAAGGGAATGTGTTGTGTGGGAATGTAAGAGAGCTGTTAATTATCCCTAGAATATTTTTAGAATGGGAATGTGTTGTGTGGGAATTTAAGAGAGCTGTTAATTATCCCTAGCATATTTTTAGAAAGGGAATGTGTTGTGTTGGAATTTAAGAGAGCTGTTAATTATCCCTACAATATCTTTAGGAAGGGAATGTGTTGTGTTGGAATTTAAGAGAGCTGGTAATTACCCTAGAATATCTTTCGAAAGGGAATGTGTTGTGTGGGAATTTAAGAGAGTTGTTAATTTTCCCAAGAATATCTTTAGAAAGGGAATGTGTTGTGTTGGAATTTAAGAGAGCTGTTAATTATCCCTAGAAAATCTTTAGAAAGGGAATGTGTTGTGTTGGAATTTTAAGAGAGCTGTTAATTATCCCTAGAATATCTTTACAAAGGGAATGTGTTGTGTTGGAATTTAAGAGAGCTGTTAGTTATCCCTAGAATATCTTTACAGAGGGAATTTGTTGTGTTGGAATTTAAGAGAGCTGTTAATTATCCCTGGAATATCTTTAGAAAGGGAATGTGTTGTGTGGGAATTTAAGAGAGTTGTTAATTTTCCCAAGAATATCTTTAGAAAGGGAATGTGTTGTGTTGGAATTTAAGAGAGCTGTTAATTATCCCTAGAAAATCTATAGAAAGGGCATGTGTTGTGTGGGAATTTAAGAGTTGTTAATTTTCCCAAGAATATCTTTAGAAAGGGAATGTGTTGTGTGGGAATTTAAGAGAGTTGTTAATTATCCCTAGAATATCTTTAGAAAGGGAATGTGTTGTGTTGGAATTTAAGAGAGCTGTTAATTATCCCTAGAAAATCTTTAGAAAGGGAATGTGTTGTGTTGGAATTTTAAGAGAGCTGTTAATTATCCCTAGAATATCTTTACAAAGGGAATGTGTTGTGTTGGAATTTAAGAGAGCTGTTAGTTATCCCTAGAATATCTTTACAGAGGGAATTTGTTGTGTTGGAATTTAAGAGAGCTGTTAATTATCCCTGGAATATCTTTAGAAAGGGAATGTGTTGTGTGGGAATGTAGGAGACCTGTTAATAACCCCTAGAATATCTTTAGAAAGGGAATGTGTTTTGTGGGAATGTAAGAGAGCTGTTAATTATCCCTTGAATATCTTTAGAAAATGATTGTGTTGTGTGGGAGTTTAAGAGAGCTGTTAATTATCCCTAGAATATTTTTAGAATGGGAATGTGTTGTGTGGGAATTTAAGAGAGCTGTTAATTATCCCTAGAATATCTTTAGAAAGGGAATGTGGTGTGTTGGAATTTAAGACAGCTGTTAATTATCCTTAGAATATTTTTAGAATGGGAATGTGTTGTGTGGGAATTTAAGAGAGCTGTTAATTATCCCTGGAATATCTTTAGAAAGGGAATGTGTTGTGTGGGAATGTAGGAGACCTGTTAATTACCCCTAGAATATCTTTAGAAAGGGAATGTGTTGTTTTGGAATTTAAGAGAGCTGTTAGTTATCCCTAGAATATCTTTAAATGTGGGATGTGTTGTGTGGGTGTTTAAGAGAGCTGTTAATTATCCCTAGAATATCTTTAGAAAGGGAATGTGGTGTGTTGGAATTTAAGACAGCTGTTAATTATCCCTGGAATATCTTTAGAAAGGGAATGTGTTGTGTGGGAATGTAGGAGACCTGTTAATTACCCCTAGAATATCTTTAGAAAGGGAATGTGTTGTGTGGGAATGTAAGAGAGCTGTTAATTATTCCTTGAATATCTTTAGAAAATGATTGTGTTTTGTTGGAATTTAAGATAGCTGTTAATTATCCCAAGAATATCTTTAGAAAGGGAATGTGTTGTGTTGGAATTTAAGAGAGCTGTTAATTATCCCTAGAATATTTTTAGAATGGGAATGTGTTGTGTGGGAATTTAAGAGAGCTGTTAATTATCCCTAGAATATTTTTAAAATGGGAATGTGTTGTGTGGGAATTTAAGAGAGCTGTTAATTATCCCTAGCATATTTTTAGAAAGGGAATGTGTTGTGTTGGAATTTAAGAGAGCTGTTAATTATCCCTACAATATCTTTAGGAAGGGAATGTGTTGTGTTGGAATTTAAGAGAGCTGGTAATTACCCTAGAATATCTTTCGAAAGGGAATGTGTTGTGTGGGAATTTAAGAGAGTTGTTAATTATCCCTAGAATATCTTTAGAAAGGGAATGTGTTGTGTTGGAATTTAAGAGAGCTGTTAATTATCCCAAGAATATCTTTAGAAAGGGAATGTGTTGTGTTGGAATTTAAGAGAGTTGTTAATTATCCCTAGAATATCTTTAGAAAGGGAATGTGTTGTGTTGGAATTTAAGAGAGCTGTTAATTATCCCTAGAATATCTTTAGAAAGGGAATGTGATGTGTTGGAATTTAAGAGAGCTGTTAGTTATCCCTAGAATATCTTTAAATGTGGGATGTGTTGTGTGGGTGTTTAAGAGAGCTGTTAATTATCCCTAGAATATCTTTAGAAAGGGAATGTGGTGTGTTGGAATTTAAGACAGCTGTTAATTATCCCTGGAATATCTTTAGAAAGGGAATGTGTTGTGTGGGAATGTAGGAGACCTGTTAATTACCCCTAGAATATCTTTAGAAAGGGAATGTGTTGTGTGGGAATGTAAGAGAGCTGTTAATTATCCCTAGAATATTTTTAGAATGGGAATGTGTTGTGTGGGAATTTAAGAGAGCTGTTAATTATCCCTAGCATATTTTTAGAAAGGGAATGTGTTGTGTTGGAATTTAAGAGAGCTGTTAATTATCCCTACAATATCTTTAGGAAGGGAATGTGTTGTGTTGGAATTTAAGAGAGCTGGTAATTACCCTAGAATATCTTTCGAAAGGGAATGTGTTGTGTGGGAATTTAAGAGAGTTGTTAATTTTCCCAAGAATATCTTTAGAAAGGGAATGTGTTGTGTTGGAATTTAAGAGAGCTGTTAATTATCCCTAGAAAATCTTTAGAAAGGGAATGTGTTGTGTTGGAATTTTAAGAGAGCTGTTAATTATCCCTAGAATATCTTTACAAAGGGAATGTGTTGTGTTGGAATTTAAGAGAGCTGTTAGTTATCCCTAGAATATCTTTACAGAGGGAATTTGTTGTGTTGGAATTTAAGAGAGCTGTTAATTATCCCTGGAATATCTTTAGAAAGGGAATGTGTTGTGTGGGAATGTAGGAGACCTGTTAATAACCCCTAGAATATCTTTAGAAAGGGAATGTGTTTTGTGGGAATGTAAGAGAGCTGTTAATTATCCCTTGAATATCTTTAGAAAATGATTGTGTTGTGTTGGAATTTAAGATAGCTGTTAATTATCCCAAGAATATCTTTAGAAAGGGAATGTGTTGTGTTGGAATTTAAGAGAGTTGTTAATTATCCCTAGTATATCTTTAGAAAGGGAATGTGGTGTGTTGGAATTTAAGACAGCTGTTAATTATCCTTAGAATATTTTTAGAATGGGAATGTGTTGTGTGGGAATTTAAGAGAGCTGTTAATTATCCCTGGAATATCTTTAGAAAGGGAATGTGTTGTGTGGGAATGTAGGAGACCTGTTAATTACCCCTAGAATATCTTTAGAAAGGGAATGTGTTGTGTTGGAATTTAAGAGAGCTGGTAATTACCCTAGAATATCTTTCGAAAGGGAATGTGTTGTGTGGGAATTTAAGAGAGTTGTTAATTATCCCTAGAATATCTTTAGAAAGGGAATGTGTTGTGTTGGAATTTAAGAGAGCTGTTAATTATCCCTAGAAAATCTTTAGAAAGGGAATGTGTTGTGTTGAAATTTTAAGAGAGCTGTTAATTATCCCTAGAATATCTTTACAAAGGGAATGTGTTGTGTTGGAATTTAAGAGAGCTGTTAATTATCCCTAGAAAATCTTTAGAAAGGGAATGTGTTGTGTTGGAATTTAAGAGAGCTGGTAATTACCCTAGAATATCTTTCGAAAGGGAATGTGTTGTGTGGGAATTTAAGAGAGTTGTTAATTTTCCCAAGAATATCTTTAGAAAGGGAATGTGTTGTGTTGGAATTTAAGAGAGCTGTTAATTATCCCTAGAAAATCTATAGAAAGGGAATGTGTTGTGTGGGAATTTAAGAGTTGTTAATTTTCCCAAGAATATCTTTAGAAAGGGAATGTGTTGTGTTGGAATTTAAGAGAGCTGTTAATTATCCCTAGAAAATCTTTAGAAAGGGAATGTGTTGTGTTGGAATTTTAAGAGAGCTGTTAATTATCCCTAGAATATCTTTACAAAGGGAATGTGTTGTGTTGGAATTTAAGAGAGCTGTTAGTTATCCCTAGAATATCTTTACAGAGGGAATTTGTTGTGTTGGAATTTAAGAGAGCTGTTAATTATCCCTGGAATATCTTTAGAAAGGGAATGTGTTGTGTGGGAATGTAGGAGACCTGTTAATAACCCCTAGAATATCTTTAGAAAGGGAATGTGTTTTGTGGGAATGTAAGAGAGCTGTTAATTATCCCTTGAATATCTTTAGAAAATGATTGTGTTGTGTTGGAATTTAAGATAGCTGTTAATTATCCCAAGAATATCTTTAGAAAGGGAATGTGTTGTGTTGGAATTTAAGAGAGTTGTTAATTATCCCTAGAATATCTTTAGAAAGGGAATGTGTTGTGTTGGAATTTAAGAGAGCTGTTAATTATCCCTAGAATATCTTTAGAAAGGGAATGTGATGTGTTGGAATTTAAGAGAGCTGTTAGTTATCCCTAGAATATCTTTAAATGTGGGATGTGTTGTGTGGGTGTTTAAGAGAGCTGTTAATTATCCCTAGAATATCTTTAGAAAGGGAATGTGGTGTGTTGGAATTTAAGACAGCTGTTAATTATCCCTGGAATATCTTTAGAAAGGGAATGTGTTGTGTGGGAATGTAGGAGACCTGTTAATTACCCCTAGAATATCTTTAGAAAGGGAATGTGTTGTGTGGGAATGTAAGAGAGCTGTTAATTATCCCTAGAATATTTTTAGAATGGGAATGTGTTGTGTGGGAATTTAAGAGAGCTGTTAATTATCCCTAGCATATTTTTAGAAAGGGAATGTGTTGTGTTGGAATTTAAGAGAGCTGTTAATTATCCCTACAATATCTTTAGGAAGGGAATGTGTTGTGTTGGAATTTAAGAGAGCTGGTAATTACCCTAGAATATCTTTCGAAAGGGAATGTGTTGTGTGGGAATTTAAGAGAGTTGTTAATTTTCCCAATAATATCTTTAGAAAGGGAATGTGTTGTGTTGGAATTTAAGAGAGCTGTTAATTATCCCTAGAAAATCTTTAGAAAGGGAATGTGTTGTGTTGGAATTTTAAGAGAGCTGTTAATTATCCCTAGAATATCTTTACAAAGGGAATGTGTTGTGTTGGAATTTAAGAGAGCTGTTAGTTATCCCTAGAATATCTTTACAGAGGGAATTTGTTGTGTTGGAATTTAAGAGAGCTGTTAATTATCCCTGGAATATCTTTAGAAAGGGAATGTGTTGTGTGGGAATGTAGGAGACCTGTTAATAACCCCTAGAATATCTTTAGAAAGGGAATGTGTTTTGTGGGAATGTAAGAGAGCTGTTAATTATCCCTTGAATATCTTTAGAAAATGATTGTGTTGTGTTGGAATTTAAGATAGCTGTTAATTATCCCAAGAATATCTTTAGAAAGGGAATGTGTTGTGTTGGAATTTAAGAGAGTTGTTAATTATCCCTAGTATATCTTTAGAAAGGGAATGTGTTGTGTTGGAATTTAAGAGAGCTGTTAATTATCCCTAGAATATCTTTAGAAAGGGAATGTGATGTGTTGGAATTTAAGAGAGCTGTTAGTTATCCCTAGAATATCTTTAAATGTGGGATGTGTTGTGTGGGTGTTTAAGAGAGCTGTTAATTATCCCTAGAATATCTTTAGAAAGGGAATGTGGTGTGTTGGAATTTAAGACAGCTGTTAATTATCCCTGGAATATCTTTAGAAAGGGAATGTGTTGTGTGGGAATGTAGGAGACCTGTTAATTACCCCTAGAATATCTTTAGAAAGGGAATGTGTTGTGTGGGAATGTAAGAGAGCTGTTAATTATCCCTTGAATATCTTTAGAAAATGATTGTGTTGTGTTGGAATTTAAGATAGCTGTTAATTATCCCAAGAATATCTTTAGAAAGGGAATGTGTTGTGTTGGAATTTAAGAATGTTAAGAGAGCTGTTAATTATCCCTAGAATATTTTTAGAATGGGAATGTGAATGTGTTGTGTTGGAATTTAAGAGAGCTGTTAATTATCCCTAGAATATTTTTAGAAGCTGTTAATTGGGAATGTGTTGTGTGGGAATTTAAGAGAGCTGTTAATTATCCCTAGAATATTTTTAGAATGGGAATGTGTTGTGTGGGAATTTAAGAGAGCTGTTAATTATCCCTAGCATATTTTTAGAAAGGGAATGTGTTGTGTTGGAATTTAAGAGAGCTGTTAATTATTCCGACAATATCTTTAGGAAGGGAATGTGTTGTGTTGGAATTTAAGAGAGCTGGTAATTACCCTAGAATATCTTTCGAAAGGGAATGTGTTGTGTGGGAATTTAAGAGAGTTGTTAATTTTCCCAAGAATATCTTTAGAAAGGGAATGTGTTGTGTTGGAATTTAAGAGAGCTGTTAATTATCCCTAGAAAATCTTTAGAAAGGGAATGTGTTGTGTGGGAATTTAAGAGTTGTTAATTTTCCCAAGAATATCTTTAGAAAGGGAATGTGTTGTGTGGGAATTTAAGAGAGTTGTTAATTTTCCCAAGAATATCTTTAGAAAGGGAATGTGTTGTGTGGGAATTTAAGAGAGTTGTTAATTATCCCTAGAAAATCTTTAGAAAGGGAATGTGTTGTGTTGGAATTTTAAGAGAGCTGTTAATTATCCCAAGAATATCATTAGAAAGGGAATGTGTTGTGTTGGAATTTACGAGAGCTGTTAATTATCCCTAGAATATCTTTAAATGTGGGATGTGTTGTGTGGGAGTTTAAGAGAGCTGTTAATTATCCCTAGAATATTTTTAGAGTGGAAATGTGTTGTGTGGGAATTTAAGAGAGCTGTTAATTATCCCTAGAATATCTTTAGAAAGGGAATGTGGTGTGTTGGAATTTAAGACAGCTGTTAATTATCCCTAGAAAATCTTTAGAAAGGGAATGTGTTGTGTGGGAATTTAAGAGTTGTTAATTTTCCCAAGAATATCTTTAGAAAGGGAATGTGTTGTGTGGGAATTTAAGAGAGTTGTTAATTATCCCTAGAATATCTTTAGAAAGGGAATGTGTTGTGTGGGAATTTAAGAGAGTTGTTAATTATCCCTAGAATATCTTTAGAAAGGGAATGTGATGTGTTGGAATTTAAGAGAGCTGTTAGTTATCCCTAGAATATCTTTAAATGTGGCATGTGTTGTGTGGGAGTTTAAGAGAGCTGTTAATTATCCCTAGAATATTTTTAGAGTGGAAATGTGTTGTGTGGGAATTTAAGAGAGCTGTTAATTATCCCTAGAATATCTTTAGAAAGGGAATGTGGTGTGTTGGAATTTAAGACAGCTGTTAATTATCCCTAGAAAATCTTTAGAAAGGGAATGTGTTGTGTTGGAATTTTAAGAGAGCTGTTAATTATCCCTAGAATATCTTTACAAAGGGAATGTGTTGTGTTGGAATTTAAGAGAGCTGTTAGTTATCCCTAGAATATTTTTACAGAGGGAATTTGTTGTGTTGGAATTTAAGAGAGCTGTTAATTATCCCTGGAATATCTTTAGAAAGGGAATGTGTTGTGTGGGAATGTAGGAGACCTGTTAATAACCCCTAGAATATCTTTAGAAAGGGAATGTGTTTTGTGGGAATGTAAGAGAGCTGTTAATTATCCCTTGAATATCTTTAGAAAATGATTGTGTTGTGTTGGAATTTAAGATAGCTGTTAATTATCCCAAGAATATCTTTAGAAAGGGAATGTGTTGTGTTGGAATTTAAGAGAGCTGTTAATTATCCCTAGAATATTTTTAGAATGGGAATGTGTTGTGTGGGAATTTAAGAGAGCTGTTAATTATCCCTAGAATATTTTTAGAATGGGAATGTGTTGTGTGGGAATTTAAGAGAGCTGTTAATTATCCCTAGCATATTTTTAGAAAGGGAATGTGTTGTGTTGGAATTTAAGAGAGCTGTTAATTATTCCTACAATATCTTTAGGAAGGGAATGTGTTGTGTTGGAATTTAAGAGAGCTGGTAATTACCCTAGAATATCTTTCGAAAGGGAATGTGTTGTGTGGGAATTTAAGAGAGTTGTTAATTTTCCCAAGAATATCTTTAGAAAGGGAATGTGTTGTGTTGGAATTTAAGAGAGCTGTTAATTATCCCTAGAAAATCTTTAGGAAGGGAATGTGTTGTGTTGGAATTTAAGAGAGCTGGTAATTACCCTAGAATATCTTTAGAAAGGGAATGTGTTGTGTTGGAATTTAAGAGAGTTGTTAATTATCCCTAGTATATCTTTAGAAAGGGAATGTGTTGTGTTGGAATTTAAGAGAGCTGTTAATTATCCCTAGAATATCTTTAGAAAGGGAATGTGATGTGTTGGAATTTAAGAGAGCTGTTAGTTATCCCTAGAATATCTTTAAATGTGGGATGTGTTGTGTGGGTGTTTAAGAGAGCTGTTAATTATCCCTAGAATATCTTTAGAAAGGGAATGTGGTGTGTTGGAATTTAAGACAGCTGTTAATTATCCTTGGAATATCTTTAGAAAGGGAATGTGTTGTGTGGGAATGTAGGAGACCTGTTAATTACCCCTAGAATATCTTTAGAAAGGGAATGTGTTGTGTGGGAATGTAAGAGAGCTGTTAATTATCCCTTGAATATCTTTAGAAAATGATTGTGTTGTGTTGGAATTTAAGATAGCTGTTAATTATCCCAAGAATATCTTTAGAAAGGGAATGTGTTGTGTTGGAATTTAAGAGAGCTGTTAATTATCCCTAGAATATTTTTAGAATGGGAATGTGTTGTGTGGGAATTTAAGAGAGCTGTTAATTATCCCTAGCATATTTTTAGAAAGGGAATGTGTTGTGTTGGAATTTAAGAGAGCTGTTAATTATTCCGACAATATCTTTAGGAAGGGAATGTGTTGTGTTGGAATTTAAGAGAGCTGGTAATTACCCTAGAATATCTTTCGAAAGGGAATGTGTTGTGTGGGAATTTAAGAGTTGTTAATTTTCCCAAGAATATCTTTAGAAAGGGAATGTGTTGTGTTGGAATTTAAGAGAGCTGTTAATTATCCCTAGAAAATCTTTAGAAAGGGAATGTGTTGTGTGGGAATTTAAGAGTTGTTAATTTTCCCAAGAATATCTTTAGAAAGGGAATGTGTTGTGTGGGAATTTAAGAGAGTTGTTAATTATCCCTAGAATATCTTTAGAAAGGGAATGTGTTGTGTTGGAATTTAAGAGAGCTGTTAATTATCCCTAGAAAATCTTTAGAAAGGGAATGTGTTGTGTTGGAATTTTAAGAGAGCTGTTAATTATCCCAAGAATATCATTAGAAAGGGAATGTGTTGTGTTGGAATTTACGAGAGCTGTTAATTATCCCTAGAATATCTTTAAATGTGGGATGTGTTGTGTGGGAGTTTAAGAGAGCTGTTAATTATCCCTAGAATATTTTTAGAGTGGAAATGTGTTGTGTGGGAATTTAAGAGAGCTGTTAATTATCCCTAGAATATCTTTAGAAAGGGAATGTGGTGTGTTGGAATTTAAGACAGCTGTTAATTATCCCTAGAAAATCTTTAGAAAGGGAATGTGTTGTGTGGGAATTTAAGAGTTGTTAATTTTCCCAAGAATATCTTTAGAAAGGGAATGTGTTGTGTGGGAATTTAAGAGAGTTGTTAATTATCCCTAGAATATCTTTAGAAAGGGAATGTGTTGTGTGGGAATTTAAGAGAGTTGTTAATTATCCCTAGAATATCTTTAGAAAGGGAATGTGATGTGTTGGAATTTAAGAGAGCTGTTAGTTATCCCTAGAATATCTTTAAATGTGGGATGTGTTGTGTGGGAGTTTAAGAGAGCTGTTAATTATCCCTAGAATATTTTTAGAGTGGAAATGTGTTGTGTGGGAATTTAAGAGAGCTGTTAATTATCCCTAGAATATCTTTAGAAAGGGAATGTGGTGTGTTGGAATTTAAGACAGCTGTTAATTATCCCTAGAAAATCTTTAGAAAGGGAATGTGTTGTGTTGGAATTTTAAGAGAGCTGTTAATTATCCCTAGAATATCTTTACAAAGGGAATGTGTTGTGTTGGAATTTAAGAGAGCTGTTAGTTATCCCTAGAATATCTTTACAGAGGGAATTTGTTGTGTTGGAATTTAAGAGAGCTGTTAATTATCCCTGGAATATCTTTAGAAAGGGAATGTGTTGTGTGGGAATGTAGGAGACCTGTTAATAACCCCTAGAATATCTTTAGAAAGGGAATGTGTTTTGTGGGAATGTAAGAGAGCTGTTAATTATCCCTTGAATATCTTTAGAAAATGATTGTGTTGTGTTGGAATTTAAGATAGCTGTTAATTATCCCAAGAATATCTTTAGAAAGGGAATGTGTTGTGTTGGAATTTAAGAGAGCTGTTAATTATCCCTAGAATATTTTTAGAATGGGAATGTGTTGTGTGGGAATTTAAGAGAGCTGTTAATTATCCCTAGAATATTTTTAGAATGGGAATGTGTTGTGTGGGAATTTAAGAGAGCTGTTAATTATCCCTAGCATATTTTTAGAAAGGGAATGTGTTGTGTTGGAATTTAAGAGAGCTGTTAATTATTCCTACAATATCTTTAGGAAGGGAATGTGTTGTGTTGGAATTTAAGAGAGCTGGTAATTACCCTAGAATATCTTTCGAAAGGGAATGTGTTGTGTGGGAATTTAAGAGAGTTGTTAATTTTCCCAAGAATATCTTTAGAAAGGGAATGTGTTGTGTTGGAATTTAAGAGAGCTGTTAATTATCCCTAGAAAATCTTTAGAAAGGGAATGTGTTGTGTGGGAATTTAAGAGTTGTTAATTTTCCCAAGAATATCTTTAGAAAGGGAATGTGTTGTGTGGGAATTTAAGAGAGTTGTTAATTATCCCTAGAATATCTTTAGAAAGGGAATGTGTTGTGTGGGAATTTAAGAGAGTTGTTAATTATCCCTAGAATATCTTTAGAAAGGGAATGTGATGTGTTGGAATTTAAGAGAGCTGTTAGTTATCCCTAGAATATCTTTAAATGTGGGATGTGTTGTGTGGGAGTTTAAGAGAGCTGTTAATTATCCCTAGAATATTTTTAGAATGGAAATGTGTTGTGTGGGAATTTAAGAGAGCTGTTAATTATCCCTAGAATATCTTTAGAAAGGGAATGTGGTGTGTTGGAATTTAAGACAGCTGTTAATTATCCCTAGAAAATCTTTAGAAAGGGAATGTGTTGTGTTGGAATTTTAAGAGAGCTGTTAATTATCCCTAGAATATCTTTACAAAGGGAATGTGTTGTGTTGGAATTTAAGAGAGCTGTTAGTTATCCCTAGAATATCTTTACAGAGGGAATTTGTTGTGTTGGAATTTAAGAGAGCTGTTAATTATCCCTGGAATATCTTTAGAAAGGGAATGTGTTGTGTGGGAATGTAGGAGACCTGTTAATAACCCCTAGAATATCTTTAGAAAGGGAATGTGTTTTGTGGGAATGTAAGAGAGCTGTTAATTATCCCTTGAATATCTTTAGAAAATGATTGTGTTGTGTTGGAATTTAAGATAGCTGTTAATTATCCCAAGAATATCTTTAGAAAGGGAATGTGTTGTGTTGGAATTTAAGAGAGCTGTTAATTATCCCTAGAATATTTTTAGAATGGGAATGTGTTGTGTGGGAATTTAAGAGAGCTGTTAATTATCCCTAGCATATTTTTAGAAAGGGAATGTGTTGTGTTGGAATTTAAGAGAGCTGTTAATTATTCCTACAATATCTTTAGGAAGGGAATGTGTTGTGTTGGAATTTAAGAGAGCTGGTAATTACCCTAGAATATCTTTCGAAAGGGAATGTGTTGTGTGGGAATTTAAGAGAGTTGTTAATTTTCCCAAGAATATCTTTAGAAAGGGAATGTGTTGTGTTGGAATTTAAGAGAGCTGTTAATTATCCCTAGAAAATCTTTAGAAAGGGAATGTGTTGTGTGGGAATTTAAGAGTTGTTAATTTTCCCAAGAATATCTTTAGAAAGGGAATGTGTTGTGTGGGAATTTAAGAGAGTTGTTAATTATCCCTAGAATATCTTTAGAAAGGGAATGTGTTGTGTTGGAATTTAAGAGAGCTGTTAATTATCCCTAGAAAATCTTTAGAAAGGGAATGTGTTGTGTTGGAATTTTAAGAGAGCTGTTAATTATCCCAAGAATATCATTAGAAAGGGAATGTGTTGTGTTGGAATTTACGAGAGCTGTTAATTATCCCTAGAATATCTTTACAGAGGGAATTTGTTGTGTTGGAATTTAAGAGAGCTGTTAATTATCCCTAGAAAATCTTTAGAAAGGGAATGTGTTGTGTGGGAATTTAAGAGAGTTGTTAATTATCCCTAGAATATCTTTAGAAAGGGAATGTGATGTGTTGGAATTTAAGAGAGCTGTTAGTTATCCCTAGAATATCTTTAAATGTGGGATGTGTTGTGTGGGAGTTTAAGAGAGCTGTTAATTATACCTAGAATATTTTTAGAATGGGAATGTGTTGTGTGGGAATTTAAGAGAGCTGTTAATTATCCCTAGAATATCTTTAGAAAGGGAATGTGGTGTGTTGGAATTTAAGACAGCTGTTAATTATCCCTAGAAAATCTTTAGAAAGGGAATGTGTTGTGTTGGAATTTTAAGAGAGCTGTTAATTATCCCTAGAATATCTTTACAAAGGGAATGTGTTGTGTTGGAATTTAAGAGAGCTGTTAGTTATCCCTAGAATATCTTTACAGAGGGAATTTGTTGTGTTGGAATTTAAGAGAGCTGTTAATTATCCCTGGAATATCTTTAGAAAGGGAATGTGTTGTGTGGGAATGTAGGAGACCTGTTAATAACCCCTAGAATATCTTTAGAAAGGGAATGTGTTGTGTTGGAATTTAAGAGAGCTGTTAATTATCCCTAGAATATCTTTAGAAAGGGAATGTGATGTGTTGGAATTTAAGAGAGCTGTTAGTTATCCCTAGAATATCTTTAGAAAGGGAATGTGGTGTGTTGGAATTTAAGACAGCTGTTAATTATCCCTGGAATATCTTTAGAAAGGGAATGTGTTGTGTGGGAATGTAGGAGACCTGTTAATTACCCCTAGAATATCTTTAGAAAGGGAATGTGTTGTGTGGGAATGTAAGAGAGCTGTTAATTATCCCTTGAATATCTTTAGAAAACGATTGTGTTGTGTTGGAATTTAAGAGAGCTGTTAATTATCCCTAGAATATTTTTAGAATGGGAATGTGTTGTGTGGGAATTTAAGAGAGCTGTTAATTATCCCTAGAATATTTTTAGAATGGGAATGTGTTGTGTGGGAATTTAAGAGAGCTGTTAATTATCCCTAGCATATTTTTAGAAAGGGAATGTGTTGTGTTGGAATTTAAGAGAGCTGTTAATTATCCCTACAATATCTTTAGGAAGGGAATGTGTTGTGTTGGAATTTAAGAGAGCTGGTAATTACCCTAGAATATCTTTCGAAAGGGAATGTGTTGTGTGGGAATTTAAGAGAGTTGTTAATTATCCCTGGAATATCTTTAGAAAGGGAATGTGTTGTGTTGGAATTTAAGAGAGCTGTTAATTATCCCTAGAAAATCTTTAGAAAGGGAATGTGTTGTGTTGGAATTTTAAGAGAGCTGTTAATTATCCCTAGAATATCTTTACAAAGGGAATGTGTTGTGTTGGAATTTAAGAGAGCTGTTAGTTATCCCTAGAATATCTTTACAGAGGGAATTTGTTGTGTTGGAATTTAAGAGAGCTGTTAATTATCCCAAGAATATCTTTAGAAAGGGAATGTGTTGTGTTGGAATTTAAGAGAGCTGTTAATTATCCCTAGAATATTTTTAGAATGGGAATGTGTTGTGTGGGAATTTAAGAGAGCTGTTAATTATCCCTAGAATATCTTTAAATGTGGGATGTGTTGTGTGGGTGTTTAAGAGAGCTGTTAATTATCCCTCGAATATCTTTAGAAAGGGAATGTGGTGTGTTGGAATTTAAGACAGCTGTTAATTATCCTTGGAATATCTTTAGAAAGGGAATGTGTTGTGTGGGAATGTAGGAGACCTGTTAATTACCCCTAGAATATCTTTAGAAAGGGAATGTGTTGTGTGGGAATGTAAGAGAGCTGTTAATTATCCCTTGAATATCTTTAGAAAATGATTGTGTTGTGTTGGAATTTAAGATAGCTGTTAATTATCCCAAGAATATCTTTAGAAAGGGAATGTGTTGTGTTGGAATTTAAGAGAGCTGTTAATTATCCCTAGAATATTTTTAGAATGGGAATGTGTTGTGTGGGAATTTAAGAGAGCTGTTAATTATCCCTAGCATATTTTTAGAAAGGGAATGTGTTGTGTTGGAATTTAAGAGAGCTGTTAATTATTCCTACAATATCTTTAGGAAGGGAATGTGTTGTGTTGGAATTTAAGAGAGCTGGTAATTACCCTAGAATATCTTTCGAAAGGGAATGTGTTGTGTGGGAATTTAAGAGAGTTGTTAATTTTCCCAAGAATATCTTTAGAAAGGGAATGTGTTGTGTTGGAATTTACGAGAGCTGTTAATTATCCCTAGAATATCTTTACAGAGGGAATTTGTTGTGTTGGAATTTAAGAGAGCTGTTAATTATCCCTAGAAAATCTTTAGAAAGGGAATGTGTTGTGTGGGAATTTAAGAGAGTTGTTAATTATCCCTAGAATATCTTTAGAAAGGGAATGTGATGTGTTGGAATTTAAGAGAGCTGTTAGTTATCCCTAGAATATCTTTAGAAAGGGAATGTGGTGTGTTGGAATTTAAGACAGCTGTTAATTATCCCTGGAATATCTTTAGAAAGGGAATGTGTTGTGTGGGAATGTAGGAGACCTGTTAATTACCCCTAGAATATCTTTAGAAAGGGAATGTGTTGTGTGGGAATGTAAGAGAGCTGTTAATTATCCCTTGAATATCTTTAGAAAACGATTGTGTTGTGTTGGAATTTAAGAGAGCTGTTAATTATCCCTAGAATATTTTTAGAATGGGAATGTGTTGTGTGGGAATTTAAGAGAGCTGTTAATTATCCCTAGAATATTTTTAGAATGGGAATGTGTTGTGTGGGAATTTAAGAGAGCTGTTAATTATCCCTAGCATATTTTTAGAAAGGGAATGTGTTGTGTTGGAATTTAAGAGAGCTGTTAATTATCCCTACAATATCTTTAGGAAGGGAATGTGTTGTGTTGGAATTTAAGAGAGCTGGTAATTACCCTAGAATATCTTTCGAAAGGGAATGTGTTGTGTGGGAATTTAAGAGAGTTGTTAATTATCCCTGGAATATCTTTAGAAAGGGAATGTGTTGTGTTGGAATTTAAGAGAGCTGTTAATTATCCCTGGAATATCTTTAGAAAGGGAATGTGTTGTGTTGGAATTTAAGAGAGCTGTTAATTATCCCTAGAAAATCTTTAGAAAGGGAATGTGTTGTGTTGGAATTTTTAGAGAGCTGTTAATTATCCCTAGAATATCTTTACAAAGGGAATGTGTTGTGTTGGAATTTAAGAGAGCTGTTAGTTATCCCTAGAATATCTTTACAGAGGGAATTTGTTGTGTTGGAATTTAAGAGAGCTGTTAATTATCCCAAGAATATCTTTAGAAAGGGAATGTGTTGTGTTGGAATTTAAGAGAGCTGTTAATTATCCCTAGAATATTTTTAGAATGGGAATGTGTTGTGTGGGAATTTAAGAGAGCTGTTAATTATCCCTAGAATATATTTAAATGTGGGATGTGTTGTGTGGGTGTTTAAGAGAGCTGTTAATTATCCCTAGAATATCTTTAGAAAGGGAATGTGGTGTGTTGGAATTTAAGACAGCTGTTAATTATCCTTGGAATATCTTTAGAAAGGGAATGTGTTGTGTGGGAATGTAGGAGACCTGTTAATTACCCCTAGAATATCTTTAGAAAGGGAATGTGTTGTGTGGGAATGTAAGAGAGCTGTTAATTATCCCTTGAATATCTTTAGAAAATGATTGTGTTGTGTTGGAATTTAAGATAGCTGTTAATTATCCCAAGAATATCTTTAGAAAGGGAATGTGTTGTGTTGGAATTTAAGAGAGCTGTTAATTATCCCTAGAATATTTTTAGAATGGGAATGTGTTGTGTGGGAATTTAAGAGAGCTGTTAATTATCCCTAGCATATTTTTAGAAAGGGAATGTGTTGTGTTGGAATTTAAGAGAGCTGTTAATTATTCCTACAATATCTTTAGGAAGGGAATGTGTTGTGTTGGAATTTAAGAGAGCTGTTAATTATCCCTAGAATATCTTTACAGAGGGAATTTGTTGTGTTGGAATTTAAGAGAGCTGTTAATTATCCCTAGAAAATCTTTAGAAAGGGAATGTGTTGTGTGGGAATTTAAGAGAGTTGTTAATTATCCCTAGAATATCTTTAGAAAGGGAATGTGATGTGTTGGAATTTAAGAGAGCTGTTAGTTATCCCTAGAATATCTTTAAATGTGGGATGTGTTGTGTGGGAGTTTAAGAGAGCTGTTAATTATACCTAGAATATTTTTAGAATGGGAATGTGTTGTGTGGGAATTTAAGAGAGCTGTTAATTATCCCTAGAATATCTTTAGAAAGGGAATGTGGTGTGTTGGAATTTAAGACAGCTGTTAATTATCCCTAGAAAATCTTTAGAAAGGGAATGTGTTGTGTTGGAATTTTAAGAGAGCTGTTAATTATCCCTAGAATATCTTTACAAAGGGAATGTGTTGTGTTGGAATTTAAGAGAGCTGTTAATTATATCTTTACAGAGGGAATTTGTTGTGTTGGAATTTAAGAGAGCTGTTAAATATATCTTTAGAAAGGGAATGTGTTGTGTGGGAAAGGGAATGTGAATGTGTGTGGGAATGTAAGAGAGCTGTTAATTATCCCTTGAATATCTTTAGAAAATGATTGTGTTGTGTTGGAATTTAAGATAGCTGTTAATTATCCCAAGAATATCTTTAGAAAGGGAATGTGTTGTGTTGGAATTTAAGAGAGTTGTTAATTATCCCTAGAATATCTTTAGAAAGGGAATGTGTTGTGTTGGAATTTAAGAGAGCTGTTAATTATCCCTAGAATATCTTTAGAAAGGGAATGTGATGTGTTGGAATTTAAGAGAGCTGTTAGTTATCCCTAGAATATCTTTAGAAAGGGAATGTGGTGTGTTGGAATTTAAGACAGCTGTTAATTATCCCTGGAATATCTTTAGAAAGGGAATGTGTTGTGTGGGAATGTAGGAGACCTGTAGAATATCTTTAGAAAGGGAATGTGTTGTGTTGGAATTTAAGAGAGCTGGTAATTACCCTAGAATATCTTTCGAAAGGGAATGTGTTGTGTGGGAATTTAAGAGAGCTGTTAATTATCCCTAGAATATTTTTAGAATGGGAATGTGTTGTGTGGGAATTTAAGAGAGCTGTTAATTATCCCTAGAATATTTTTAGAATGGGAATGTGTTGTGTGGGAATTTAAGAGAGCTGTTAATTATCCCTAGCATATTTTTAGAAAGGGAATGTGTTGTGTTGGAATTTAAGAGAGCTGTTAATTATCCCTACAATATCTTTAGGAAGGGAATGTGTTGTGTTGGAATTTAAGAGAGCTGGTAATTACCCTAGAATATCTTTCGAAAGGGAATGTGTTGTGTGGGAATTTAAGAGAGTTGTTCATTATCCCTGGAATATCTTTAGAAAGGGAATGTGTTGTGTTGGAATTTAAGAGAGCTGTTAATTATCCCTAGAAAATCTTTAGAAAGGGAATGTGTTGTGTTGGAATTTTAAGAGAGCTGTTAATTATCCCTAGAATATCTTTACAAAGGGAATGTGTTGTGTTGGAATTTAAGAGAGCTGTTAGTTATCCCTAGAATATCTTTACAGAGGGAATTTGTTGTGTTGGAATTTAAGAGAGCTGTTAATTATCCCAAGAATATCTTTAGAAAGGGAATGTGTTGTGTTGGAATTTAAGAGAGCTGTTAATTATCCCTAGAATATTTTTAGAATGGGAATGTGTTGTGTGGGAATTTAAGAGAGCTGTTAATTATCCCTAGAATATTTTTAGAATGGGAATGTGTTGTGTGGGAATTTAAGAGAGCTGTTAATTATCCCTAGCATATTTTTAGAAAGGGAATGTGTTGTGTTGGAATTTAAGAGAGCTGTTAATTATCACTAGAAAATCTTTAGAAAGGGAATGTGTTGTGTGGGAATTTAAGAGAGTTGTTAATTATCCCTAGAATATCTTTAGAAAGGGAATGTGATGTGTTGGAATTTAAGAGAGCTGTTAATTATCCCTAGAAAATCTTTAAATGTGGGATGTGTTGTGTGGGTGTTTAAGAGAGCTGTTAATTATCCCTAGAATATCTTTAGAAAGGGAATGTGGTGTGTTGGAATTTAAGACAGCTGTTAATTATCCCTGGAATATCTTTAGAAAGGGAATGTGTTGTGTGGGAATGTAGGAGACCTGTTAATTACCCCTAGAATATCTTTAGAAAGGGAATGTGTTGTGTGGGAATGTAAGAGAGCTGTTAATTATTCCTTGAATATCTTTAGAAAATGATTGTGTTGTGTTGGAATTTAAGATAGCTGTTAATTATCCCAAGAATATCTTTAGAAAGGGAATGTGTTGTGTTGGAATTTAAGAGAGCTGTTAATTATCCCTAGAATATTTTTAGAATGGGAATGTGTTGTGTGGGAATTTAAGAGAGCTGTTAATTATCCCTAGAATATTTTTAGAATGGGAATGTGTTGTGTGGGAATTTAAGAGAGCTGTTAATTATCCCTAGCATATTTTTAGAAAGGGAATGTGTTGTGTTGGAATTTAAGAGAGCTGTTAATTATCCCTACAATATCTTTAGGAAGGGAATGTGTTGTGTTGGAATTTAAGAGAGCTGGTAATTACCCTAGAATATCTTTCGAAAGGGAATGTGTTGTGTGGGAATTTAAGAGAGTTGTTAATTATCCCTGGAATATCTTTAGAAAGGGAATGTGTTGTGTTGGAATTTAAGAGAGCTGTTAATTATCCCTGGAATATCTTTAGAAAGGGAATGTGTTGTGTTGGAATTTTAAGAGAGCTGTTAATTATCCCTAGAATATCTTTACAAAGGGAATGTGTTGTGTTGGAATTTAAGAGAGCTGTTAGTTATCCCTAGAATATCTTTACAGAGGGAATTTGTTGTGTTGGAATTTAAGAGAGCTGTTAATTATCCCAAGAATATCTTTAGAAAGGGAATGTGTTGTGTTGGAATTTAAGAGAGCTGTTAATTATCCCTAGAATATTTTTAGAATGGGAATGTGTTGTGTGGGAATTTAAGAGAGCTGTTAATTATCCCTAGAATATTTTTAGAATGGGAATGTGTTGTGTGGGAATTTAAGAGAGTTGTTAATTATCCCTAGAATATCTTTAGAAAGGGAATGTGATGTGTTGGAATTTAAGAGAGCTGTTAATTATCCCTAGAAAATCTTTAAATGTGGGATGTGTTGTGTGGGTGTTTAAGAGAGCTGTTAATTATCCCTAGAATATCTTTAGAAAGGGAATGTGGTGTGTTGGAATTTAAGACAGCTGTTAATTATCCCTGGAATATCTTTAGAAAGGGAATGTGTTGTGTGGGAATGTAGGAGACCTGTTAATTACCCCTAGAATATCTTTAGAAAGGGAATGTGTTGTGTGGGAATGTAAGAGAGCTGTTAATTAAATCCTTGAATATCTTTAGAAAATGATTGTGTTGTGTTGGAATTTAAGATAGCTGTTAATTATCCCAAGAATATCTTTAGAAAGGGAATGTGTTGTGTTGGAATTTAAGAGAGCTGTTAATTATCCCTAGAATATTTTTAGAATGGGAATGTGTTGTGTGGGAATTTAAGAGAGCTGTTAATTATCCCTAGAATATTTTTAGAATGGGAATGTGTTGTGTGGGAATTTAAGAGAGCTGTTAATTATCCCTAGCATATTTTTAGAAAGGGAATGTGTTGTGTTGGAATTTAAGAGAGCTGTTAATTATCCCTACAATATCTTTAGGAAGGGAATGTGTTGTGTTGGAATTTAAGAGAGCTGGTAATTACCCTAGAATATCTTTCGAAAGGGAATGTGTTGTGTGGGAATTTAAGAGAGTTGTTAATTTTCCCAAGAATATCTTTAGAAAGGGAATGTGTTGTGTTGGAATTTAAGAGAGCTGTTAATTATCCCTAGAAAATCTATAGAAAGGGAATGTGTTGTGTGGGAATTTAAGAGTTGTTAATTATCCCTAGAATATCTTTGGAAAGGGAATGTGTTGTGTTGGAATTTAAGAGAGCTGTTAATTATCCCTAGAAAATCTTTAGAAAGGGAATGTGTTGTGTTGGAATTTAAGAGAGCTGGTAATTACCCTAGAATATCTTTCGAAAGGGAATGTGTTGTGTGGGAATTTAAGAGAGTTGTTAATTTTCCCAAGAATATCTTTAGAAAGGGAATGTGTTGTGTTGGAATTTAAGAGAGCTGTTAATTATCCCTAGAAAATCTATAGAAAGGGAATGTGTTGTGTGGGAATTTAAGAGTTGTTAATTTTCCCAAGAATATCTTTAGAAAGGGAATGTGTTGTGTGGGAATTTAAGAGAGTTGTTAATTATCCCTAGAATATCTTTAGAAAGGGAATGTGTTGTGTTGGAATTTAAGAGAGCTGTTAATTATCCCTAGAAAATCTTTAGAAAGGGAATGTGTTGTGTTGGAATTTTAAGAGAGCTGTTAATTATCCCTAGAATATCTTTACAAAGGGAATGTGTTGTGTTGGAATTTAAGAGAGCTGTTAGTTATCCCTAGAATATCTTTACAGAGGGAATTTGTTGTGTTGGAATTTAAGAGAGCTGTTAATTATCCCTGGAATATCTTTAGAACGGGAATGTGTTGTGTGGGAATGTAGGAGACCTGTTAATAACCCCTAG
Organism: Oncorhynchus clarkii lewisi; assembly: GCF_045791955.1. Classification (NCBI taxonomy): domain Eukaryota; kingdom Metazoa; phylum Chordata; class Actinopteri; order Salmoniformes; family Salmonidae; genus Oncorhynchus; species Oncorhynchus clarkii. The sequence continues at coordinate 1,071,821 of NC_092173.1, read as the reverse complement.
AATATCTTTAGAAAGGGAATGTGTTTTGTGGGAATGTAAGAGAGCTGTTAATTATCCCTTGAATATCTTTAGAAAATGATTGTGTTGTGTTGGAATTTAAGATAGCTGTTAATTATCCCAAGAATATCTTTAGAAAGGGAATGTGTTGTGTTGGAATTTAAGAGAGTTGTTAATTATCCCTAGAATATCTTTAGAAAGGGAATGTGTTGTGTTGGAATTTAAGAGAGCTGTTAATTATCCCTAGAATATCTTTAGAAAGGGAATGTGATGTGTTGGAATTTAAGAGAGCTTTTAGTTATCCCTAGAATATCTTTAAATGTGGGATGTGTTGTGTGGGTGTTTAAGAGAGCTGTTAATTATCCCTAGAATATCTTTAGAAAGGGAATGTGGTGTGTTGGAATTTAAGACAGCTGTTAATTATCCCTGGAATATCTTTAGAAAGGGAATGTGTTGTGTGGGAATGTAGGAGACCTGTTAATTACCCCTAGAATATCTTTAGAAAGGGAATGTGTTGTGTGGGAATGTAAGAGAGCTGTTAATTATCCCTTGAATATCTTTAGAAAATGATTGTGTTGTGTTGGAATTTAAGATAGCTGTTAATTATCCCAAGAATATCTTTAGAAAGGGAATGTGTTGTGTTGGAATTTAAGAGAGCTGTTAATTATCCCTAGAATATTTTTAGAATGGGAATGTGTTGTGTGGGAATTTAAGAGAGCTGTTAATTATCCCTAGAATATTTTTAGAATGGGAATGTGTTGTGTTGGAATTTAAGAGAGCTGTTAATTATCCCTACAATATCTTTAGGAAGGGAATGTGTTGTGTTGGAATTTAAGAGAGCTGGTAATTACCCTAGAATATCTTTCGAAAGGGAATGTGTTGTGTGGGAATTTAAGAGAGTTGTTAATTTTCCCTTGAATATCTTTAGAAAATGATTGTGTTGTGTTGGAATTTAAGATAGCTGTTAATTATCCCTGGAATATCTTTAGAAAGGGAATGTGTTGTGTGGGAATGTAGGAGACCTGTTAATAACCCCTAGAATATCTTTAGAAAGGGAATGTGTTTTGTGGGAATGTAAGAGAGCTGTTAATTATCCCTTGAATATCTTTAGAAAATGATTGTGTTGTGTTGGAATTTAAGATAGCTGTTAATTATCCCAAGAATATCTTTAGAAAGGGAATGTGTTGTGTTGGAATTTAAGAGAGTTGTTAATTATCCCTAGCATATCTTTAGAAAGGGAATGTGTTGTGTTGGAATTTAAGAGAGCTGTTAATTATCCCTAGAATATCTTTAGAAAGGGAATGTGATGTGTTGGAATTTAAGAGAGCTGTTAGTTATCCCTAGAATATCTTTAGAAAGGGAATGTGGTGTGTTGGAATTTAAGACAGCTGTTAATTATCCCTGGAATATCTTTAGAAAGGGAATGTGTTGTGTGGGAATGTAGGAGACCTGTTAATTACCCCTAGAATATCTTTAGAAAGGGAATGTGTTGTGTGGGAATGTAAGAGAGCTGTAAAATTATCCCTTGAATATCTTTAGAAAACGATTGTGTTGTGTTGGAATTTAAGAGAGCTGTTAATTATCCCTAGAATATTTTTAGAATGGGAATGTGTTGTGTGGGAATTTAAGAGAGCTGTTAATTATCCCTAGAATATTTTTAGAATGGGAATGTGTTGTGTGGGAATTTAAGAGAGCTGTTAATTATCCCTAGCATATTTTTAGAAAGGGAATGTGTTGTGTTGGAATTTAAGAGAGCTGTTAATTATCCCTACAATATCTTTAGGAAGGGAATGTGTTGTGTTGGAATTTAAGAGAGCTGGTAATTACCCTAGAATATCTTTCGAAAGGGAATGTGTTGTGTGGGAATTTAAGAGAGTTGTTCATTATCCCTGGAATATCTTTAGAAAGGGAATGTGTTGTGTTGGAATTTAAGAGAGCTGTTAATTATCCCTAGAAAATCTTTAGAAAGGGAATGTGTTGTGTTGGAATTTTAAGAGAGCTGTTAATTATCCCTAGAAAATCTTTAAATGTGGGATGTGTTGTGTGGGTGTTTAAGAGAGCTGTTAATTATCCCTAGAATATCTTTAGAAAGGGAATGTGGTGTGTTGGAATTTAAGACAGCTGTTAATTATCCCTGGAATATCTTTAGAAAGGGAATGTGTTGTGTGGGAATGTAGGAGACCTGTTAATTACCCCTAGAATATCTTTAGAAAGGGAATGTGTTGTGTGGGAATGTAAGAGAGCTGTTAATTAAATCCTTGAATATCTTTAGAAAATGATTGTGTTGTGTTGGAATTTAAGATAGCTGTTAATTATCCCAAGAATATCTTTAGAAAGGGAATGTGTTGTGTTGGAATTTAAGAGAGCTGTTAATTATCCCTAGAATATTTTTAGAATGGGAATGTGTTGTGTGGGAATTTAAGAGAGCTGTTAATTATCCCTAGAATATTTTTAGAATGGGAATGTGTTGTGTGGGAATTTAAGAGAGCTGTTAATTATCCCTAGCATATTTTTAGAAAGGGAATGTGTTGTGTTGGAATTTAAGAGAGCTGTTAATTATCCCTACAATATCTTTAGGAAGGGAATGTGTTGTGTTGGAATTTAAGAGAGCTGGTAATTACCCTAGAATATCTTTCGAAAGGGAATGTGTTGTGTTGGAATTTAAGAGAGCTGTTAATTATCCCTAGAAAATCTATAGAAAGGGAATGTGTTGTGTGGGAATTTAAGAGTTGTTAATTTTCCCAAGAATATCTTTAGAAAGGGAATGTGTTGTGTGGGAATTTAAGAGAGTTGTTAATTATCCCTAGAATATCTTTAGAAAGGGAATGTGTTGTGTTGGAATTTAAGAGAGCTGTTAATTATCCCTAGAAAATCTTTAGAAAGGGAATGTGTTGTGTTGGAATTTTAAGAGAGCTGTTAATTATCCCTAGAATATCTTTACAAAGGGAATGTGTTGTGTTGGAATTTAAGAGAGCTGTTAGTTATCCCTAGAATATCTTTACAGAGGGAATTTGTTGTGTTGGAATTTAAGAGAGCTGTTAATTATCCCTGGAATATCTTTAGAACGGGAATGTGTTGTGTGGGAATGTAGGAGACCTGTTAATAACCCCTAGAATATCTTTAGAAAGGGAATGTGTTTTGTGGGAATGTAAGAGAGCTGTTAATTATCCCTTGAATATCTTTAGAAAATGATTGTGTTGTGTTGGAATTTAAGATAGCTGTTAATTATCCCAAGAATATCTTTAGAAAGGGAATGTGTTGTGTTGGAATTTAAGAGAGTTGTTAATTATCCCTAGAATATCTTTAGAAAGGGAATGTGTTGTGTTGGAATTTAAGAGAGCTGTTAATTATCCCTAGAATATCTTTAGAAAGGGAATGTGATGTGTTGGAATTTAAGAGAGCTTTTAGTTATCCCTAGAATATCTTTAAATGTGGGATGTGTTGTGTGGGTGTTTAAGAGAGCTGTTAATTATCCCTAGAATATCTTTAGAAAGGGAATGTGGTGTGTTGGAATTTAAGACAGCTGTTAATTATCCCTGGAATATCTTTAGAAAGGGAATGTGTTGTGTGGGAATGTAGGAGACCTGTTAATTACCCCTAGAATATCTTTAGAAAGGGAATGTGTTGTGTGGGAATGTAAGAGAGCTGTTAATTATCCCTTGAATATCTTTAGAAAATGATTGTGTTGTGTTGGAATTTAAGATAGCTGTTAATTATCCCAAGAATATCTTTAGAAAGGGAATGTGTTGTGTTGGAATTTAAGAGAGCTGTTAATTATCCCTAGAATATTTTTAGAATGGGAATGTGTTGTGTGGGAATTTAAGAGAGCTGTTAATTATCCCTAGAATATTTTTAGAATGGGAATGTGTTGTGTTGGAATTTAAGAGAGCTGTTAATTATCCCTACAATATCTTTAGGAAGGGAATGTGTTGTGTTGGAATTTAAGAGAGCTGGTAATTACCCTAGAATATCTTTCGAAAGGGAATGTGTTGTGTGGGAATTTAAGAGAGTTGTTAATTTTCCCTTGAATATCTTTAGAAAATGATTGTGTTGTGTTGGAATTTAAGATAGCTGTTAATTATCCCTGGAATATCTTTAGAAAGGGAATGTGTTGTGTGGGAATGTAGGAGACCTGTTAATAACCCCTAGAATATCTTTAGAAAGGGAATGTGTTTTGTGGGAATGTAAGAGAGCTGTTAATTATCCCTTGAATATCTTTAGAAAATGATTGTGTTGTGTTGGAATTTAAGATAGCTGTTAATTATCCCAAGAATATCTTTAGAAAGGGAATGTGTTGTGTTGGAATTTAAGAGAGTTGTTAATTATCCCTAGCATATCTTTAGAAAGGGAATGTGTTGTGTTGGAATTTAAGAGAGCTGTTAATTATCCCTAGAATATCTTTAGAAAGGGAATGTGATGTGTTGGAATTTAAGAGAGCTGTTAGTTATCCCTAGAATATCTTTAGAAAGGGAATGTGGTGTGTTGGAATTTAAGACAGCTGTTAATTATCCCTGGAATATCTTTAGAAAGGGAATGTGTTGTGTGGGAATGTAGGAGACCTGTTAATTACCCCTAGAATATCTTTAGAAAGGGAATGTGTTGTGTGGGAATGTAAGAGAGCTGTAAAATTATCCCTTGAATATCTTTAGAAAACGATTGTGTTGTGTTGGAATTTAAGAGAGCTGTTAATTATCCCTAGAATATTTTTAGAATGGGAATGTGTTGTGTGGGAATTTAAGAGAGCTGTTAATTATCCCTAGAATATTTTTAGAATGGGAATGTGTTGTGTGGGAATTTAAGAGAGCTGTTAATTATCCCTAGCATATTTTTAGAAAGGGAATGTGTTGTGTTGGAATTTAAGAGAGCTGTTAATTATCCCTACAATATCTTTAGGAAGGGAATGTGTTGTGTTGGAATTTAAGAGAGCTGGTAATTACCCTAGAATATCTTTCGAAAGGGAATGTGTTGTGTGGGAATTTAAGAGAGTTGTTCATTATCCCTGGAATATCTTTAGAAAGGGAATGTGTTGTGTTGGAATTTAAGAGAGCTGTTAATTATCCCTAGAAAATCTTTAGAAAGGGAATGTGTTGTGTTGGAATTTTAAGAGAGCTGTTAATTATCCCTAGAATATCTTTACAAAGGGAATGTGTTGTGTTGGAATTTAAGAGAGCTGTTAGTTATCCCTAGAATATCTTTACAGAGGGAATTTGTTGTGTTGGAATTTAAGAGAGCTGTTAATTATCCCAAGAATATCTTTAGAAAGGGAATGTGTTGTGTTGGAATTTAAGAGAGCTGTTAATTATCCCTAGAATATTTTTAGAATGGGAATGTGTTGTGTGGGAATTTAAGAGAGCTGTTAATTATCCCTAGAATATTTTTAGAATGGGAATGTGTTGTGTGGGAATTTAAGAGAGCTGTTAATTATCCCTAGCATATTTTTAGAAAGGGAATGTGTTGTGTTGGAATTTAAGAGAGCTGTTAATTATCCCTAGAAAATCTTTAGAAAGGGAATGTGTTGTGTGGGAATTTAAGAGAGTTGTTAATTATCCCTAGAATATCTTTAGAAAGGGAATGTGATGTGTTGGAATTTAAGAGAGCTGTTAATTATCCCTAGAAAATCTTTAAATGTGGGATGTGTTGTGTGGGTGTTTAAGAGAGCTGTTAATTATCCCTAGAATATCTTTAGAAAGGGAATGTGGTGTGTTGGAATTTAAGACAGCTGTTAATTATCCCTGGAATATCTTTAGAAAGGGAATGTGTTGTGTGGGAATGTAGGAGACCTGTTAATTACCCCTAGAATATCTTTAGAAAGGGAATGTGTTGTGTGGGAATGTAAGAGAGCTGTTAATTATTCCTTGAATATCTTTAGAAAATGATTGTGTTGTGTTGGAATTTAAGATAGCTGTTAATTATCCCAAGAATATCTTTAGAAAGGGAATGTGTTGTGTTGGAATTTAAGAGAGCTGTTAATTATCCCTAGAATATTTTTAGAATGGGAATGTGTTGTGTGGGAATTTAAGAGAGCTGTTAATTATCCCTAGAATATTTTTAGAATGGGAATGTGTTGTGTGGGAATTTAAGAGAGCTGTTAATTATCCCTAGCATATTTTTAGAAAGGGAATGTGTTGTGTTGGAATTTAAGAGAGCTGTTAATTATCCCTACAATATCTTTAGGAAGGGAATGTGTTGTGTTGGAATTTAAGAGAGCTGGTAATTACCCTAGAATATCTTTCGAAAGGGAATGTGTTGTGTGGGAATTTAAGAGAGTTGTTAATTATCCCTGGAATATCTTTAGAAAGGGAATGTGTTGTGTTGGAATTTAAGAGAGCTGTTAATTATCCCTGGAATATCTTTAGAAAGGGAATGTGTTGTGTTGGAATTTTAAGAGAGCTGTTAATTATCCCTAGAATATCTTTACAAAGGGAATGTGTTGTGTTGGAATTTAAGAGAGCTGTTAGTTATCCCTAGAATATCTTTACAGAGGGAATTTGTTGTGTTGGAATTTAAGAGAGCTGTTAATTATCCCAAGAATATCTTTAGAAAGGGAATGTGTTGTGTTGGAATTTAAGAGAGCTGTTAATTATCCCTAGAATATTTTTAGAATGGGAATGTGTTGTGTGGGAATTTAAGAGAGCTGTTAATTATCCCTAGAATATTTTTAGAATGGGAATGTGTTGTGTGGGAATTTAAGAGAGCTGTTAATTATCCCTAGCATATTTTTAGAAAGGGAATGTGTTGTGTTGGAATTTAAGAGAGCTGTTAATTATCCCTAGAAAATCTTTAGAAAGGGAATGTGTTGTGTGGGAATTTAAGAGAGTTGTTAATTATCCCTAGAATATCTTTAGAAAGGGAATGTGATGTGTTGGAATTTAAGAGAGCTGTTAATTATCCCTAGAAAATCTTTAAATGTGGGATGTGTTGTGTGGGTGTTTAAGAGAGCTGTTAATTATCCCTAGAATATCTTTAGAAAGGGAATGTGTTGTGTTGGAATTTAAGACAGCTGTTAATTATCCCTGGAATATCTTTAGAAAGGGAATGTGTTGTGTGGGAATGTAGGAGACCTGTTAATTACCCCTAGAATATCTTTAGAAAGGGAATGTGTTGTGTGGGAATGTAAGAGAGCTGTTAATTAAATCCTTGAATATCTTTAGAAAATGATTGTGTTGTGTTGGAATTTAAGATAGCTGTTAATTATCCCAAGAATATCTTTAGAAAGGGAATGTGTTGTGTTGGAATTTAAGAGAGCTGTTAATTATCCCTAGAATATTTTTAGAATGGGAATGTGTTGTGTGGGAATTTAAGAGAGCTGTTAATTATCCCTAGAATATTTTTAGAATGGGAATGTGTTGTGTGGGAATTTAAGAGAGCTGTTAATTATCCCTAGCATATTTTTAGAAAGGGAATGTGTTGTGTTGGAATTTAAGAGAGCTGTTAATTATCCCTACAATATCTTTAGGAAGGGAATGTGTTGTGTTGGAATTTAAGAGAGCTGGTAATTACCCTAGAAAATCTTTCGAAAGGGAATGTGTTGTGTGGGAATTTAAGAGAGTTGTTAATTTTCCCAAGAATATCTTTAGAAAGGGAATGTGTTGTGTTGGAATTTAAGAGAGCTGTTAATTATCCCTAGAAAATCTATAGAAAGGGAATGTGTTGTGTGGGAATTTAAGAGTTGTTAATTATCCCTAGAATATCTTTGGAAAGGGAATGTGTTGTGTTGGAATTTAAGAGAGCTGTTAATTATCCCTAGAAAATCTTTAGAAAGGGAATGTGTTGTGTTGGAATTTAAGAGAGCTGGTAATTACCCTAGAATATCTTTCGAAAGGGAATGTGTTGTGTGGGAATTTAAGAGAGTTGTTAATTTTCCCAAGAATATCTTTAGAAAGGGAATGTGTTGTGTTGGAATTTAAGAGAGCTGTTAATTATCCCTAGAAAATCTATAGAAAGGGAATGTGTTGTGTGGGAATTTAAGAGTTGTTAATTTTCCCAAGAATATCTTTAGAAAGGGAATGTGTTGTGTGGGAATTTAAGAGAGTTGTTAATTATCCCTAGAATATCTTTAGAAAGGGAATGTGTTGTGTTGGAATTTAAGAGAGCTGTTAATTATCCCTAGAAAATCTTTAGAAAGGGAATGTGTTGTGTTGGAATTTTAAGAGAGCTGTTAATTATCCCTAGAATATCTTTACAAAGGGAATGTGTTGTGTTGGAATTTAAGAGAGCTGTTAGTTATCCCTAGAATATCTTTACAGAGGGAATTTGTTGTGTTGGAATTTAAGAGAGCTGTTAATTATCCCTGGAATATCTTTAGAACGGGAATGTGTTGTGTGGGAATGTAGGAGACCTGTTAATAACCCCTAGAATATCTTTAGAAAGGGAATGTGTTTTGTGGGAATGTAAGAGAGCTGTTAATTATCCCTTGAATATCTTTAGAAAATGATTGTGTTGTGTTGGAATTTAAGATAGCTGTTAATTATCCCAAGAATATCTTTAGAAAGGGAATGTGTTGTGTTGGAATTTAAGAGAGTTGTTAATTATCCCTAGAATATCTTTAGAAAGGGAATGTGTTGTGTTGGAATTTAAGAGAGCTGTTAATTATCCCTAGAATATCTTTAGAAAGGGAATGTGATGTGTTGGAATTTAAGAGAGCTTTTAGTTATCCCTAGAATATCTTTAAATGTGGGATGTGTTGTGTGGGTGTTTAAGAGAGCTGTTAATTATCCCTAGAATATCTTTAGAAAGGGAATGTGGTGTGTTGGAATTTAAGACAGCTGTTAATTATCCCTGGAATATCTTTAGAAAGGGAATGTGTTGTGTGGGAATGTAGGAGACCTGTTAATTACCCCTAGAATATCTTTAGAAAGGGAATGTGTTGTGTGGGAATGTAAGAGAGCTGTTAATTATCCCTTGAATATCTTTAGAAAATGATTGTGTTGTGTTGGAATTTAAGATAGCTGTTAATTATCCCAAGAATATCTTTAGAAAGGGAATGTGTTGTGTTGGAATTTAAGAGAGCTGTTAATTATCCCTAGAATATTTTTAGAATGGGAATGTGTTGTGTGGGAATTTAAGAGAGCTGTTAATTATCCCTAGAATATTTTTAGAATGGGAATGTGTTGTGTTGGAATTTAAGAGAGCTGTTAATTATCCCTACAATATCTTTAGGAAGGGAATGTGTTGTGTTGGAATTTAAGAGAGCTGTTAATTATCCCTAGAATATCTTTCGAAAGGGAATGTGTTGTGTGGGAATTTAAGAGAGTTGTTAATTTTCCCAAGAATATCTTTAGAAAGGGAATGTGTTGTGTGGGAATTTAAGAGAGTTGTTAATTATCCCTAGAATATCTTTAGAAAGGGAATGTGTTGTGTTGGAATTTAAGAGAGCTGTTAATTATCCCTAGAAAATCTTTAGAAAGGGAATGTGTTGTGTTGGAATTTTAAGAGAGCTGTTAATTATCCCAAGAATATCATTAGAAAGGGAATGTGTTGTGTTGGAATTTACGAGAGCTGTTAATTATCCCTAGAATATCTTTACAGAGGGAATTTGTTGTGTTGGAATTTAAGAGAGCTGTTAATTATCCCTAGAAAATCTTTAGAAAGGGAATGTGTTGTGTGGGAATTTAAGAGAGTTGTTAATTATCCCTAGAATATCTTTAGAAAGGGAATGTGATGTGTTGGAATTTAAGAGAGCTGTTAGTTATCCCTAGAATATCTTTAAATGTGGGATGTGTTGTGTGGGAGTTTAAGAGAGCTGTTAATTATCCCTAGAATATTTTTAGAATGGGAATGTGTTGTGTGGGAATTTAAGAGAGCTGTTAATTATCCCTAGAATATCTTTAGAAAGGGAATGTGGTGTGTTGGAATTTAAGACAGCTGTTAATTATCCCTAGAAAATCTTTAGAAAGGGAATGTGTTGTGTTGGAATTTTAAGAGAGCTGTTAATTATCCCTAGAATATCTTTACAAAGGGAATGTGTTGTGTTGGAATTTAAGAGAGCTGTTAGTTATCCCTAGAATATCTTTACAGAGGGAATTTGTTGTGTGGGAATGTAGGAGACCTGTTAATAACCCCTAGAATATCTTTAGAAAGGGAATGTGTTTTGTGGGAATGTAAGAGAGCTGTTAATTATCCCTTGAATATCTTTAGAAAATGATTGTGTTGTGTTGGAATTTAAGATAGCTGTTAATTATCCCAAGAATATCTTTAGAAAGGGAATGTGTTGTGTTGGAATTTAAGAGAGTTGTTAATTATCCCTAGAATATCTTTAGAAAGGGAATGTGTTGTGTTGGAATTTAAGAGAGCTGTTAATTATCCCTAGAATATCTTTAGAAAGGGAATGTGGTGTGTTGGAATTTAAGACAGCTGTTAATTATCCCTGGAATATCTTTAGAAAGGGAATGTGTTGTGTTGGAATTTAAGAGAGCTGTTAATTATCCCTAGAATATTTTTAGAATGGGAATGTGTTGTGTGGGAATTTAAGAGAGCTGTTAATTATCCCTAGAATATTTTTAGAATGGGAATGTGTTGTGTGGGAATTTAAGAGAGCTGTTAATTATCCCTAGCATATTTTTAGAAAGGGAATGTGTTGTGTTGGAATTTAAGAGAGCTTCTAATTATCCCTACAATATCTTTAGGAAGGGAATGTGTTGTGTTGGAATTTAAGAGAGCTGGTAATTACCCTAGAATATCTTTCGAAAGGGAATGTGTTGTGTGGGAATTTAAGAGAGTTGTTAATTTTCCCAAGAATATCTTTAGAAAGGGAATGTGTTGTGTTGGAATTTAAGAGAGCTGTTAATTATCCCTAGAAAATCTATAGAAAGGGAATGTGTTGTGTGGGAATTTAAGAGTTGTTAATTATCCCTAGAATATCTTTGGAAAGGGAATGTGTTGTGTTGGAATTTAAGAGAGCTGTTAATTATCCCTAGAAAATCTTTAGAAAGGGAATGTGTTGTGTTGGAATTTAAGAGAGCTGGTAATTACCCTAGAATATCTTTAGAAAGGGAATGTGTTGTGTGGGAATTTAAGAGAGTTGTTAATTATCCCTAGAATATCTTTAGAAAGGGAATGTGTTGTGTTGGAATTTAAGAGAGCTGTTAATTATCCCTAGAAAATCTTTAGAAAGGGAATGTGTTGTGTTGGAATTTTAAGAGAGCTGTTAATTATCCCAAGAATATCATTAGAAAGGGAATGTGTTGTGTTGGAATTTACGAGAGCTGTTAATTATCCCTAGAATATCTTTACAGAGGGAATTTGTTGTGTTGGAATTTAAGAGAGCTGTTAATTATCCCTAGAAAATCTTTAGAAAGGGAATGTGTTGTGTGGGAATTTAAGAGAGTTGTTAATTATCCCTAGAATATCTTTAGAAAGGGAATGTGATGTGTTGGAATTTAAGAGAGCTGTTAGTTATCCCTAGAATATCTTTAAATGTGGGATGTGTTGTGTGGGAGTTTAAGAGAGCTGTTAATTATCCCTAGAATATTTTTAGAATGGGAATGTGTTGTGTGGGAATTTAAGAGAGCTGTTAATTATCCCTAGAATATCTTTAGAAAGGGAATGTGGTGTGTTGGAATTTAAGACAGCTGTTAATTATCCCTAGAAAATCTTTAGAAAGGGAATGTGTTGTGTTGGAATTTTAAGAGAGCTGTTAATTATCCCTAGAATATCTTTACAAAGGGAATGTGTTGTGTTGGAATTTAAGAGAGCTGTTAGTTATCCCTAGAATATCTTTACAGAGGGAATTTGTTGTGTGGGAATGTAGGAGACCTGTTAATAACCCCTAGAATATCTTTAGAAAGGGAATGTGTTTTGTGGGAATGTAAGAGAGCTGTTAATTATCCCTTGAATATCTTTAGAAAATGATTGTGTTGTGTTGGAATTTAAGATAGCTGTTAATTATCCCAAGAATATCTTTAGAAAGGGAATGTGTTGTGTTGGAATTTAAGAGAGTTGTTAATTATCCCTAGAATATCTTTAGAAAGGGAATGTGTTGTGTTGGAATTTAAGAGAGCTGTTAATTATCCCTAGAATATCTTTAGAAAGGGAATGTGGTGTGTTGGAATTTAAGACAGCTGTTAATTATCCCTGGAATATCTTTAGAAAGGGAATGTGTTGTGTTGGAATTTAAGAGAGCTGTTAATTATCCCTAGAATATTTTTAGAATGGGAATGTGTTGTGTGGGAATTTAAGAGAGCTGTTAATTATCCCTAGAATATTTTTAGAATGGGAATGTGTTGTGTGGGAATTTAAGAGAGCTGTTAATTATCCCTAGCATATTTTTAGAAAGGGAATGTGTTGTGTTGGAATTTAAGAGAGCTTCTAATTATCCCTACAATATCTTTAGGAAGGGAATGTGTTGTGTTGGAATTTAAGAGAGCTGGTAATTACCCTAGAATATCTTTCGAAAGGGAATGTGTTGTGTGGGAATTTAAGAGAGTTGTTAATTTTCCCAAGAATATCTTTAGAAAGGGAATGTGTTGTGTTGGAATTTAAGAGAGCTGTTAATTATCCCTAGAAAATCTATAGAAAGGGAATGTGTTGTGTGGGAATTTAAGAGTTGTTAATTATCCCTAGAATATCTTTGGAAAGGGAATGTGTTGTGTTGGAATTTAAGAGAGCTGTTAATTATCCCTAGAAAATCTTTAGAAAGGGAATGTGTTGTGTTGGAATTTAAGAGAGCTGGTAATTACCCTAGAATATCTTTCGAAAGGGAATGTGTTGTGTGGGAATTTAAGAGAGTTGTTAATTTTCCCAAGAATATCTTTAGAAAGGGAATGTGTTGTGTTGGAATTTAAGAGAGCTGTTAATTATCCCTAGAAAATCTATAGAAAGGGAATGTGTTGTGTGGGAATTTAAGAGTTGTTAATTTTCCCAAGAATATCTTTAGAAAGGGAATGTGTTGTGTGGGAATTTAAGAGAGTTGTTAATTTTCCCTAGAATATCTTTAGAAAGGGAATGTGTTGTGTTGGAATTTAAGAGAGCTGTTAATTATCCCTAGAAAATCTTTAGAAAGGGAATGTGTTGTGTTGGAATTTTAAGAGAGCTGTTAATTATCCCTAGAATATCTTTACAAAGGGAATGTGTTGTGTTGGAATTTAAGAGAGCTGTTAGTTATCCCTAGAATATCTTTACAGAGGGAATTTGTTGTGTTGGAATTTAAGAGAGCTGTTAATTATCCCTGGAATATCTTTAGAACGGGAATGTGTTGTGTGGGAATGTAGGAGACCTGTTAATAACCCCTAGAATATCTTTAGAAAGGGAATGTGTTTTGTGGGAATGTAAGAGAGCTGTTAATTATCCCTTGAATATCTTTAGAAAATGATTGTGTTGTGTTGGAATTTAAGATAGCTGTTAATTATCCCAAGAATATCTTTAGAAAGGGAATGTGTTGTGTTGGAATTTAAGAGAGTTGTTAATTATCCCTAGAATATCTTTAGAAAGGGAATGTGTTGTGTTGGAATTTAAGAGAGCTGTTAATTATCCCTAGAATATCTTTAGAAAGGGAATGTGATGTGTTGGAATTTAAGAGAGCTTTTAGTTATCCCTAGAATATCTTTAAATGTGGGATGTGTTGTGTGGGTGTTTAAGAGAGCTGTTAATTATCCCTAGAATATCTTTAGAAAGGGAATGTGGTGTGTTGGAATTTAAGACAGCTGTTAATTATCCCTGGAATATCTTTAGAAAGGGAATGTGTTGTGTGGGAATGTAGGAGACCTGTTAATTACCCCTAGAATATCTTTAGAAAGGGAATGTGTTGTGTGGGAATGTAAGAGAGCTGTTAATTATCCCTTGAATATCTTTAGAAAATGATTGTGTTGTGTTGGAATTTAAGATAGCTGTTAATTATCCCAAGAATATCTTTAGAAAGGGAATGTGTTGTGTTGGAATTTAAGAGAGCTGTTAATTATCCCTAGAATATTTTTAGAATGGGAATGTGTTGTGTGGGAATTTAAGAGAGCTGTTAATTATCCCTAGAATATTTTTAGAATGGGAATGTGTTGTGTTGGAATTTAAGAGAGCTGTTAATTATCCCTACAATATCTTTAGGAAGGGAATGTGTTGTGTTGGAATTTAAGAGAGCTGGTAATTACCCTAGAATATCTTTCGAAAGGGAATGTGTTGTGTGGGAATTTAAGAGAGTTGTTAATTTTCCCAAGAATATCTTTAGAAAGGGAATGTGTTGTGTGGGAATTTAAGAGAGTTGTTAATTATCCCTAGAATATCTTTAGAAAGGGAATGTGTTGTGTTGGAATTTAAGAGAGCTGTTAATTATCCCTAGAAAATCTTTAGAAAGGGAATGTGTTGTGTTGGAATTTTAAGAGAGCTGTTAATTATCCCAAGAATATCATTAGAAAGGGAATGTGTTGTGTTGGAATTTACGAGAGCTGTTAATTATCCCTAGAATATCTTTACAGAGGGAATTTGTTGTGTTGGAATTTAAGAGAGCTGTTAATTATCCCTAGAAAATCTTTAGAAAGGGAATGTGTTGTGTGGGAATTTAAGAGAGTTGTTAATTATCCCTAGAATATCTTTAGAAAGGGAATGTGATGTGTTGGAATTTAAGAGAGCTGTTAGTTATCCCTAGAATATCTTTAAATGTGGGATGTGTTGTGTGGGAGTTTAAGAGAGCTGTTAATTATCCCTAGAATATTTTTAGAATGGGAATGTGTTGTGTGGGAATTTAAGAGAGCTGTTAATTATCCCTAGAATATCTTTACAGAGGGAATTTGTTGTGTTGGAATTTATGAGAGCTGTTAATTATCCCTGGAATATCTTTAGAAAGGGAATGTGTTGTGTGGGAATGTAGGAGACCTGTTAATAACCCCTAGAATATCTTTAGAAAGGGAATGTGTTTTGTGGGAATGTAAGAGAGCTGTTAATTATCCCTTGAATATCTTTAGAAAATGATTGTGTTGTGTTGGAATTTAAGATAGCTGTTAATTATCCCAAGAATATCTTTAGAAAGGGAATGTGTTGTGTTGGAATTTAAGAGAGTTGTTAATTATCCCTAGAATATCTTTAGAAAGGGAATGTGTTGTGTTGGAATTTAAGAGAGCTGTTAATTATCCCTAGAATATATTTAGAAAGGGAATGTGGTGTGTTGGAATTTAAGACAGCTGTTAATTATCCCTGGAATATCTTTAGAAAGGGAATGTGTTGTGTGGGAATGTAGGAGACCTGTTAATTACCCCTAGAATATCTTTAGAAAGGGAATGTGGTGTGTTGGAATTTAAGACAGCTGTTAATTATCCCTAGAAAATCTTTAGAAAGGGAATGTGTTGTGTTGGAATTTTAAGAGAGCTGTTAATTATCCCTAGAATATCTTTACAAAGGGAATGTGTTGTGTTGGAATTTAAGAGAGCTGTTAGTTATCCCTAGAATATCTTTACAGAGGGAATTTGTTGTGTTGGAATTTAAGAGAGCTGTTAATTATCCCTGGAATATCTTTAGAAAGGGAATGTGTTTTGTGGGAATGTAAGAGAGCTGTTAATTATCCCTTGAATATCTTTAGAAAATGATTGTGTTGTGTTGGAATTTAAGATAGCTGTTAATTATCCCAAGAATATCTTTAGAAAGGGAATGTGTTGTGTTGGAATTTAAGAGAGCTGTTAATTATCCCTAGAATATTTTTTGAATGGGAATGTGTTGTGTGGGAATTTAAGAGAGCTGTTAATTATCCCTAGAATATTTTTAGAATGGGAATGTGTTGTGTGGGAATTTAAGAGAGCTGTTAATTATCCCTAGCATATTTTTAGAAAGGGAATGTGTTGTGTTGGAATTTAAGAGAGCTGTTAATTATTCCTACAATATCTTTAGGAAGGGAATGTGTTGTGTTGGAATTTAAGAGAGCTGGTAATTACCCTAGAATATCTTTCGAAAGGGAATGTGTTGTGTGGGAATTTAAGAGAGTTGTTAATTTTCCCAAGAATATCTTTAGAAAGGGAATGTGTTGTGTTGGAATTTAAGAGAGCTGTTAATTATCCCTAGAAAATCTTTAGAAAGGGAATGTGTTGTGTGGGAATTTAAGAGTTGTTAATTTTCCCAAGAATATCTTTAGAACGGGAATGTGTTGTGTGGGAATTTAAGAGAGTTGTTAATTATCCCTAGAATATCTTTAGAAAGGGAATGTGTTGTGTTGGAATTTAAGAGAGCTGTTAATTATCCCTAGAAAATCTTTAGAAAGGGAATGTGTTGTGTTGGAATTTTAAGAGAGCTGTTAATTATCCCAAGAATATCATTAGAAAGGGAATGTGTTGTGTTGGAATTTACGAGAGCTGTTAATTATCCCTAGAATATCTTTACAGAGGGAATTTGTTGTGTTGGAATTTAAGAGAGCTGTTAATTATCCCTAGAAAATCTTTAGAAAGGGAATGTGTTGTGTTGGAATTTAAGAGAGTTGTTAATTATCCCTAGCATATCTTTAGAAAGGGAATGTGATGTGTTGGAATTTAAGAGAGCTGTTAGTTATCCCTAAAATATCTTTAAATGTGGGATGTGTTGTGTGGGTGTTTAAGAGAGCTGTTAATTATCCCTAGAATATCTTTAGAAAGGGAATGTGGTGTGTTGGAATTTAAGACAGCTGTTAATTATCCCTGGAATATCTTTAGAAAGGGAATGTGTTGTGTGGGAATGTAGGAGACCTGTTAATTACCCCTAGAATATCTTTAGAAAGGGAATGTGTTGTGTGGGAATGTAAGAGAGCTGTTAATTATCCCTTGAATATCTTTAGAAAATGATTGTGTTGTGTTGGAATTTAAGATAGCTGTTAATTATCCCAAGAATATCTTTAGAAAGGGAATGTGTTGTGTTGGAATTTAAGAGAGCTGTTAATTATCCCTAGAATATTTTTAGAATGGGAATGTGTTGTGTGGGAATTTAAGAGAGCTGTTAATTATCCCTAGAATATTTTTAGAATGGGAATGTGTTGTGTGGGAATTTAAGAGAGCTGTTAATTATCCCTAGCATATTTTTAGAAAGGGAATGTGTTGTGTTGGAATTTAAGAGAGCTGTTAATTATCCCTACAATATCTTTAGGAAGGGAATGTGTTGTGTTGGAATTTAAGAGAGCTGGTAATTACCCTAGAATATCTTTCGAAAGGGAATGTGTTGTGTGGGAATTTAAGAGAGCTGTTAATTATCCCTAGAATATCTTTACAGAGGGAATTTGTTGTGTTGGAATTTAAGAGAGCTGTTAATTATCCCTAGAAAATCTTTAGAAAGGGAATGTGTTGTGTGGGAATTTAAGAGAGTTGTTAATTATCCCTAGAATATCTTTAAAAAGGGAATGTGATGTGTTGGAATTTAAGAGAGCTGTTAGTTATCCCTAGAATATCTTTAAATGTGGGATGTGTTGTGTGGGAGTTTAAGAGAGCTGTTAATTATCCCTAGAATATTTTTAGAATGGGAATGTGTTGTGTGGGAATTTAAGAGAGCTGTTAATTATCCCTAGAATATCTTTAGAAAGGGAATGTGGTGTGTTGGAATTTAAGACAGCTGTTAATTATCCCTAGAAAATCTTTAGAAAGGGAATGTGTTGTGTTGGAATTTTAAGAGAGCTGTTAATTATCCCTAGAATATCTTTACAAAGGGAATGTGTTGTGTTGGAATTTAAGAGAGCTGTTAGTTATCCCTAGAATATCTTTACAGAGGGAATTTGTTGTGTTGGAATTTATGAGAGCTGTTAATTATCCCTGGAATATCTTTAGAAAGGGAATGTGTTGTGTGGGAATGTAGGAGACCTGTTAATAACCCCTAGAATATCTTTAGAAAGGGAATGTGTTTTGTGGGAATGTAAGAGAGCTGTTAATTATCCCTTGAATATCTTTAGAAAATGATTGTGTTGTGTTGGAATTTAAGATAGCTGTTAATTATCCCAAGAATATCTTTAGAAAGGGAATGTGTTGTGTTGGAATTTAAGAGAGTTGTTAATTATCCCTAGAATATCTTTAGAAAGGGAATGTGTTGTGTTGGAATTTAAGAGAGCTGTTAATTATCCCTAGAATATCTTTAGAAAGGGAATGTGGTGTGTTGGAATTTAAGACAGCTGTTAATTATCCCTGGAATATCTTTAGAAAGGGAATGTGTTGTGTGGGAATGTAGGAGACCTGTTAATTACCCCTAGAATATCTTTAGAAAGGGAATGTGGTGTGTTGGAATTTAAGACAGCTGTTAATTATCCCTAGAAAATCTTTAGAAAGGGAATGTGTTGTGTTGGAATTTTAAGAGAGCTGTTAATTATCCCTAGAATATCTTTACAAAGGGAATGTGTTGTGTTGGAATTTAAGAGAGCTGTTAGTTATCCCTAGAATATCTTTACAGAGGGAATTTGTTGTGTTGGAATTTAAGAGAGCTGTTAATTATCCCTGGAATATCTTTAGAAAGGGAATGTGTTTTGTGGGAATGTAAGAGAGCTGTTAATTATCCCTTGAATATTTTTAGAAAATGATTGTGTTGTGTTGGAATTTAAGATAGCTGTTAATTATCCCAAGAATATCTTTAGAAAGGGAATGTGTTGTGTTGGAATTTAAGAGAGCTGTTAATTATCCCTAGAATATTTTTTGAATGGGAATGTGTTGTGTGGGAATTTAAGAGAGCTGTTAATTATCCCTAGAATATTTTTAGAATGGGAATGTGTTGTGTGGGAATTTAAGAGAGCTGTTAATTATCCCTAGCATATTTTTAGAAAGGGAATGTGTTGTGTTGGAATTTAAGAGAGCTGTTAATTATTCCTACAATATCTTTAGGAAGGGAATGTGTTGTGTTGGAATTTAAGAGAGCTGGTAATTACCCTAGAATATCTTTCGAAAGTGAATGTGTTGTGTGGGAATTTAAGAGAGTTGTTAATTTTCCCAAGAATATCTTTAGAAAGGGAATGTGTTGTGTTGGAATTTAAGAGAGCTGTTAATTATCCCTAGAATATTTTTAGAATGGGAATGTGTTGTGTGGGAATTTAAGAGAGCTGTTAATTATCCCTAGAATATTTTTAGAATGGGAATGTGTTGTGTGGGAATTTAAGAGAGCTGTTAATTATCCCTAGCATATTTTTAGAAAGGGAATGTGTTGTGTTGGAATTTAAGAGAGCTGTTAATTATCCCTACAATATCTTTAGGAAGGGAATGTGTTGTGTTGGAATTTAAGAGAGCTGGTAATTACCCTAGAATATCTTTCGAAAGGGAATGTGTTGTGTGGGAATTTAAGAGAGCTGTTAATTATCCCTAGAATATCTTTACAGAGGGAATTTGTTGTGTTGGAATTTAAGAGAGCTGTTAATTATCCCTAGAAAATCTTTAGAAAGGGAATGTGTTGTGTGGGAATTTAAGAGAGTTGTTAATTATCCCTAGAATATCTTTAAAAAGGGAATGTGATGTGTTGGAATTTAAGAGAGCTGTTAGTTATCCCTAGAATATCTTTAAATGTGGGATGTGTTGTGTGGGAGTTTAAGAGAGCTGTTAATTATCCCTAGAATATTTTTAGAATGGGAATGTGTTGTGTGGGAATTTAAGAGAGCTGTTAATTATCCCTAGAATATCTTTAGAAAGGGAATGTGGTGTGTTGGAATTTAAGACAGCTGTTAATTATCCCTAGAAAATCTTTAGAAAGGGAATGTGTTGTGTTGGAATTTTAAGAGAGCTGTTAATTATCCCTAGAATATCTTTACAAAGGGAATGTGTTGTGTTGGAATTTAAGAGAGCTGTTAGTTATCCCTAGAATATCTTTACAGAGGGAATTTGTTGTGTTGGAATTTATGAGAGCTGTTAATTATCCCTGGAATATCTTTAGAAAGGGAATGTGTTGTGTGGGAATGTAGGAGACCTGTTAATAACCCCTAGAATATCTTTAGAAAGGGAATGTGTTTTGTGGGAATGTAAGAGAGCTGTTAATTATCCCTTGAATATCTTTAGAAAATGATTGTGTTGTGTTGGAATTTAAGATAGCTGTTAATTATCCCAAGAATATCTTTAGAAAGGGAATGTGTTGTGTTGGAATTTAAGAGAGTTGTTAATTATCCCTAGAATATCTTTAGAAAGGGAATGTGTTGTGTTGGAATTTAAGAGAGCTGTTAATTATCCCTAGAATATCTTTAGAAAGGGAATGTGGTGTGTTGGAATTTAAGACAGCTGTTAATTATCCCTGGAATATCTTTAGAAAGGGAATGTGTTGTGTGGGAATGTAGGAGACCTGTTAATTACCCCTAGAATATCTTTAGAAAGGGAATGTGGTGTGTTGGAATTTAAGACAGCTGTTAATTATCCCTAGAAAATCTTTAGAAAGGGAATGTGTTGTGTTGGAATTTTAAGAGAGCTGTTAATTATCCCTAGAATATCTTTACAAAGGGAATGTGTTGTGTTGGAATTTAAGAGAGCTGTTAGTTATCCCTAGAATATCTTTACAGAGGGAATTTGTTGTGTTGGAATTTAAGAGAGCTGTTAATTATCCCTGGAATATCTTTAGAAAGGGAATGTGTTTTGTGGGAATGTAAGAGAGCTGTTAATTATCCCTTGAATATTTTTAGAAAATGATTGTGTTGTGTTGGAATTTAAGATAGCTGTTAATTATCCCTAGAATATTTTTTGAATGGGAATGTGTTGTGTGGGAATTTAAGAGAGCTGTTAATTATCCCTAGAATATTTTTAGAATGGGAATGTGTTGTGTGGGAATTTAAGAGAGCTGTTAATTATCCCTAGCATATTTTTAGAAAGGGAATGTGTTGTGTTGGAATTTAAGAGAGCTGTTAATTATTCCTACAATATCTTTAGGAAGGGAATGTGTTGTGTTGGAATTTAAGAGAGCTGGTAATTACCCTAGAATATCTTTCGAAAGTGAATGTGTTGTGTGGGAATTTAAGAGAGTTGTTAATTTTCCCAAGAATATCTTTAGAAAGGGAATGTGTTGTGTTGGAATTTAAGAGAGCTGTTAATTATCCCTAGAAAATCTTTAGAAAGGGAATGTGTTGTGTGGGAATTTAAGAGTTGTTAATTTTCCCAAGAATATCTTTAGAACGGGAATGTGTTGTGTGGGAATTTAAGAGAGTTGTTAATTATCCCTAGAATATCTTTAGAAAGGGAATGTGTTGTGTTGGAATTTAAGAGAGCTGTTAATTATCCCTAGAAAATCTTTAGAAAGGGAATGTGTTGTGTTGGAATTTTAAGAGAGCTGTTAATTATCCCAAGAATATCATTAGAAAGGGAATGTGTTGTGTTGGAATTTACGAGAGCTGTTAATTATCCCTAGAATATCTTTACAGAGGGAATTTGTTGTGTTGGAATTTAAGAGAGCTGTTAATTATCCCTAGAAAATCTTTAGAAAGGGAATGTGTTGTGTTGGAATTTAAGAGAGTTGTTAATTATCCCTAGCATATCTTTAGAAAGGGAATGTGATGTGTTGGAATTTAAGAGAGCTGTTAGTTATCCCTAAAATATCTTTAAATGTGGGATGTGTTGTGTGGGTGTTTAAGAGAGCTGTTAATTATCCCTAGAATATCTTTAGAAAGGGAATGTGGTGTGTTGGAATTTAAGACAGCTGTTAATTATCCCTGGAATATCTTTAGAAAGGGAATGTGTTGTGTGGGAATGTAGGAGACCTGTTAATTACCCCTAGAATATCTTTAGAAAGGGAATGTGTTGTGTGGGAATGTAAGAGAGCTGTTAATTATCCCTTGAATATCTTTAGAAAATGATTGTGTTGTGTTGGAATTTAAGATAGCTGTTAATTATCCCAAGAATATCTTTAGAAAGGGAATGTGTTGTGTTGGAATTTAAGAGAGCTGTTAATTATCCCTAGAATATTTTTAGAATGGGAATGTGTTTTGTGGGAATTTAAGAGAGCTGTTAATTATCCCTAGAATATTTTTAGAATGGGAATGTGTTGTGTGGGAATTTAAGAGAGCTGTTAATTATCCCTAGCATATTTTTAGAAAGGGAATGTGTTGTGTTGGAATTTAAGAGAGCTGTTAATTATCCCTACAATATCTTTAGGAAGGGAATGTGTTGTGTTGGAATTTAAGAGAGCTGGTAATTACCCTAGAATATCTTTCGAAAGGGAATGTGTTGTGTGGGAATTTAAGAGAGTTGTTAATTATCCCTGGAATATCTTTAGAAAGGGAATGTGTTGTGTTGGAATTTAAGAGAGCTGTTAATTATCCCTAGAAAATCTTTAGAAAGGGAATGTGTTGTGTTGGAATTTTAAGAGTGCTGTTAATTATCCCTAGAATATCTTTACAAAGGGAATGTGTTGTGTTGGAATTTAAGAGAGCTGTTAGTTATCCCTAGAATATCTTTACAGAGGGAATTTGTTGTGTTGGAATTTAAGAGAGCTGTTAATTATCCCAAGAATATCTTTAGAAAGGGAATGTGTTGTGTTGGAATTTAAGAGAGCTGTTAATTATCCCTAGAATATTTTTAGAATGGGAATGTGTTGTGTGGGAATTTAAGAGAGCTGTTAATTATCCCTAGAATATTTTTAGAATGGGAATGTGTTGTGTGGGAATTTAAGAGAGCTGTTAATTATCCCTAGCATATTTTTAGAAAGGGAATGTGTTGTGTTGGAATTTAAGAGAGTTGTTAATTATCCCTAGAATATCTTTAGAAAGGGAATGTGATGTGTTGGAATTTAAGAGAGCTGTTAATTATCCCTAGAAAATCTTTAAATGTGGGATGTGTTGTGTGGGTGTTTAAGAGAGCTGTTAATTATCCCTAGAATATCTTTAGAAAGGGAATGTGGTGTGTTGGAATTTAAGACAGCTGTTAATTATCCCTGGAATATCTTTAGAAAGGGAATGTGTTGTGTGGGAATGTAGGAGACCTGTTAATTACCCCTAGAATATCTTTAGAAAGGGAATGTGTTGTGTGGGAATGTAAGAGAGCTGTTAATTATTCCTTGAATATCTTTAGAAAATGATTGTGTTGTGTTGGAATTTAAGATAGCTGTTAATTATCCCAAGAATATCTTTAGAAAGGGAATGTGTTGTGTTGGAATTTAAGAGAGCTGTTAATTATCCCTAGAATATTTTTAGAATGGGAATGTGTTGTGTGGGAATTTAAGAGAGCTGTTAATTATCCCTAGCATATTTTTAGAAAGGGAATGTGTTGTGTTGGAATTTAAGAGAGCTGTTAATTATCCCTACAATATCTTTAGAAAGGGAATGTGTTGTGTTGGAATTTAAGAGAGCTGGTAATTACCCTAGAATATCTTTCAAAAGGGAATGTGTTGTGTGGGAATTTAAGAGAGTTGTTAATTATCCCTGGAATATCTTTAGAAAGGGAATGTGTTGTGTTGGAATTTAAGAGAGCTGTTAATTATCCCTGGAATATCTTTAGAAAGGGAATGTGTTGTGTTGGAATTTTAAGAGAGCTGTTAATTATCCCTAGAATATCTTTACAAAGGGAATTTGTTGTGTTGGAATTTAAGAGAGCTGTTAATTATCCCAAGAATATCTTTAGAAAGGGAATGTGTTGTGTTGGAATTTAAGAGAGCTGTTAATTATCCCTAGAATATTTTTAGAATGGGAATGTGTTGTGTGGGAATTTAAGAGAGCTGTTAATTATCCCTAGAATATTTTTAGAATGGGAATGTGTTGTGTGGGAATTTAAGAGAGCTGTTAATTATCCCTAGCATATTTTTAGAAAGGGAATGTGTTGTGTTGGAATTTAAGAGAGCTGTTAATTATCCCTAGAAAATCTTTAGAAAGGGAATGTGTTGTGTGGGAATTTAAGAGAGTTGTTAATTATCCCTAGAATATCTTTAGAAAGGGAATGAGATGTGTTGGAATTTAAGAGAGCTGTTAATTATCCCTAGAAAATCTTTAAATGTGGGATGTGTTGTGTGGGTGTTTAAGAGAGCTGTTAATTATCCCTAGAATATCTTTAGAAAGGGAATGTGGTGTGTTGGAATTTAAGAGAGCTGTTAATTATCCCTAGAAAATCTTTAGAAAGGGAATGTGTTGTGTGGGAATTTAAGAGTTGTTAATTTTCCCAAGAATATCTTTAGAACGGGAATGTGTTGTGTGGGAATTTAAGAGAGTTGTTAATTATCCCTAGAATATCTTTAGAAAGGGAATGTGTTGTGTTGGAATTTAAGAGAGCTGTTAATTATCCCTAGAAAATCTTTAGAAAGGGAATGTGTTGTGTTGGAATTTTAAGAGAGCTGTTAATTATCCCAAGAATATCATTAGAAAGGGAATGTGTTGTGTTGGAATTTACGAGAGCTGTTAATTATCCCTAGAATATCTTTACAGAGGGAATTTGTTGTGTTGGAATTTAAGAGAGCTGGTAATTATCCCAAGAATATCTTTAGAAAGGGAATGTGTTGTGTTGGAATTTAAGAGAGCCGTTAATTATCCCTAGAATATTTTTTGAATGGGAATGTGTTGTGTGGGAATTTAAGAGAGCTGTTAATTATCCCTAGAATATTTTTAGAATGGGAATGTGTTGTGTGGGAATTTAAGAGAGCTGTTAATTATCCCTAGCATATTTTTAGAAAGGGAATGTGTTGTGTTGGAATTTAAGAGAGCTGTTAATTATTCCTACAATATCTTTAGGAAGGGAATGTGTTGTGTTGGAATTTAAGAGAGCTGGTAATTACCCTAGAATATCTTTCGAAAGTGAATGTGTTGTGTGGGAATTTAAGAGAGTTGTTAATTTTCCCAAGAATATCTTTAGAAAGGGAATGTGTTGTGTTGGAATTTAAGAGAGCTGTTAATTATCCCTAGAAAATCTTTAGAAAGGGAATGTGTTGTGTGGGAATTTAAGAGTTGTTAATTTTCCCAAGAATATCTTTAGAACGGGAATGTGTTGTGTGGGAATTTAAGAGAGTTGTTAATTATCCCTAGAATATCTTTAGAAAGGGAATGTGTTGTGTTGGAATTTAAGAGAGCTGTTAATTATCCCTAGAAAATCTTTAGAAAGGGAATGTGTTGTGTTGGAATTTTAAGAGAGCTGTTAATTATCCCAAGAATATCATTAGAAAGGGAATGTGTTGTGTTGGAATTTACGAGAGCTGTTAATTATCCCTAGAATATCTTTACAGAGGGAATTTGTTGTGTTGGAATTTAAGAGAGCTGTTAATTATCCCTAGAAAATCTTTAGAAAGGGAATGTGTTGTGTTGGAATTTAAGAGAGTTGTTAATTATCCCTAGCATATCTTTAGAAAGGGAATGTGATGTGTTGGAATTTAAGAGAGCTGTTAGTTATCCCTAAAATATCTTTAAATGTGGGATGTGTTGTGTGGGTGTTTAAGAGAGCTGTTAATTATCCCTAGAATATCTTTAGAAAGGGAATGTGGTGTGTTGGAATTTAAGACAGCTGTTAATTATCCCTGGAATATCTTTAGAAAGGGAATGTGTTGTGTGGGAATGTAGGAGACCTGTTAATTACCCCTAGAATATCTTTAGAAAGGGAATGTGTTGTGTGGGAATGTAAGAGAGCTGTTAATTATCCCTTGAATATCTTTAGAAAATGATTGTGTTGTGTTGGAATTTAAGATAGCTGTTAATTATCCCAAGAATATCTTTAGAAAGGGAATGTGTTGTGTTGGAATTTAAGAGAGCTGTTAATTATCCCTAGAATATTTTTAGAATGGGAATGTGTTTTGTGGGAATTTAAGAGAGCTGTTAATTATCCCTAGAATATTTTTAGAATGGGAATGTGTTGTGTGGGAATTTAAGAGAGCTGTTAATTATCCCTAGCATATTTTTAGAAAGGGAATGTGTTGTGTTGGAATTTAAGAGAGCTGTTAATTATCCCTACAATATCTTTAGGAAGGGAATGTGTTGTGTTGGAATTTAAGAGAGCTGGTAATTACCCTAGAATATCTTTCGAAAGGGAATGTGTTGTGTGGGAATTTAAGAGAGTTGTTAATTATCCCTGGAATATCTTTAGAAAGGGAATGTGTTGTGTTGGAATTTAAGAGAGCTGTTAATTATCCCTAGAAAATCTTTAGAAAGGGAATGTGTTGTGTTGGAATTTTAAGAGTGCTGTTAATTATCCCTAGAATATCTTTACAAAGGGAATGTGTTGTGTTGGAATTTAAGAGAGCTGTTAGTTATCCCTAGAATATCTTTACAGAGGGAATTTGTTGTGTTGGAATTTAAGAGAGCTGTTAATTATCCCAAGAATATCTTTAGAAAGGGAATGTGTTGTGTTGGAATTTAAGAGAGCTGTTAATTATCCCTAGAATATTTTTAGAATGGGAATGTGTTGTGTGGGAATTTAAGAGAGCTGTTAATTATCCCTAGAATATTTTTAGAATGGGAATGTGTTGTGTGGGAATTTAAGAGAGCTGTTAATTATCCCTAGCATATTTTTAGAAAGGGAATGTGTTGTGTTGGAATTTAAGAGAGTTGTTAATTATCCCTAGAATATCTTTAGAAAGGGAATGTGATGTGTTGGAATTTAAGAGAGCTGTTAATTATCCCTAGAAAATCTTTAAATGTGGGATGTGTTGTGTGGGTGTTTAAGAGAGCTGTTAATTATCCCTAGAATATCTTTAGAAAGGGAATGTGGTGTGTTGGAATTTAAGACAGCTGTTAATTATCCCTGGAATATCTTTAGAAAGGGAATGTGTTGTGTGGGAATGTAGGAGACCTGTTAATTACCCCTAGAATATCTTTAGAAAGGGAATGTGTTGTGTGGGAATGTAAGAGAGCTGTTAATTATTCCTTGAATATCTTTAGAAAATGATTGTGTTGTGTTGGAATTTAAGATAGCTGTTAATTATCCCAAGAATATCTTTAGAAAGGGAATGTGTTGTGTTGGAATTTAAGAGAGCTGTTAATTATCCCTAGAATATTTTTAGAATGGGAATGTGTTGTGTGGGAATTTAAGAGAGCTGTTAATTATCCCTAGCATATTTTTAGAAAGGGAATGTGTTGTGTTGGAATTTAAGAGAGCTGTTAATTATCCCTACAATATCTTTAGAAAGGGAATGTGTTGTGTTGGAATTTAAGAGAGCTGGTAATTACCCTAGAATATCTTTCAAAAGGGAATGTGTTGTGTGGGAATTTAAGAGAGTTGTTAATTATCCCTGGAATATCTTTAGAAAGGGAATGTGTTGTGTTGGAATTTAAGAGAGCTGTTAATTATCCCTGGAATATCTTTAGAAAGGGAATGTGTTGTGTTGGAATTTTAAGAGAGCTGTTAATTATCCCTAGAATATCTTTACAAAGGGAATTTGTTGTGTTGGAATTTAAGAGAGCTGTTAATTATCCCAAGAATATCTTTAGAAAGGGAATGTGTTGTGTTGGAATTTAAGAGAGCTGTTAATTATCCCTAGAATATTTTTAGAATGGGAATGTGTTGTGTGGGAATTTAAGAGAGCTGTTAATTATCCCTAGAATATTTTTAGAATGGGAATGTGTTGTGTGGGAATTTAAGAGAGCTGTTAATTATCCCTAGCATATTTTTAGAAAGGGAATGTGTTGTGTTGGAATTTAAGAGAGCTGTTAATTATCCCTAGAAAATCTTTAGAAAGGGAATGTGTTGTGTGGGAATTTAAGAGAGTTGTTAATTATCCCTAGAATATCTTTAGAAAGGGAATGAGATGTGTTGGAATTTAAGAGAGCTGTTAATTATCCCTAGAAAATCTTTAAATGTGGGATGTGTTGTGTGGGTGTTTAAGAGAGCTGTTAATTATCCCTAGAATATCTTTAGAAAGGGAATGTGGTGTGTTGGAATTTAAGACAGCTGTTAATTATCCCTGGAATATCTTTAGAAAGGGAATGTGTTGTGTGGGAATGTAAGAGAGCTGTTAATTATTCCTTGAATATCTTTAGAAAATGATTGTGTTGTGTTGGAATTTAAGATAGCTGTTAATTATCCCAAGAATATCTTTAGAAAGGGAATGTGTTGTGTTGGAATTTAAGAGAGCTGTTAATTATCCCTAGAATATTTTTAGAATGGGAATGTGTTGTGTGGGAATTTAAGAGAGCTGTTAATTATCCCTAGAATATTTTTAGAATGGGAATGTGTTGTGTGGGAATTTAAGAGTTGTTAATTATCCCTAGAATATCTTTGGAAAGGGAATGTGTTGTGTTGGAATTTAAGAGAGCTGTTAATTATCCCTAGAAAATCTTTAGAAAGGGAATGTGTTGTGTTGGAATTTAAGAGAGCTGGTAATTACCCTAGAATATCTTTCGAAAGGGAATGTGTTGTGTGGGAATTTAAGAGAGTTGTTAATTTTCCCAAGAATATCTTTAGAAAGGGAATGTGTTGTGTTGGAATTTAAGAGAGCTGTTAATTATCCCTAGAAAATCTATAGAAAGGGAATGTGTTGTGTGGGAATTTAAGAGTTGTTAATTTTCCCAAGAATATCTTTAGAAAGGGAATGTGTTGTGTGGGAATTTAAGAGAGTTGTTAATTATCCTAGAATATCTAAGAGAGCTGTTAATTATATCTTTAGAAAGGGAATGTGTTGTGTTGGAATTTTAAGAGAGCTGTTAATTATCCCTAGAATATCTTTACAAAGGGAATGTGTTGTGTTGGAATTTAAGAGAGCTGTTAGTTATCCCTAGAATATCTTTACAGAGGGAATTTGTTGTGTTGGAATTTAAGAGAGCTGTTAATTATCCCTGGAATATCTTTAGAAAGGGAATGTGTTGTGTGGGAATGTAGGAGACCTGTTAATAACCCCTAGAATATCTTTAGAAAGGGAATGTGTTTTGTGGGAATGTAAGAGAGCTGTTAATTATCCCTTGAATATCTTTAGAAAATGATTGTGTTGTGTTGGAATTTAAGATAGCTGTTAATTATCCCAATAATATCTTTAGAAAGGGAATGTGTTGTGTTGGAATTTAAGAGAGTTGTTAATTATCCCTAGAATATCTTTAGAAAGGGAATGTGTTGTGTTGGAATTTAAGAGAGCTGTTAATTATCCCTAGAATATCTTTAGAAAGGGAATGTGATGTGTTGGAATTTAAGAGAGCTGTTAGTTATCCCTAGAATATCTTTAAATGTGGGATGTGTTGTGTGGGTGTTTAAGAGAGCTGTTAATTATCCCTAGAATATCTTTAGAAAGGGAATGTGGTGTGTGGGAATGTAGGAGACCTGTTAATTACCCCTAGAATATCTTTAGAAAGGGAATGTGTTGTGTGGGAATGTAAGAGAGCTGTTAATTATCCCTTGAATATCTTTAGAAAATGATTGTGTTGTGTTGGAATTTAAGATAGCTGTTAATTATCCCAAGAATATCTTTAGAAAGGGAATGTGTTGTGTTGGAATTTAAGAGAGCTGTTAATTATCCCTAGAATATTTTTAGAATGGGAATGTGTTGTGTGGGAATTTAAGAGAGCTGTTAATTATCCCTAGAATATTTTTAGAATGGGAATGTGTTGTGTTGGAATTTAAGAGAGCTGTTAATTATCCCTACAATATCTTTAGGAAGGGAATGTGTTGTGTTGGAATTTAAGAGAGCTGGTAATTACCCTAGAATATCTTTCGAAAGGGAATGTGTTGTGTGGGAATTTAAGAGAGTTGTTAATTTTCCCAAGAATATCTTTAGAAAGGGAATGTGTTGTGTGGGAATTTAAGAGAGTTGTTAATTATCCCTAGAATATCTTTAGAAAGGGAATGTGTTGTGTTGGAATTTAAGAGAGCTGTTAATTATCCCTAGAAAATCTTTAGAAAGGGAATGTGTTGTGTTGGAATTTTGAGAGAGCTGTTAATTATCCCAAGAATATCATTAGAAAGGGAATGTGTTGTGTTGGAATTTACGAGAGCTGTTAATTATCCCTAGAATATCTTTACAGAGGGAATTTGTTGTGTTGGAATTTAAGAGAGCTGTTAATTATCCCTAGAAAATCTTTAGAAAGGGAATGTGTTGTGTGGGAATTTAAGAGAGTTGTTAATTATCCCTAGAATATCTTTAGAAAGGGAATGTGATGTGTTGGAATTTAAGAGAGCTGTTAGTTATCCCTGGAATATCTTTACAGAGGGAATTTGTTGTGTTGGAATTTAAGAGAGCTGTTAATTATCCCTGGAATATCTTTAGAAAGGGAATGTGTTGTGTGGGAATGTAGGAGACCTGTTAATAACCCCTAGAATATCTTTAGAAAGGGAATGTGTTTTGTGGGAATGTAAGAGAGCTGTTAATTATCCCTTGAATATCTTTAGAAAATGATTGTGTTGTGTTGGAATTTAAGATAGCTGTTAATTATCCCAAGAATATCTTTAGAAAGGGAATGTGTTGTGTTGGAATTTAAGAGAGCTGTTAATTATCCCTAGAATATCTTTAGAAAGGGAATGTGATGTGTTGGAATTTAAGAGAGCTGTTAGTTATCCCTAGAATATCTTTAAATGTGGGATGTGTTGTGTGGGTGTTTAAGAGAGCTGTTCATTATCCCTAGAATATCTTTAGAAAGGGAATGTGGTGTGTTGGAATTTAAGACAGCTGTTAATTATCCCTAGAATATTTTTAGAATGGGAATGTGTTGTGTGGGAATTTAAGAGAGCTGTTAATTATCCCTAGAATATTTTTAGAATGGGAATGTGTTGTGTGGGAATTTAAGAGAGCTGTTAATTATCCCTAGCATATTTTTAGAAAGGGAATGTGTTGTGTTGGAATTTAAGAGAGCTGTTAATTATCCCTGGAATATCTTTAGAAATGGAATGTGTTGTGTGGGAATTTAAGAGAGTTGTTAATTATCCCTGGAATATCTTTAGAAAGGGAATGTGTTGTGTTGGAATTTAAGAGAGCTGTTAATTATCCCTAGAAAATCTTTAGAAAGGGAATGTGTTGTGTTGGAATTTTAAGAGAGCTGTTAATTATCCCTAGAATATCTTTACAAAGGGAATGTGTTGTGTTGGAATTTAAGAGAGCTGTTAGTTATCCCTAGAATATCTTTACAGAGGGAATTTGTTGTGTTGGAATTTAAGAGAGCTGTTAATTATCCCAAGAATATCTTTAGAAAGGGAATGTGTTGTGTTGGAATTTAAGAGAGCTGTTAATTATCCCTAGAATATTTTTAGAATGGGAATGTGTTGTGTGGGAATTTAAGAGAGCTGTTAATTATCCCTAGAATATTTTTAGAATGGGAATGTGTTGTGTGGGAATTTAAGAGAGCTGTTAATTGTCCCTAGAAAATCTTTAAATGTGGGATGTGTTGTGTGGGAATGTAGGAGACCTGTTAATTACCCCTAGAATATCTTTAGAAAGGGAATGTGTTGTGTGGGAATGTAAGAGAGCTGTTAATTATTCCTTGAATATCTTTAGAAAATGATTGTGTTGTGTTGGAATTTAAGATAGCTGTTAATTATCCCAAGAATATCTTTAGAAAGGGAATGTGTTGTGTTGGAATTTAAGAGAGCTGTTAATTATCCCTAGAATATTTTTAGAATGGGAATGTGTTGTGTGGGAATTTAAGAGAGCTGTTAATTATCCCTAGAATATTTTTAGAATGGGAATGTGTTGTGTGGGAATTTAAGAGAGCTGTTAATTATCCCTAGCATATTTTTAGAAAGGGAATGTGTTGTGTTGGAATTTAAGAGAGCTGTTAATTATCCCTACAATATCTTTAGGAAGGGAATGTGTTGTGTTGGAATTTAAGAGAGCTGGTAATTACCCTAGAATATCTTTCGAAAGGGAATGTGTTGTGTGGGAATTTAAGAGAGTTGTTAATTATCCCTGGAATATCTTTAGAAAGGGAATGTGTTGTGTTGGAATTTAAGAGAGCTGTTAATTATCCCTAGAATATCTTTGGAAAGGGAATGTGTTGTGTGGGAATTTAAGAGAGCTGTTAATTATCCCTAGAATATCTTTAGAAAGGGAATGTGTTGTGTTGGAATTTAAGAGAGCTGTTAATTATCCCTAGAAAATCTTTAGAAAGGGAATGTGTTGTGTTGGAATTTAAGAGAGCTGTTAGTTATCCCTAGAATATCTTTACAGAGGGAATTTGTTGTGTTGGAATTTAAGAGAGCTGTTAATTATCCCTAGAATATCTTTACAGAGGGAATTTGTTGTGTTGGAATTTAAGAGAGCTGTTAATTATCCATGGAATATCTTTAGAAAGGGAATGTGTTGTGTGGGAATGTAGGAGACCTGTTAATAACCCCTAGAATATCTTTAGAAAGGGAATGTGTTTTGTGGGAATGTAAGAGAGCTGTTAATTATCCCTTGAATATCTTTAGAAAATGATTGTGTTGTGTTGGAATTTAAGATAGCTGTTAATTATCCCAAGAATATCTTTAGAAAGGGAATGTGTTGTGTTGGAATTTAAGAGAGTTGTTAATTATCCCTAGAATATCTTTAGAAAGGGAATGTGTTGTGTTGGAATTTAAGAGAGCTGTTAATTATCCCTAGAATATCTTTAGAAAGGGAATGTGATGTGTTGGAATTTAAGAGAGCTGTTAGTTATCCCTAGAATATCTTTAAATGTGGGATGTGTTGTGTGGGTGTTTAAGAGAGCTGTTAATTATCCCTAGAATATCTTTAGAAAGGGAATGTGGTGTGTTGGAATTTAAGACAGCTGTTAATTATCCCTAGAATATTTTTAGAATGGGAAGGTGTTGTGTGGGAATTTAAGAGAGCTGTTAATTATCCCTAGAATATTTTTAGAATGGGAATGTGTTGTGTGGGAATTTAAGAGAGCTGTTAATTATCCCTAGCATATTTTTAGAAAGGGAATGTGTTGTGTTGGAATTTAAGAGAGCTGTTAATTATCCCTACAATATCTTTAGGAAGGGAATGTGTTGTGTTGGAATTTAAGAGAGCTGGTAATTACCCTAGAATATCTTTCGAAAGGGAATGTGTTGTGTGGGAATTTAAGAGAGTTGTTAATTATCCCTGGAATATCTTTAGAAAGGGAATGTGTTGTGTTGGAATTTAAGAGAGCTGTTAATTATCCCTAGAAAATCTTTAGAAAGGGAATGTGTTGTGTTGGAATTTTAAGAGAGCTGTTAATTATCCCTAGAATATCTTTACAAAGGGAATGTGTTGTGTTGGAATTTAAGAGAGCTGTTAGTTATCCCTAGAATATCTTTACAGAGGGAATTTGTTGTGTTGGAATTTAAGAGAGCTGTTAATTATCCCAAGAATATCTTTAGAAAGGGAATGTGTTGTGTTGGAATTTAAGAGAGCTGTTAATTATCCCTAGAATATTTTTAGAATGGGAATGTGTTGTGTGGGAATTTAAGAGAGCTGTTAATTATCCCTAGCATATTTTTAGAAAGGGAATGTGTTGTGTGGGAATGTAGGAGACCTGTTAATTACCCCTAGAATATCTTTAGAAAGGGAATGTGTTGTGTGGGAATGTAAGAGAGCTGTTAATTATTCCTTGAATATCTTTAGAAAATGATTGTGTTGTGTTGGAATTTAAGATAGCTGTTAATTATCCCAAGAATATCTTTAGAAAGGGAATGTGTTGTGTTGGAATTTAAGAGAGCTGTTAATTATCCCTAGAATATTTTTAGAAAGGGAATGTGTTGTGTTGGAATTTAAGAGAGCTGTTAATTATCCCTAGAAAATCTTTAGAAATGGAATGTGTTGTGTGGGAATTTAAGAGAGTTGTTAATTATCCCTAGAATATCTTTAGAAAGGGAATGTGATGTGTTGGAATTTAAGAGAGCTGTTAATTGTCCCTAGAAAATCTTTAAATGTGGGATGTGTTGTGTGGGAATGTAGGAGACCTGTTAATTACCCCTAGAATATCTTTAGAAAGGGAATGTGTTGTGTGGGAATGTAAGAGAGCTGTTAATTATTCCTTGAATATCTTTAGAAAATGATTGTGTTGTGTTGGAATTTAAGATAGCTGTTAATTATCCCTAGAATATCTTTAGAAAGGGAATGTGTTGTGTTGGAATTTAAGAGAGCTGTTAATTATCCCTAGAATATTTTTAGAATGGGAATGTGTTGTGTGGGAATTTAAGAGAGCTGTTAATTATCCCTAGAATATTTTTAGAATGGGAATGTGTTGTGTGGGAATTTAAGAGAGCTGTTAATTATCCCTAGCATATTTTTAGAAAGGGAATGTGTTGTGTTGGAATTTAAGAGAGCTGTTAATTATCCCTAGAAAATCTATAGAAAGGGAATGTGTTGTGTGGGAATTTAAGAGTTGTTAATTTTCCCAAGAATATCTTTACAAAGGGAATGTGTTGTGTTGGAATTTAAGAGAGCTGTTAGTTATCCCTAGAATATCTTTACAGAGGGAATTTGTTGTGTTGGAATTTAAGAGAGCTGTTAATTATCCATGGAATATCTTTAGAAAGGGAATGTGTTGTGTGGGAATGTAGGAGACCTGTTAATAACCCCTAGAATATCTTTAGAAAGGGAATGTGTTTTGTGGGAATGTAAGAGAGCTGTTAATTATCCCTTGAATATCTTTAGAAAATGATTGTGTTGTGTTGGAATTTAAGATAGCTGTTAATTATCCCAAGAATATCTTTAGAAAGGGAATGTGTTGTGTTGGAATTTAAGAGAGTTGTTAATTATCCCTAGAATATCTTTAGAAAGGGAATGTGTTGTGTTGGAATTTAAGAGAGCTGTTAATTATCCCTAGAATATCTTTAGAAAGGGAATGTGATGTGTTGGAATTTAAGAGAGCTGTTAGTTATCCCTAGAATATCTTTAAATGTGGGATGTGTTGTGTGGGTGTTTAAGAGAGCTGTTAATTATCCCTAGAATATCTTTAGAAAGGGAATGTGGTGTGTTGGAATTTAAGACAGCTGTTAATTATCCCTAGAATATTTTTAGAATGGGAAGGTGTTGTGTGGGAATTTAAGAGAGCTGTTAATTATCCCTAGAATATTTTTAGAATGGGAATGTGTTGTGTGGGAATTTAAGAGAGCTGTTAATTATCCCTAGCATATTTTTAGAAAGGGAATGTGTTGTGTTGGAATTTAAGAGAGCTGTTAATTATCCCTACAATATCTTTAGGAAGGGAATGTGTTGTGTTGGAATTTAAGAGAGCTGGTAATTACCCTAGAATATCTTTCGAAAGGGAATGTGTTGTGTGGGAATTTAAGAGAGTTGTTAATTATCCCTGGAATATCTTTAGAAAGGGAATGTGTTGTGTTGGAATTTAAGAGAGCTGTTAATTATCCCTAGAAAATCTTTAGAAAGGGAATGTGTTGTGTTGGAATTTTAAGAGAGCTGTTAATTATCCCTAGAATATCTTTACAAAGGGAATGTGTTGTGTTGGAATTTAAGAGAGCTGTTAGTTATCCCTAGAATATCTTTACAGAGGGAATTTGTTGTGTTGGAATTTAAGAGAGCTGTTAATTATCCCAAGAATATCTTTAGAAAGGGAATGTGTTGTGTTGGAATTTAAGAGAGCTGTTAATTATCCCTAGAATATTTTTAGAATGGGAATGTGTTGTGTGGGAATTTAAGAGAGCTGTTAATTATCCCTAGCATATTTTTAGAAAGGGAATGTGTTGTGTTGGAATTTAAGAGAGCTGTTAATTATCCCTAGAAAATCTTTAGAAATGGAATGTGTTGTGTGGGAATTTAAGAGAGTTGTTAATTATCCCTAGAATATCTTTAGAAAGGGAATGTGATGTGTTGGAATTTAAGAGAGCTGTTAATTGTCCCTAGAAAATCTTTAAATGTGGGATGTGTTGTGTGGGTGTTTAAGAGAGCTGTTAATTATCCCTAGAATATCTTTAGAAAGGGAATGTGGTGTGTTGGAATTTAAGACAGCTGTTAATTATCCCTGGAATATCTTTAGAAAGGGAATGTGTTGTGTGGGAATGTAGGAGACCTGTTAATTACCCCTAGAATATCTTTAGAAAGGGAATGTGTTGTGTTGGAATTTAAGAGAGCTGTTAATTATCCCTAGAATATTTTTAGAATGGGAATGTGTTGTGTGGGAATTTAAGAGAGCTGTTAATTATCCCTAGAATATTTTTAGAATGGGAATGTGTTGTGTGGGAATTTAAGAGAGCTGTTAATTATCCCTAGCATATTTTTAGAAAGGGAATGTGTTGTGTTGGAATTTAAGAGAGCTGTTAATTATCCCTAGAAAATCTTTAGAAAGGGAATGTGTTGTGTGGGAATTTAAGAGAGTTGTTAATTATCCCTAGAATATCTTTAGAAAGGGAATGTGATGTGCTGGAATTTAAGAGAGCTGTTAATTATCCCTAGAAAATCTTTAAATGTGGGATGTGTTGTGTGGGTGTTTAAGAGAGCTGTTAATTATCCCTAGAATATCTTTAGAAAGGGAATGTGGTGTGTTGGAATTTAAGACAGCTGTTAATTATCCCTGGAATATCTTTAGAAAGGGAATGTGTTGTGTGGGAATGTAGGAGACCTGTTAATTACCCCTAGAATATCTTTAGAAAGGGAATGTGTTGTGTGGGAATGTAAGAGAGCTGTTAATTATTCCTTGAATATCTTTAGAAAATGATTGTGTTGTGTTGGAATTTAAGATAGCTGTTAATTATCCCAAGAATATCTTTAGAAAGGGAATGTGTTGTGTTGGAATTTAAGAGAGTTGTTAATTATCCCTAGAATATCTTTAGAAAGGGAATGTGTTGTGTTGGAATTTAAGAGAGCTGTTAATTATCCCTAGAATATCTTTAGAAAGGGAATGTGATGTGTTGGAATTTAAGAGAGCTGTTAGTTATCCCTAGAATATCTTTAAATGTGGGATGTGTTGTGTGGGTGTTTAAGAGAGCTGTTAATTATCCCTAGAATATCTTTAGAAAGGGAATGTGGTGTGTTGGAATTTAAGACAGCTGTTAATTATCCCTAGAATATTTTTAGAATGGGAATGTGTTGTGTGGGAATTTAAGAGAGCTGTTAATTATCCCTAGAATATTTTTAGAATGGGAATGTGTTGTGTGGGAATTTAAGAGAGCTGTTAATTATCCCTAGCATATTTTTAGAAAGGGAATGTGTTGTGTTGGAATTTAAGAGAGCTGTTAATTATCCCTACAATATCTTTAGGAAGGGAATGTGTTGTGTTGGAATTTAAGAGAGCTGGTAATTACCCTAGAATATCTTTCGAAAGGGAATGTGTTGTGTGGGAATTTAAGAGAGTTGTTAATTATCCCTGGAATATCTTTAGAAAGGGAATGTGTTGTGTTGGAATTTAAGAGAGCTGTTAATTATCCCTAGAAAATCTTTAGAAAGGGAATGTGTTGTGTTGGAATTTTAAGAGAGCTGTTAATTATCCCTAGAATATCTTTACAAAGGGAATGTGTTGTGTTGGAATTTAAGAGAGCTGTTAGTTATCCCTAGAATATCTTTACAGAGGGAATTTGTTGTGTTGGAATTTAAGAGAGCTGTTAATTATCCCTAGCATATTTTTAGAAAGGGAATGTGTTGTGTTGGAATTTAAGAGAGCTGTTAATTATCCCTAGAATATTTTTAGAATGGGAATGTGTTGTGTGGGAATTTAAGAGAGCTGTTAATTATCCCTAGAATATTTTTAGAATGGGAATGTGTTGTGTGGGAATTTAAGAGAGCTGTTAATTATCCCTAGCATATTTTTAGAAAGGGAATGTGTTGTGTTGGAATTTAAGAGAGCTGTTAATTATCCCTAGAAAATCTTTAGAAATGGAATGTGTTGTGTGGGAATTTAAGAGAGTTGTTAATTATCCCTAGAATATCTTTAGAAAGGGAATGTGATGTGTTGGAATTTAAGAGAGCTGTTAATTGTCCCTAGAAAATCTTTAAATGTGGGATGTGTTGTGTGGGTGTTTAAGAGAGCTGTTAATTATCCCTAGAATATCTTTAGAAAGGGAATGTGGTGTGTTGGAATTTAAGACAGCTGTTAATTATCCCTGGAATATCTTTAGAAAGGGAATGTGTTGTGTGGGAATGTAGGAGACCTGTTAATTACCCCTAGAATATCTTTAGAAAGGGAATGTGTTGTGTGGGAATGTAAGAGAGCTGTTAATTATTCCTTGAATATCTTTAGAAAATGATTGTGTTGTGTTGGAATTTAAGATAGCTGTTAATTATCCCAAGAATATCTTTAGAAAGGGAATGTGTTGTGTTGGAATTTAAGAGAGCTGTTAATTATCCCTAGAATATTTTTAGAATGGGAATGTGTTGTGTGGGAATTTAAGAGAGCTGTTAATTATCCCTAGAATATTTTTAGAATGGGAATGTGTTGTGTGGGAATTTAAGAGAGCTGTTAATTATCCCTAGCATATTTTTAGAAAGGGAATGTGTTGTGTTGGAATTTAAGAGAGCTGTTAATTATCCCTAGAAAATCTTTAGAAAGGGAATGTGTTGTGTGGGAATTTAAGAGAGTTGTTAATTATCCCTAGAATATCTTTAGAAAGGGAATGTGATGTGTTGGAATTTAAGAGAGCTGTTAATTATCCCTAGAAAATCTTTAAATGTGGGATGTGTTGTGTGGGTGTTTAAGAGAGCTGTTAATTATCCCTAGAATATCTTTAGAAAGGGAATGTGGTGTGTTGGAATTTAAGACAGCTGTTAATTATCCCTGGAATATCTTTACAAAGGGAATGTGTTGTGTTGGAATTTAAGAGAGCTGTTAGTTATCCCTAGAATATCTTTACAGAGGGAATTTGTTGTGTTGGAATTTAAGAGAGCTGTTAATTATCCCAAGAATATCTTTAGAAAGGGAATGTGTTGTGTTGGAATTTAAGAGAGCTGTTAATTATCCCTAGAATATTTTTAGAATGGGAATGTGTTGTGTGGGAATTTAAGAGAGCTGTTAATTATCCCTAGCATATTTTTAGAAAGGGAATGTGTTGTGTTGGAATTTAAGAGAGCTGTTAATTATCCCTAGAAAATCTTTAGAAATGGAATGTGTTGTGTGGGAATTTAAGAGAGTTGTTAATTATCCCTAGAATATCTTTAGAAAGGGAATGTGATGTGTTGGAATTTAAGAGAGCTGTTAATTGTCCCTAGAAAATCTTTAAATGTGGGATGTGTTGTGTGGGTGTTTAAGAGAGCTGTTAATTATCCCTAGAATATCTTTAGAAAGGGAATGTGGTGTGTTGGAATTTAAGACAGCTGTTAATTATCCCTGGAATATCTTTAGAAAGGGAATGTGTTGTGTGGGAATGTAGGAGACCTGTTAATTACCCCTAGAATATCTTTAGAAAGGGAATGTGTTGTGTGGGAATGTAAGAGAGCTGTTAATTATTCCTTGAATATCTTTAGAAAATGATTGTGTTGTGTTGGAATTTAAGATAGCTGTTAATTATCCCAAGAATATCTTTAGAAAGGGAATGTGTTGTGTTGGAATTTAAGAGAGCTGTTAATTATCCCTAGAATATTTTTAGAATGGGAATGTGTTGTGTGGGAATTTAAGAGAGCTGTTAATTATCCCTAGAATATTTTTAGAATGGGAATGTGTTGTGTGGGAATTTAAGAGAGCTGTTAATTATCCCTAGCATATTTTTAGAAAGGGAATGTGTTGTGTTGGAATTTAAGAGAGCTGTTAATTATCCCTAGAAAATCTTTAGAAAGGGAATGTGTTGTGTGGGAATTTAAGAGAGTTGTTAATTATCCCTAGAATATCTTTAGAAAGGGAATGTGATGTGTTGGAATTTAAGAGAGCTGTTAATTATCCCTAGAAAATCTTTAAATGTGGGATGTGTTGTGTGGGTGTTTAAGAGAGCTGTTAATTATCCCTAGAATATCTTTAGAAAGGGAATGTGGTGTGTTGGAATTTAAGACAGCTGTTAATTATCCCTGGAATATCTTTAGAAAGGGAATGTGTTGTGTGGGAATGTAGGAGACCTGTTAATTACCCCTAGAATATCTTTAGAAAGGGAATGTGTTGTGTGGGAATGTAAGAGAGCTGTTAATTATTCCTTGAATATCTTTAGAAAATGATTGTGTTGTGTTGGAATTTAAGATAGCTGTTAATTATCCCAAGAATATCTTTAGAAAGGGAATGTGTTGTGTTGGAATTTAAGAGAGTTGTTAATTATCCCTAGAATATCTTTAGAAAGGGAATGTGTTGTGTTGGAATTTAAGAGAGCTGTTAATTATCCCTAGAATATCTTTAGAAAGGGAATGTGATGTGTTGGAATTTAAGAGAGCTGTTAGTTATCCCTAGAATATCTTTAAATGTGGGATGTGTTGTGTGGGTGTTTAAGAGAGCTGTTAATTATCCCTAGAATATCTTTAGAAAGGGAATGTGGTGTGTTGGAATTTAAGACAGCTGTTAATTATCCCTAGAATATTTTTAGAATGGGAATGTGTTGTGTGGGAATTTAAGAGAGCTGTTAATTATCCCTAGAATATTTTTAGAATGGGAATGTGTTGTGTGGGAATTTAAGAGAGCTGTTAATTATCCCTAGCATATTTTTAGAAAGGGAATGTGTTGTGTTGGAATTTAAGAGAGCTGTTAATTATCCCTACAATATCTTTAGGAAGGGAATGTGTTGTGTTGGAATTTAAGAGAGCTGGTAATTACCCTAGAATATCTTTCGAAAGGGAATGTGTTGTGTGGGAATTTAAGAGAGTTGTTAATTATCCCTGGAATATCTTTAGAAAGGGAATGTGTTGTGTTGGAATTTAAGAGAGCTGTTAATTATCCCTAGAAAATCTTTAGAAAGGGAATGTGTTGTGTTGGAATTTTAAGAGAGCTGTTAATTATCCCTAGAATATCTTTACAAAGGGAATGTGTTGTGTTGGAATTTAAGAGAGCTGTTAGTTATCCCTAGAATATCTTTACAGAGGGAATTTGTTGTGTTGGAATTTAAGAGAGCTGTTAATTATCCCTAGCATATTTTTAGAAAGGGAATGTGTTGTGTTGGAATTTAAGAGAGCTGTTAATTATCCCTAGAATATTTTTAGAATGGGAATGTGTTGTGTGGGAATTTAAGAGAGCTGTTAATTATCCCTAGAATATTTTTAGAATGGGAATGTGTTGTGTGGGAATTTAAGAGAGCTGTTAATTATCCCTAGCATATTTTTAGAAAGGGAATGTGTTGTGTTGGAATTTAAGAGAGCTGTTAATTATCCCTAGAAAATCTTTAGAAATGGAATGTGTTGTGTGGGAATTTAAGAGAGTTGTTAATTATCCCTAGAATATCTTTAGAAAGGGAATGTGATGTGTTGGAATTTAAGAGAGCTGTTAATTGTCCCTAGAAAATCTTTAAATGTGGGATGTGTTGTGTGGGTGTTTAAGAGAGCTGTTAATTATCCCTAGAATATCTTTAGAAAGGGAATGTGGTGTGTTGGAATTTAAGACAGCTGTTAATTATCCCTGGAATATCTTTAGAAAGGGAATGTGTTGTGTGGGAATGTAGGAGACCTGTTAATTACCCCTAGAATATCTTTAGAAAGGGAATGTGTTGTGTGGGAATGTAAGAGAGCTGTTAATTATTCCTTGAATATCTTTAGAAAATGATTGTGTTGTGTTGGAATTTAAGATAGCTGTTAATTATCCCAAGAATATCTTTAGAAAGGGAATGTGTTGTGTTGGAATTTAAGAGAGCTGTTAATTATCCCTAGAATATTTTTAGAATGGGAATGTGTTGTGTGGGAATTTAAGAGAGCTGTTAATTAT
The DNA here is from genome assembly GCF_045791955.1 of Oncorhynchus clarkii lewisi. Taxonomy (NCBI): domain Eukaryota; kingdom Metazoa; phylum Chordata; class Actinopteri; order Salmoniformes; family Salmonidae; genus Oncorhynchus; species Oncorhynchus clarkii. Next base: position 1,030,408 of record NC_092173.1, on the reverse strand, counting down.
CCCTAGAATATTTTTAGAATGGGAATGTGTTGTGTGGGAATTTAAGAGAGCTGTTAATTATCCCTAGCATATTTTTAGAAAGGGAATGTGTTGTGTTGGAATTTAAGAGAGCTGTTAATTATCCCTAGAAAATCTTTAGAAAGGGAATGTGTTGTGTGGGAATTTAAGAGAGTTGTTAATTATCCCTAGAATATCTTTAGAAAGGGAATGTGATGTGTTGGAATTTAAGAGAGCTGTTAATTATCCCTAGAAAATCTTTAAATGTGGGATGTGTTGTGTGGGTGTTTAAGAGAGCTGTTAATTATCCCTAGAATATCTTTAGAAAGGGAATGTGGTGTGTTGGAATTTAAGACAGCTGTTAATTATCCCTGGAATATCTTTAGAAAGGGAATGTGTTGTGTGGGAATGTAGGAGACCTGTTAATTACCCCTAGAATATCTTTAGAAAGGGAATGTGTTGTGTGGGAATGTAAGAGAGCTGTTAATTATTCCTTGAATATCTTTAGAAAATGATTGTGTTGTGTTGGAATTTAAGATAGCTGTTAATTATCCCAAGAATATCTTTAGAAAGGGAATGTGTTGTGTTGGAATTTAAGAGAGCTGTTAATTATCCCTAGAATATTTTTAGAATGGGAATGTGTTGTGTGGGAATTTAAGAGAGCTGTTAATTATCCCTAGAATATTTTTAGAATGGGAATGTGTTGTGTTGGAATTTAAGAGAGCTGTTAATTATCCCTAGAAAATCTATAGAAAGGGAATGTGTTGTGTGGGAATTTAAGAGTTGTTAATTATCCCTAGAATATCTTTAGAAAGGGAATGTGTTGTGTGGGAATTTAAGAGAGTTGTTAATTATCCCTAGAATATCTTTAGAAAGGGAATGTGTTGTGTTGGAATTTAAGAGAGCTGTTAATTATCCCTAGAAAATCTATAGAAAGGGAATGTGTTGTGTGGGAATTTAAGAGTTGTTACTTTTCCCAAGAATATCTTTAGAAAGGGAATGTGTTGTGTGGGAATTTAAGAGAGTTGTTAATTATCCCTAGAATATCTTTAGAAAGGGAATGTGTTGTGTTGGAATTTAAGAGAGCTGTTAATTATCCCTAGAAAATCTTTAGAAAGGGAATGTGTTGTGTTGGAATTTTAAGAGAGCTGTTAATTATCCCTAGAATATCTTTACAAAGGGAATGTGTTGTGTTGGAATTTAAGAGAGCTGTTAGTTATCCCTAGAATATCTTTACAGAGGGAATTTGTTGTGTTGGAATTTAAGAGAGCTGTTAATTATCCCTGGAATATCTTTAGAAAGGGAATGTGTTGTGTGGGAATGTAGGAGACCTGTTAATAACCCCTAGAATATCTTTAGAAAGGGAATGTGTTTTGTGGGAATGTAAGAGAGCTGTTAATTATCCCTTGAATATCTTTAGAAAATGATTGTGTTGTGTTGGAATTTAAGATAGCTGTTAATTATCCCAAGAATATATTTAGAAAGGGAATGTGTTGTGTTGGAATTTAAGAGAGCTGTTAATTATCCCTAGAATATTTTTAGAATGGGTATGTGTTGTGTGGGAATTTAAGAGAGCTGTTAATTATCCCTAGAATATTTTTAGAATGGGAATGTGTTGTGTGGGAATTTAAGAGAGTTGTTAATTATCCCTAGAATATCTTTAGAAAGGGAATGTGTTGTGTTGGAATTTAAGAGAGCTGTTAATTATCCCTAGAAAATCTTTAGAAAGGGAATGTGTTGTGTTGGAATTTTAAGAGAGCTGTTAATTATCCCTAGAATATCTTTACAAAGGGAATGTGTTGTGTTGGAATTTAAGAGAGCTGTTAGTTATCCCTAGAATATCTTTACAGAGGGAATTTGTTGTGTTGGAATTTAAGAGAGCTGTTAATTATCCCAAGAATATCTTTAGAAAGGGAATGTGTTGTGTTGGAATTTAAGAGAGCTGTTAATTATCCCTAGAATATTTTTAGAATGGGAATGTGTTGTGTGGGAATTTAAGAGAGCTGTTAGTTATCCCTAGAATATCTTTACAGAGGGAATTTGTTGTGTTGGAATTTAAGAGAGCTGTTAATTATCCCAAGAATATCTTTAGAAAGGGAATGTGTTGTGTTGGAATTTAAGAGAGCTGTTAATTATCCCTAGAAAATCTTTAGAAATGGAATGTGTTGTGTGGGAATTTAAGAGAGTTGTTAATTATCCCTAGAATATCTTTAGAAAGGGAATGTGATGTGTTGGAATTTAAGAGAGCTGTTAATTATCCCTAGAAAATCTTTAAATGTGGGATGTGTTGTGTGGGTGTTTAAGAGAGCTGTTAATTATCCCTAGAATATCTTTAGAAAGGGAATGTGGTGTGTTGGAATTTAAGACAGCTGTTAATTATCCCTGGAATATCTTTAGAAAGGGAATGTGTTGTGTGGGAATGTAGGAGACCTGTTAATTACCCCTAGAATATCTTTAGAAAGGGAATGTGTTGTGTGGGAATGTAAGAGAGCTGTTAATTATTCCTTGAATATCTTTAGAAAATGATTGTGTTGTGTTGGAATTTAAGATAGCTGTTAATTATCCCAAGAATATCTTTAGAAAGGGAATGTGTTGTGTTGGAATTTAAGAGAGCTGTTAATTATCCCTAGAATATTTTTAGAATGGGAATGTGTTGTGTGGGAATTTAAGAGAGCTGTTAATTATCCCTAGAATATTTTTAGAATGGGAATGTGTTGTGTGGGAATTTAAGAGAGCTGTTAATTATCCCTAGCATATTTTTAGAAAGGGAATGTGTTGTGTTGGAATTTAAGAGAGCTGTTAATTATCCCTACAATATCTTTAGGAAGGGAATGTGTTGTGTTGGAATTTAAGAGAGCTGGTAATTACCCTAGAATATCTTTCAAAAGGGAATGTGTTGTGTGGGAATTTAAGAGAGTTGTTAATTATCCCTGGAATATCTTTAGAAAGGGAATGTGTTGTGTTGGAATTTAAGAGAGCTGTTAATTATCCCTGGAATATCTTTAGAAAGGGAATGTGTTGTGTTGGAATTTTAAGAGAGCTGTTAATTATCCCTAGAATATCTTTACAAAGGGAATGTGTTGTGTTGGAATTTAAGAGAGCTGTTAGTTATCCCTAGAATATCTTTACAGAGGGAATTTGTTGTGTTGGAATTTAAGAGAGCTGTTAATTATCCCAAGAATATCTTTAGAAAGGGAATGTGTTGTGTTGGAATTTAAGAGAGCTGTTAATTATCCCTAGAATATTTTTAGAATGGGAATGTGTTGTGTGGGAATTTAAGAGAGCTGTTAGTTATCCCTAGAATATCTTTACAGAGGGAATTTGTTGTGTTGGAATTTAAGAGAGCTGTTAATTATCCCAAGAATATCTTTAGAAAGGGAATGTGTTGTGTTGGAATTTAAGAGAGCTGTTAATTATCCCTAGAAAATCTTTAGAAATGGAATGTGTTGTGTGGGAATTTAAGAGAGTTGTTAATTATCCCTAGAATATCTTTAGAAAGGGAATGTGATGTGTTGGAATTTAAGAGAGCTGTTAATTATCCCTAGAAAATCTTTAAATGTGGGATGTGTTGTGTGGGTGTTTAAGAGAGCTGTTAATTATCCCTAGAATATCTTTAGAAAGGGAATGTGGTGTGTTGGAATTTAAGACAGCTGTTAATTATCCCTGGAATATCTTTAGAAAGGGAATGTGTTGTGTGGGAATGTAGGAGACCTGTTAATTACCCCTAGAATATCTTTAGAAAGGGAATGTGTTGTGTGGGAATGTAAGAGAGCTGTTAATTATTCCTTGAATATCTTTAGAAAATGATTGTGTTGTGTTGGAATTTAAGATAGCTGTTAATTATCCCAAGAATATCTTTAGAAAGGGAATGTGTTGTGTTGGAATTTAAGAGAGCTGTTAATTATCCCTAGAATATTTTTAGAATGGGAATGTGTTGTGTGGGAATTTAAGAGAGCTGTTAATTATCCCTAGAATATTTTTAGAATGGGAATGTGTTGTGTGGGAATTTAAGAGAGCTGTTAATTATCCCTAGCATATTTTTAGAAAGGGAATGTGTTGTGTTGGAATTTAAGAGAGCTGTTAATTATCCCTACAATATCTTTAGGAAGGGAATGTGTTGTGTTGGAATTTAAGAGAGCTGGTAATTACCCTAGAATATCTTTCAAAAGGGAATGTGTTGTGTGGGAATTTAAGAGAGTTGTTAATTATCCCTGGAATATCTTTAGAAAGGGAATGTGTTGTGTTGGAATTTAAGAGAGCTGTTAATTATCCCTGGAATATCTTTAGAAAGGGAATGTGTTGTGTTGGAATTTTAAGAGAGCTGTTAATTATCCCTAGAATATCTTTACAAAGGGAATGTGTTGTGTTGGAATTTAAGAGAGCTGTTAGTTATCCCTAGAATATCTTTACAGAGGGAATTTGTTGTGTTGGAATTTAAGAGAGCTGTTAATTATCCCAAGAATATCTTTAGAAAGGGAATGTGTTGTGTTGGAATTTAAGAGAGCTGTTAATTATCCCTAGAATATTTTTAGAATGGGAATGTGTTGTGTGGGAATTTAAGAGAGCTGTTAATTATCCCTAGAATATTTTTAGAATGGGAATGTGTTGTGTGGGAATTTAAGAGAGCTGTTAATTATCCCTAGCATATTTTTAGAAAGGGAATGTGTTGTGTTGGAATTTAAGAGAGCTGTTAATTATCCCTAGAAAATCTTTAGAAATGGAATGTGTTGTGTGGGAATTTAAGAGAGTTGTTAATTATCCCTAGAATATCTTTAGAAAGGGAATGTGATGTGTTGGAATTTAAGAGAGCTGTTAATTGTCCCTAGAAAATCTTTAAATGTGGGATGTGTTGTGTGGGTGTTTAAGAGAGCTGTTAATTATCCCTAGAATATCTTTAGAAAGGGAATGTGGTGTGTTGGAATTTAAGACAGCTGTTAATTATCCCTGGAATATCTTTAGAAAGGGAATGTGTTGTGTGGGAATGTAGGAGACCTGTTAATTACCCCTAGAATATCTTTAGAAAGGGAATGTGTTGTGTGGGAATGTAAGAGAGCTGTTAATTATTCCTTGAATATCTTTAGAAAATGATTGTGTTGTGTTGGAATTTAAGATAGCTGTTAATTATCCCAAGAATATCTTTAGAAAGGGAATGTGTTGTGTTGGAATTTAAGAGAGCTGTTAATTATCCCTAGAATATTTTTAGAATGGGAATGTGTTGTGTGGGAATTTAAGAGAGCTGTTAATTATCCCTAGAATATTTTTAGAATGGGAATGTGTTGTGTTGGAATTTAAGAGAGCTGTTAATTATCCCTAGAAAATCTATAGAAAGGGAATGTGTTGTGTGGGAATTTAAGAGTTGTTAATTATCCCTAGAATATCTTTGGAAAGGGAATGTGTTGTGTTGGAATTTAAGAGAGCTGTTAATTATCCCTAGAAAATCTTTAGAAAGGGAATGTGTTGTGTTGGAATTTAAGAGAGCTGGTAATTACCCTAGAATATCTTTCGAAAGGGAATGTGTTGTGTGGGAATTTAAGAGAGTTGTTAATTTTCCCAAGAATATCTTTAGAAAGGGAATGTGTTGTGTTGGAATTTAAGAGAGCTGTTAATTATCCCTAGAAAATCTATAGAAAGGGAATGTGTTGTGTGGGAATTTAAGAGTTGTTACTTTTCCCAAGAATATCTTTAGAAAGGGAATGTGTTGTGTGGGAATTTAAGAGAGTTGTTAATTATCCCTAGAATATCTTTAGAAAGGGAATGTGTTGTGTTGGAATTTAAGAGAGCTGTTAATTATCCCTAGAAAATCTTTAGAAAGGGAATGTGTTGTGTTGGAATTTTAAGAGAGCTGTTAATTATCCCTAGAATATCTTTACAAAGGGAATGTGTTGTGTTGGAATTTAAGAGAGCTGTTAGTTATCCCTAGAATATCTTTACAGAGGGAATTTGTTGTGTTGGAATTTAAGAGAGCTGTTAATTATCCCTGGAATATCTTTAGAAAGGGAATGTGTTGTGTGGGAATGTAGGAGACCTGTTAATAACCCCTAGAATATCTTTAGAAAGGGAATGTGTTTTGTGGGAATGTAAGAGAGCTGTTAATTATCCCTTGAATATCTTTAGAAAATGATTGTGTTGTGTTGGAATTTAAGATAGCTGTTAATTATCCCAAGAATATATTTAGAAAGGGAATGTGTTGTGTTGGAATTTAAGAGAGCTGTTAATTATCCCTAGAATATTTTTAGAATGGGTATGTGTTGTGTGGGAATTTAAGAGAGCTGTTAATTATCCCTAGAATATTTTTAGAATGGGAATGTGTTGTGTGGGAATTTAAGAGAGTTGTTAATTATCCCTAGAATATCTTTAGAAAGGGAATGTGTTGTGTTGGAATTTAAGAGAGCTGTTAATTATCCCTAGAAAATCTTTAGAAAGGGAATGTGTTGTGTTGGAATTTTAAGAGAGCTGTTAATTATCCCTAGAATATCTTTACAAAGGGAATGTGTTGTGTTGGAATTTAAGAGAGCTGTTAGTTATCCCTAGAATATCTTTACAGAGGGAATTTGTTGTGTTGGATTTTAAGAGAGCTGTTAATTATCCCAAGAATATCTTTAGAAAGGGAATGTGTTGTGTTGGAATTTAAGAGAGCTGTTAATTATCCCTAGAATATTTTTAGAATGGGAATGTGTTGTGTGGGAATTTAAGAGAGCTGTTAGTTATCCCTAGAATATCTTTACAGAGGGAATTTGTTGTGTTGGAATTTAAGAGAGCTGTTAATTATCCCAAGAATATCTTTAGAAAGGGAATGTGTTGTGTTGGAATTTAAGAGAGCTGTTAATTATCCCTAGAAAATCTTTAGAAATGGAATGTGTTGTGTGGGAATTTAAGAGAGTTGTTAATTATCCCTAGAATATCTTTAGAAAGGGAATGTGATGTGTTGGAATTTAAGAGAGCTGTTAATTATCCCTAGAAAATCTTTAAATGTGGGATGTGTTGTGTGGGTGTTTAAGAGAGCTGTTAATTATCCCTAGAATATCTTTAGAAAGGGAATGTGGTGTGTTGGAATTTAAGACAGCTGTTAATTATCCCTGGAATATCTTTAGAAAGGGAATGTGTTGTGTGGGAATGTAGGAGACCTGTTAATTACCCCTAGAATATCTTTAGAAAGGGAATGTGTTGTGTGGGAATGTAAGAGAGCTGTTAATTATTCCTTGAATATCTTTAGAAAATGATTGTGTTGTGTTGGAATTTAAGATAGCTGTTAATTATCCCAAGAATATCTTTAGAAAGGGAATGTGTTGTGTTGGAATTTAAGAGAGCTGTTAATTATCCCTAGAATATTTTTAGAATGGGAATGTGTTGTGTGGGAATTTAAGAGAGCTGTTAATTATCCCTAGAATATTTTTAGAATGGGAATGTGTTGTGTGGGAATTTAAGAGAGCTGTTAATTATCCCTAGCATATTTTTAGAAAGGGAATGTGTTGTGTTGGAATTTAAGAGAGCTGTTAATTATCCCTACAATATCTTTAGGAAGGGTATGTGTTGTGTTGGAATTTAAGAGAGCTGGTAATTACCCTAGAATATCTTTCAAAAGGGAATGTGTTGTGTGGGAATTTAAGAGAGTTGTTAATTATCCCTGGAATATCTTTAGAAAGGGAATGTGTTGTGTTGGAATTTAAGAGAGCTGTTAATTATCCCTGGAATATCTTTAGAAAGGGAATGTGTTGTGTTGGAATTTTAAGAGAGCTGTTAATTATCCCTAGAATATCTTTACAAAGGGAATGTGTTGTGTTGGAATTTAAGAGAGCTGTTAGTTATCCCTAGAATATCTTTACAGAGGGAATTTGTTGTGTTGGAATTTAAGAGAGCTGTTAATTATCCCAAGAATATCTTTAGAAAGGGAATGTGTTGTGTTGGAATTTAAGAGAGCTGTTAATTATCCCTAGAATATTTTTAGAATGGGAATGTGTTGTGTGGGAATTTAAGAGAGCTGTTAATTATCCCTAGAATATTTTTAGAATGGGAATGTGTTGTGTGGGAATTTAAGAGAGCTGTTAATTATCCTAGCATATTTTTAGAAAGGGAATGTGTTGTGTTGGAATTTAAGAGAGCTGTTAATTATATAGAATATTTTAGAAAGGGAATGTGATGTGTTGGAATTTAAGAGAGCTGTTAATTATCCCTAGAAAATCTTTAAATGTGGGATGTGTTGTGTGGGTGTTTAAGAGAGCTGTTAATTATCCCTAGAATATCTTTAGAAAGGGAATGTGGTGTGTTGGAATTTAAGACAGCTGTTAATTATCCCTGGAATATCTTTAGAAAGGGAATGTGTTGTGTGGGAATGTAGGAGACCTGTTAATTACCCCTAGAATATCTTTAGAAAGGGAATGTGTTGTGTGGGATTGTAAGAGAGCTGTTAATTATTCCTTGAATATCTTTAGAAAATGATTGTGTTGTGTTGGAATTTAAGATAGCTGTTAATTATCCCAAGAATATCTTTAGAAAGGGAATGTGTTGTGTTGGAATTTAAGAGAGCTGTTAATTATCCCTAGAATATTTTTAGAATGGGAATGTGTTGTGTGGGAATTTAAGAGAGCTGTTAATTATCCCTAGAATATTTTTAGAATGGGAATGTGTTGTGTTGGAATTTAAGAGAGCTGTTAATTATCCCTAGAAAATCTATAGAAAGGGAATGTGTTGTGTGGGAATTTAAGAGTTGTTAATTATCCCTAGAATATCTTTAGAAAGGGAATGTGTTGTGTTGGAATTTAAGAGAGCTGTTAATTATCCCTAGAATATTTTTAGAATGGGAATGTGTTGTGTGGGAATTTAAGAGAGCTGTTAATTATCCCTAGAATATTTTTAGAATGGGAATGTGTTGTGTTGGAATTTAAGAGAGCTGTTAATTATCCCTAGAAAATCTATAGAAAGGGAATGTGTTGTGTGGGAATTTAAGAGTTGTTAATTATCCCTAGAATATCTTTGGAAAGGGAATGTGTTGTGTTGGAATTTAAGAGAGGTGTTAATTATCCCTAGAAAATCTTTAGAAAGGGAATGTGTTGTGTTGGAATTTAAGAGAGCTGGTAATTACCCTAGAATATCTTTCGAAAGGGAATGTGTTGTGTGGGAATTTAAGAGAGTTGTTAATTTTCCCAAGAATATATTTAGAAAGGGAATGTGTTGTGTTGGAATTTAAGAGAGCTGTTAATTATCCCTAGAAAATCTATAGAAAGGGAATGTGTTGTGTGGGAAATTAAGAGTTGTTAATTATCCCTAGAATATCTTTAGAAAGGGAATGTGTTGTGTGGGAATTTAAGAGAGTTGTTAATTATCCCTAGAAAATCTTTAGAAAGGGAATGTGTTGTGTTGGAATTTTAAGAGAGCTGTTAATTATCCCTAGAATATCTTTACAAAGGGAATGTGTTGTGTTGGAATTTAAGAGAGCTGTTAGTTATCCCTAGAATATCTTTACAGAGGGAATTTGTTGTGTTGGAATTTAAGAGAGCTGTTAATTATCCCTGGAATATCTTTAGAAAGGGAATGTGTTGTGTGGGAATGTAGGAGACCTGTTAATAACCCCTAGAATATCTTTAGAAAGGGAATGTGTTTTGTGGGAATGTAAGAGAGCTGTTAATTATCCCTTGAATATCTTTAGAAAATGATTGTGTTGTGTTGGAATTTAAGATAGCTGTTAATTATCCCAAGAATATCTTTAGAAAGGGAATGTGTTGTGTTGGAATTTAAGAGAGCTGTTAATTATCCCTAGAATATCTTTAGAAAGGGAATGTGATTTGTTGGAATTTAAGAGAGCTGTTAGTTATCCCTAGAATATCTTTAAATGTGGGATGTGTTGTGTGGGTGTTTAAGAGAGCTGTTAATTATCCCTAGAATATCTTTAGAAAGGGAATGTGGTGTGTTGGAATTTAAGACAGCTGTTAATTATTCCTGGAATATCTTTAGAAAGGGAATGTGTTGTGTGGGAATGTAGGAGACCTGTTAATTACCCCTAGAATATCTTTAGAAAGGGAATGTGTTGTGTGGGAATGTAAGAGAGCTGTTAATTATCCCTTGAATATCTTTAGAAAATGATTGTGTTGTGTTGGAATTTAAGATAGCTGTTAATTATCCCAAGAATATCATTAGAAAGGGAATGTGTTGTGTTGGAATTTAAGAGAGTTGTTAATTATCCCTAGAATATCTTTAGAAAGGGAATGTGTTGTGTTGGAATTTAAGAGAGCTGTTAATTATCCCTAGAATATTTTTAGAATGGGAATGTGTTGTGTGGGAATTTAAGAGAGCTGTTAATTATCCCTAGAATATTTTTAGAATGGGAATGTGTTGTGTGGGAATTTAAGAGAGCTGTTAATTATCCCTAGCATATTTTTAGAAAGGGAATGTGTTGTGTTGGAATTTAAGAGAGCTGTTAATTATTCCTACAATATCTTTAGGAAGGGAATGTGTTGTGTTGGAATTTAAGAGAGCTGGTAATTACCCTAGAATATCTTTCGAAAGGGAATGTGTTGTGTGGGAATTTAAGAGAGCTGTTAATTATCCCTAGAAAATCTTTAGAAAGGGAATGTGTTGTGTGGGAATTTAAGAGTTGTTAATTTTCCCAAGAATATCTTTAGAAAGGGAATGTGTTGTGTGGGAATTTAAGAGAGTTGTTAATTATCCCTAGAATATCTTTAGTAAGGGAATGTGTTGTGTTGGAATTTAAGAGAGCTGTTAATTATCCCTAGAAAATCTTTAGAAAGGGAATGTGTTGTGTTGGAATTTTAAGAGAGCTGTTAATTATCCCAAGAATATCATTAGACAGGGAATGTGTTGTGTTGGAATTTACGAGAGCTGTTAATTATCCCTAGAATATCTTTACAGAGGGAATTTGTTGTGCTGGAATTTAAGAGAGCTGTTAATTATCCCTAGAAAATCTTTAGAAAGGGAATGTGTTGTGTGGGAATTTAAGAGAGTTGTTAATTATCCCTAGAATATCTTTAGAAAGGGAATGTGATGTGTTGGAATTTAAGAGAGCTGTTAATTATCCCTAGAAAATCTTTAAATGTGGGATGTGTTGTGTGGGTGTTTAAGAGAGCTGTTAATTATCCCTAGAATATCTTTAGAAAGGGAATGTGGTGTGTTGGAATTTAAGACAGCTGTTAATTATCCCTGGAATATCTTTAGAAAGGGAATGTGTTGTGTGGGAATGTAGGAGACCTGTTAATTACCCCTAGAATATCTTTAGAAAGGGAATGTGTTGTGTGGGAATGTAAGAGAGCTGTTAATTATTCCTTGAATATCTTTAGAAAATGATTGTGTTGTGTTGGAATTTAAGATAGCTGTTAATTATCCCAAGAATATCTTTAGAAAGGGAATGTGTTGTGTTGGAATTTAAGAGAGCTGTTAATTATCCCTAGAATATTTTTAGAATGGGAATGTGTTGTGTGGGAATTTAAGAGAGCTGTTAATTATCCCTAGAATATTTTTAGAATGGGAATGTGTTGTGTGGGAATTTAAGAGAGCTGTTAATTATCCCTAGCATATTTTTAGAAAGGGAATGTGTTGTGTTGGAATTTAAGAGAGCTGTTAATTATCCCTACAATATCTTTAGGAAGGGAATGTGTTGTGTTGGAATTTAAGAGAGCTGGTAATTACCCTAGAATATCTTTCAAAAGGGAATGTGTTGTGTGGGAATTTAAGAGAGTTGTTAATTATCCCTGGAATATCTTTAGAAAGGGAATGTGTTGTGTTGGAATTTAAGAGAGCTGTTAATTATCCCTGGAATATCTTTAGAAAGGGAATGTGTTGTGTTGGAATTTTAAGAGAGCTGTTAATTATCCCTAGAATATCTTTACAAAGGGAATGTGTTGTGTTGGAATTTAAGAGAGCTGTTAGTTATCCCTAGAATATCTTTACAGAGGGAATTTGTTGTGTTGGAATTTAAGAGAGCTGTTAATTATCCCAAGAATATCTTTAGAAAGGGAATGTGTTGTGTTGGAATTTAAGAGAGCTGTTAATTATCCCTAGAATATTTTTAGAATGGGAATGTGTTGTGTGGGAATTTAAGAGAGCTGTTAATTATCCCTAGAATATTTTTAGAATGGGAATGTGTTGTGTGGGAATTTAAGAGAGCTGTTAATTATCCCTAGCATATTTTTAGAAAGGGAATGTGTTGTGTTGGAATTTAAGAGAGCTGTTAATTATCCCTAGAAAATCTTTAGAAAGGGAATGTGTTGTGTGGGAATTTGAGAGAGTTGTTAATTATCCCTAGAATATCTTTAGAAAGGGAATGTGATGTGTTGGAATTTAAGAGAGCTGTTAATTATCCCTAGAAAATCTTTAAATGTGGGATGTGTTGTGTGGGTGTTTAAGAGAGCTGTTAATTATCCCTAGAATATCGTTAGAAATGGAATGTGGTGTGTTGGAATTTAAGACAGCTGTTAATTATCCCTGGAATATCTTTAGAAAGGGAATGTGTTGTGTGGGAATGTAGGAGACCTGTTAATTACCCCTAGAATATCTTTAGAAAGGGAATGTGTTGTGTGGGATTGTAAGAGAGCTGTTAATTATTCCTTGAATATCTTTAGAAAATGATTGTGTTGTGTTGGAATTTAAGATAGCTGTTAATTATCCCAAGAATATCTTTAGAAAGGGAATGTGTTGTGTTGGAATTTAAGAGAGCTGTTAATTATCCCTAGAATATTTTTAGAATGGGAATGTGTTGTGTGGGAATTTAAGAGAGCTGTTAATTATCCCTAGAATATTTTTAGAATGGGAATGTGTTGTGTTGGAATTTAAGAGAGCTGTTAATTATCCCTAGAAAATCTATAGAAAGGGAATGTGTTGTGTGGGAATTTAAGAGTTGTTAATTATCCCTAGAATATCTTTGGAAAGGGAATGTGTTGTGTTGGAATTTAAGAGAGCTGTTAATTATCCCTAGAAAATCTTTAGAAAGGGAATGTGTTGTGTTGGAATTTAAGAGAGCTGGTAATTACCCTAGAATATCTTTAGAAAGGGAATGTGTTGTGTTGGAATTTAAGAGAGCTGTTAATTATCCCTAGAAAATCTATAGAAAGGGAATGTGTTGTGTGGGAATTTAAGAGTTGTTAATTTTCCCAAGAATATCTTTAGAAAGGGAATGTGTTGTGTGGGAATTTAAGAGAGTTGTTAATTATCCCTAGAATATCTTTAGAAAGGGAATGTGTTGTGTTGGAATTTAAGAGAGCTGTTAATTATCCCTAGAAAATCTTTAGAAAGGGAATGTGTTGTGTTGGAATTTTAAGAGAGCTGTTAATTATCCCTAGAATATCTTTACAAAGGGAATGTGTTGTGTTGGAATTTAAGAGAGCTGTTAGTTATCCCTAGAATATCTTTACAGAGGGAATTTGTTGTGTTGGAATTTAAGAGAGCTGTTAATTATCCCTGGAATATCTTTAGAAAGGGAATGTGTTGTGTGGGAATGTAGGAGACCTGTTAATAACCCCTAGAATATCTTTAGAAAGGGAATGTGTTTTGTGGGAATGTAAGAGAGCTGTTAATTATCCCTTGAATATCTTTAGAAAATGATTGTGTTGTGTTGGAATTTAAGATAGCTGTTAATTATCCCAAGAATATCTTTAGAAAGGGAATGTGTTGTGTTGGAATTTAAGAGAGCTGTTAATTATCCCTAGAATATCTTTAGAAAGGGAATGTGATTTGTTGGAATTTAAGAGAGCTGTTAGTTATCCCTAGAATATCTTTAAATGTGGGATGTGTTGTGTGGGTGTTTAAGAGAGCTGTTAATTATCCCTAGAATATCTTTAGAAAGGGAATGTGGTGTGTTGGAATTTAAGACAGCTGTTAATTATCCCTGGAATATCTTTAGAAAGGGAATGTGTTGTGTGGGAATGTAGGAGACCTGTTAATTACCCCTAGAATATCTTTAGAAAGGGAATGTGTTGTGTGGGAATGTAAGAGAGCTGTTAATTATCCCTTGAATATCTTTAGAAAATGATTGTGTTGTGTTGGAATTTAAGATAGCTGTTAATTATCCCAAGAATATCATTAGAAAGGGAATGTGTTGTGTTGGAATTTAAGAGAGTTGTTAATTATCCCTAGAATATCTTTAGAAAGGGAATGTGTTGTGTTGGAATTTAAGAGAGCTGTTAATTATCCCTAGAATATTTTTAGAATGGGAATGTGTTGTGTGGGAATTTAAGAGAGCTGTTAATTATCCCTAGAATATTTTTAGAATGGGAATGTGTTGTGTGGGAATTTAAGAGAGCTGTTAATTATCCCTAGCATATTTTTAGAAAGGGAATGTGTTGTGTTGGAATTTAAGAGAGCTGTTAATTATTCCTACAATATCTTTAGGAAGGGAATGTGTTGTGTTGGAATTTAAGAGAGCTGGTAATTACCCTAGAATATCTTTCGAAAGGGAATGTGTTGTGTGGGAATTTAAGAGTTGTTAATTTTCCCAAGAATATCTTTAGAAAGGGAATGTGTTGTGTTGGAATTTAAGAGAGCTGTTAATTATCCCTAGAAAATCTTTAGAAAGGGAATGTGTTGTGTGGGAATTTAAGAGTTGTTAATTTTCCCAAGAATATCTTTAGAAAGGGAATGTGTTGTGTGGGAATTTAAGAGAGTTGTTAATTATCCCTAGAATATCTTTAGTAAGGGAATGTGTTGTGTTGGAATTTAAGAGAGCTGTTAATTATCCCTAGAAAATCTTTAGAAAGGGAATGTGTTGTGTTGGAATTTTAAGAGAGCTGTTAATTATCCCAAGAATATCATTAGAAAGGGAATGTGTTGTGTTGGAATTTACGAGAGCTGTTAATTATCCCTAGAATATCTTTACCGAGGGAATTTGTTGTGCTGGAATTTAAGAGAGCTGTTAATTATCCCTAGAAAATCTTTAGAAAGGGAATGTGTTGTGTGGGAATTTAAGAGAGTTGTTAATTATCCCTAGAATATCTTTAGAAAGGGAATGTGATGTGTTGGAATTTAAGAGAGCTGTTAATTATCCCTAGAAAATCTTTAAATGTGGGATGTGTTGTGTGGGTGTTTAAGAGAGCTGTTAATTATCCCTAGAATATCTTTAGAAAGGGAATGTGGTGTGTTGGAATTTAAGAGAGCTGTTAATTATCCCTGGAATATCTTTAGAAAGGGAATGTGTTGTGTGGGAATGTAGGAGACCTGTTAATTACCCCTAGAATATCTTTAGAAAGGGAATGTGTTGTGTGGGAATGTAAGAGAGCTGTTAATTATTCCTTGAATATCTTTAGAAAATGATTGTGTTGTGTTGGAATTTAAGATAGCTGTTAATTATCCCAAGAATATCTTTAGAAAGGGAATGTGTTGTGTTGGAATTTAAGAGAGCTGTTAATTATCCCTAGAATATTTTTAGAATGGGAATGTGTTGTGTGGGAATTTAAGAGAGCTGTTAATTATCCCTAGAATATTTTTAGAATGGGAATGTGTTGTGTGGGAATTTTAGAGAGCTGTTAATTATCCCTAGCATATTTTTAGAAAGGGAATGTGTTGTGTTGGAATTTAAGAGAGCTGTTAATTATCCCTACAATATCTTTAGGAAGGGAATGTGTTGTGTTGGTGTGTTGGAATTTAAGAGAGCTGGTAATTACCCTAGAATATCTTTCGAAAGGGACTGTGTTGTGTGGGAATTTAAGAGAGTTGTTAATTTTCCCAAGAATATCTTTAGAAAGGGAATGTGTTGTGTTGGAATTTAAGAGAGCTGTTAATTATCCCTAGAAAATCTTTAGAAAGGGAATGTGTTGTGTTGGAATTTTAAGAGAGCTGTTAATTATCCCTAGAATATCTTTACAAAGGGAATGTGTTGTGTTGGAATTTAAGAGAGCTGTTAGTTATCCCTAGAATATCTTTACAGAGGGACTTTGTTGTGTTGGAATTTAAGAGAGCTGTTAATTATCCCTACAATATCTTTAGGAAGGGAATGTGTTGTGTTGGAATTTAAGAGAGCTGGTAATTACTCTAGAATATCTTTCGAAAGGGAATGTGTTGTGTGGGAATTTAAGAGAGTTGTTAATTTTCCCAAGAATATCTTTAGAAAGGGAATGTGTTGTGTTGGAATTTAAGAGAGCTGTTAATTATCCCTAGAAAATCTTTAGAAAGGGAATGTGTTGTGTTTGAATTTTAAGAGAGCTGTTAATTATCCCTAGAATATCTTTACAAAGGGAATGTGTTGTGTTGGAATTTAAGAGAGCTGTTAATTATCCCTGGAATATCTTTAGAAAGGGAATGTGTTGTGTGGGAATGTAGGAGACCTGTTAATAACCCCTAGAATATCTTTAGAAAGGGAATGTGTTTTGTGGGAATGTAGGAGACCTGTTAATAACCCCTAGAATATCTTTAGAAAGGGAATGTGTTGTGTTGGAATTTACGAGAGCTGTTAATTATCCCTAGAATATCTTTACCGAGGGAATTTGTTGTGCTGGAATTTAAGAGAGCTGTTAATTATCCCTAGAAAATCTTTAGAAAGGGAATGTGTTGTGTGGGAATTTAAGAGAGTTGTTAATTATCCCTAGAATATCTTTAGAAAGGGAATGTGATGTGTTGGAATTTAAGAGAGCTGTTAATTATCCCTAGAAAATCTTTAAATGTGGGATGTGTTGTGTGGGTGTTTAAGAGAGCTGTTAATTATCCCTAGAATATCTTTAGAAAGGGAATGTGGTGTGTTGGAATTTAAGACAGCTGTTAATTATCCCTGGAATATCTTTAGAAAGGGAATGTGTTGTGTGGGAATGTAGGAGACCTGTTAATTACCCCTAGAATATCTTTAGAAAGGGAATGTGTTGTGTGGGAATGTAAGAGAGCTGTTAATTATTCCTTGAATATCTTTAGAAAATGATTGTGTTGTGTTGGAATTTAAGATAGCTGTTAATTATCCCAAGAATATCTTTAGAAAGGGAATGTGTTGTGTTGGAATTTAAGAGAGCTGTTAATTATCCCTAGAATATTTTTAGAATGGGAATGTGTTGTGTGGGAATTTAAGAGAGCTGTTAATTATCCCTAGAATATTTTTAGAATGGGAATGTGTTGTGTGGGAATTTTAGAGAGCTGTTAATTATCCCTAGCATATTTTTAGAAAGGGAATGTGTTGTGTTGGAATTTAAGAGAGCTGTTAATTATCCCTACAATATCTTTAGGAAGGGAATGTGTTGTGTTGGTGTGTTGGAATTTAAGAGAGCTGGTAATTACCCTAGAATATCTTTCGAAAGGGACTGTGTTGTGTGGGAATTTAAGAGAGTTGTTAATTTTCCCAAGAATATCTTTAGAAAGGGAATGTGTTGTGTGGGAATTTAAGAGAGCTGTTAATTATCCCTAGCATATTTTTAGAAAGGGAATGTGTTGTGTTGGAATTTAAGAGAGCTGTTAATTATTCCTACAATATCTTTAGGAAGGGAATGTGTTGTGTTGGAATTTAAGAGAGCTGGTAATTACCCTAGAATATCTTTCGAAAGGGAATGTGTTGTGTGGGAATTTAAGAGTTGTTAATTTTCCCAAGAATATCTTTAGAAAGGGAATGTGTTGTGTTGGAATTTAAGAGAGCTGTTAATTATCCCTAGAAAATCTTTAGAAAGGGAATGTGTTGTGTGGGAATTTAAGAGTTGTTAATTTTCCCAAGAATATCTTTAGAAAGGGAATGTGTTGTGTGGGAATTTAAGAGAGTTGTTAATTATCCCTAGAATATCTTTAGTAAGGGAATGTGTTGTGTTGGAATTTAAGAGAGCTGTTAATTATCCCTAGAAAATCTTTAGAAAGGGAATGTGTTGTGTTGGAATTTTAAGAGAGCTGTTAATTATCCCAAGAATATCATTAGAAAGGGAATGTGTTGTGTTGGAATTTACGAGAGCTGTTAATTATCCCTAGAATATCTTTACCGAGGGAATTTGTTGTGCTGGAATTTAAGAGAGCTGTTAATTATCCCTAGAAAATCTTTAGAAAGGGAATGTGTTGTGTGGGAATTTAAGAGAGTTGTTAATTATCCCTAGAATATCTTTAGAAAGGGAATGTGATGTGTTGGAATTTAAGAGAGCTGTTAATTATCCCTAGAAAATCTTTAAATGTGGGATGTGTTGTGTGGGTGTTTAAGAGAGCTGTTAATTATCCCTAGAATATCTTTAGAAAGGGAATGTGGTGTGTTGGAATTTAAGAGAGCTGTTAATTATCCCTGGAATATCTTTAGAAAGGGAATGTGTTGTGTGGGAATGTAGGAGACCTGTTAATTACCCCTAGAATATCTTTAGAAAGGGAATGTGTTGTGTGGGAATGTAAGAGAGCTGTTAATTATTCCTTGAATATCTTTAGAAAATGATTGTGTTGTGTTGGAATTTAAGATAGCTGTTAATTATCCCAAGAATATCTTTAGAAAGGGAATGTGTTGTGTTGGAATTTAAGAGAGCTGTTAATTATCCCTAGAATATTTTTAGAATGGGAATGTGTTGTGTGGGAATTTAAGAGAGCTGTTAATTATCCCTAGAATATTTTTAGAATGGGAATGTGTTGTGTGGGAATTTTAGAGAGCTGTTAATTATCCCTAGCATATTTTTAGAAAGGGAATGTGTTGTGTTGGAATTTAAGAGAGCTGTTAATTATCCCTACAATATCTTTAGGAAGGGAATGTGTTGTGTTGGTGTGTTGGAATTTAAGAGAGCTGGTAATTACCCTAGAATATCTTTCGAAAGGGACTGTGTTGTGTGGGAATTTAAGAGAGTTGTTAATTTTCCCAAGAATATCTTTAGAAAGGGAATGTGTTGTGTTGGAATTTAAGAGAGCTGTTAATTATCCCTAGAAAATCTTTAGAAAGGGAATGTGTTGTGTTGGAATTTTAAGAGAGCTGTTAATTATCCCTAGAATATCTTTACAAAGGGAATGTGTTGTGTTGGAATTTAAGAGAGCTGTTAGTTATCCCTAGAATATCTTTACAGAGGGACTTTGTTGTGTTGGAATTTAAGAGAGCTGTTAATTATCCCTACAATATCTTTAGGAAGGGAATGTGTTGTGTTGGAATTTAAGAGAGCTGGTAATTACTCTAGAATATCTTTCGAAAGGGAATGTGTTGTGTGGGAATTTAAGAGAGTTGTTAATTTTCCCAAGAATATCTTTAGAAAGGGAATGTGTTGTGTTGGAATTTAAGAGAGCTGTTAATTATCCCTAGAAAATCTTTAGAAAGGGAATGTGTTGTGTTTGAATTTTAAGAGAGCTGTTAATTATCCCTAGAATATCTTTACAAAGGGAATGTGTTGTGTTGGAATTTAAGAGAGCTGTTAATTATCCCTGGAATATCTTTAGAAAGGGAATGTGTTGTGTGGGAATGTAGGAGACCTGTTAATAACCCCTAGAATATCTTTAGAAAGGGAATGTGTTTTGTGGGAATGTAGGAGACCTGTTAATAACCCCTAGAATATCTTTAGAAAGGGAATGTGTTGTGTTGGAATTTACGAGAGCTGTTAATTATCCCTAGAATATCTTTACCGAGGGAATTTGTTGTGCTGGAATTTAAGAGAGCTGTTAATTATCCCTAGAAAATCTTTAGAAAGGGAATGTGTTGTGTGGGAATTTAAGAGAGTTGTTAATTATCCCTAGAATATCTTTAGAAAGGGAATGTGATGTGTTGGAATTTAAGAGAGCTGTTAATTATCCCTAGAAAATCTTTAAATGTGGGATGTGTTGTGTGGGTGTTTAAGAGAGCTGTTAATTATCCCTAGAATATCTTTAGAAAGGGAATGTGGTGTGTTGGAATTTAAGACAGCTGTTAATTATCCCTGGAATATCTTTAGAAAGGGAATGTGTTGTGTGGGAATGTAGGAGACCTGTTAATTACCCCTAGAATATCTTTAGAAAGGGAATGTGTTGTGTGGGAATGTAAGAGAGCTGTTAATTATTCCTTGAATATCTTTAGAAAATGATTGTGTTGTGTTGGAATTTAAGATAGCTGTTAATTATCCCAAGAATATCTTTAGAAAGGGAATGTGTTGTGTTGGAATTTAAGAGAGCTGTTAATTATCCCTAGAATATTTTTAGAATGGGAATGTGTTGTGTGGGAATTTAAGAGAGCTGTTAATTATCCCTAGAATATTTTTAGAATGGGAATGTGTTGTGTGGGAATTTTAGAGAGCTGTTAATTATCCCTAGCATATTTTTAGAAAGGGAATGTGTTGTGTTGGAATTTAAGAGAGCTGTTAATTATCCCTACAATATCTTTAGGAAGGGAATGTGTTGTGTTGGTGTGTTGGAATTTAAGAGAGCTGGTAATTACCCTAGAATATCTTTCGAAAGGGACTGTGTTGTGTGGGAATTTAAGAGAGTTGTTAATTTTCCCAAGAATATCTTTAGAAAGGGAATGTGTTGTGTTGGAATTTAAGAGAGCTGTTAATTATCCCTAGAAAATCTTTAGAAAGGGAATGTGTTGTGTTGGAATTTTAAGAGAGCTGTTAATTATCCCTAGAATATCTTTACAAAGGGAATGTGTTGTGTTGGAATTTAAGAGAGCTGTTAGTTATCCCTAGAATATCTTTACAGAGGGACTTTGTTGTGTTGGAATTTAAGAGAGCTGTTAATTATCCCTACAATATCTTTAGGAAGGGAATGTGTTGTGTTGGAATTTAAGAGAGCTGGTAATTACTCTAGAATATCTTTCGAAAGGGAATGTGTTGTGTGGGAATTTAAGAGAGTTGTTAATTTTCCCAAGAATATCTTTAGAAAGGGAATGTGTTGTGTTGGAATTTAAGAGAGCTGTTAATTATCCCTAGAAAATCTTTAGAAAGGGAATGTGTTGTGTTTGAATTTTAAGAGAGCTGTTAATTATCCCTAGAATATCTTTACAAAGGGAATGTGTTGTGTTGGAATTTAAGAGAGCTGTTAATTATCCCTGGAATATCTTTAGAAAGGGAATGTGTTGTGTGGGAATGTAGGAGACCTGTTAATAACCCCTAGAATATCTTTAGAAAGGGAATGTGTTTTGTGGGAATGTAGGAGACCTGTTAATAACCCCTAGAATATCTTTAGAAAGGGAATGTGTTGTGTTGGAATTTAAGAGAGTTGTTAATTATCCCTAGTATATCTTTAGAAAGGGAATGTGTTGTGTTGGAATTTAAGAGAGCTGTTAATTATCCCTAGAATATCTTTAGAAAGGGAATGTGATGTGTTGGAATTTAAGAGAGCTGTTAGTTATCCCTAGAATATCTTTAAATGTGGGATGTGTTGTGTGGGTGTTTAAGAGAGCTGTTAATTATCCCTAGAATATCTTTAGAAAGGGAATGTGGTGTGTTGGAATTTAAGACAGCTGTTAATTATCCCTGGAATATCTTTAGAAAGGGAATGTGTTGTGTGGGAATGTAGGAGACCTGTTAATTACCCCTAGAATATATTTAGAAAGGGAATGTGTTGTGTGGGAATGTAAGAGAGCTGTTAATTATCCCTTGAATATCTTTAGAAAATGATTGTGTTGTGTTGGAATTTAAGATAGCTGTTAATTATCCCAAGAATATCTTTAGAAAGGGAATGTGTTGTGTTGGAATTTAAGAGAGCTGTTAATTATCCCTAGAATATTTTTAGAATGGGAATGTGTTGTGTGGGAATTTAAGAGAGCTGTTAATTATCCCTAGAATATTTTTAGAATGGGAATGTGTTGTGTGGGAATTTAAGAGAGCTGTTAATTATCCCTAGCATATTTTTAGAAAGGGAATGTGTTGTGTTGGAATTTAAGAGAGCTGTTAATTATCCCTACAATATCTTTAGGAAGGGAATGTGGTGTGTTGGAATTTAAGAGAGCTGGTAATTACCCTAGAATATCTTTCGAAAGGGAATTTGTTGTGTGGGAATTTAAGAGAGTTGTTAATTTTCCCAAGAATATCTTTAGAAAGGGAATGTGTTGTGTTGGAATTTAAGAGAGTTGTTAATTATCCCTAGTATATCTTTAGAAAGGGAATGTGTTGTGTTGGAATTTAAGAGAGCTGTTAATTATCCCTAGAATATCTTTAGAAAGGGAATGTGATGTGTTGGAATTTAAGAGAGCTGTTAGTTATCCCTAGAATATCTTTAGGAAGGGAATGTGTTGTGTTGGAATTTAAGAGAGCTGGTAATTACCCTAGAATATCTTTCGAAAGGGAATGTGTTGTGTTGGAATTTAAGAGAGCTGTTAATTATCCCTACAATATCTTTAGGAAGGGAATGTGTTGTGTTGGAATTTAAGAGAGCTGGTAATTACCCTAGAATATCTTTCGAAAGGGAATGTGTTGTGTGGGAATTTAAGAGAGTTGTTAATTTTCCCAAGAATGTCTTTAGAAAGGGAATGTGTTGTGTTGGAATTTAAGAGAGCTGTTAGTTATCCCTAGAATATCTTTAAATGTGGGATGTGTTGTGTGGGTGTTTAAGAGAGCTGTTAATTATCCCTAGAATATCTTTAGAAAGGGAATGTGGTGTGTTGGAATTTAAGACAGCTGTTAATTATCCCTGGAATATCTTTAGAAAGGGAATGTGTTGTGTGGGAATGTAGGAGACCTGTTAATTACCCCTAGAATATCTTTAGAAAGGGAATGTGTTGTGTGGGAATGTAAGAGAGCTGTTAATTATCCCTTGAATATCTTTAGAAAATGATTGTGTTGTGTTGGAATTTAAGATAGCTGTTAATTATCCCAAGAATATCTTTAGAAAGGGAATGTGTTGTGTTGGAATTTAAGAGAGCTGTTAATTATCCCTAGAATATTTTTAGAATGGGAATGTGTTGTGTGGGAATTTAAGAGAGCTGTTAATTATCCCTAGAATATTTTTAGAATGGGAATGTGTTGTGTGGGAATTTAAGAGAGCTGTTAATTCTCCCTAGCATATTTTTAGAAAGGGAATGTGTTGTGTTGGAATTTAAGAGAGCTGTTAATTATCCCTACAATATCTTTAGGAAGGGAATGTGGTGTGTTGGAATTTAAGAGAGCTGGTAATTACCCTAGAATATCTTTCGAAAGGGAATTTGTTGTGTGGGAATTTAAGAGAGTTGTTAATTTTCCCAAGAATATCTTTAGAAAGGGAATGTGTTGTGTTGGAATTTAAGAGAGTTGTTAATTATCCCTAGTATATCTTTAGAAAGGGAATGTGTTGTGTTGGAATTTAAGAGAGCTGTTAATTATCCCTAGAATATCTTTAGAAAGGGAATGTGATGTGTTGGAATTTAAGAGAGCTGTTAGTTATCCCTAGAATATCTTTAGGAAGGGAATGTGTTGTGTTGGAATTTAAGAGAGCTGGTAATTACCCTAGAATATCTTTCGAAAGGGAATGTGTTGTGTTGGAATTTAAGAGAGCTGTTAATTATCCCTACAATATCTTTAGGAAGGGAATGTGTTGTGTTGGAATTTAAGAGAGCTGGTAATTACCCTAGAATATCTTTCGAAAGGGAATGTGTTGTGTGGGAATTTAAGAGAGTTGTTAATTTTCCCAAGAATGTCTTTAGAAAGGGAATGTGTTGTGTTGGAATTTAAGAGAGTTGTTAATTATCCCTAGTATATCTTTAGAAAGGGAATGTGTTGTGTTGGAATTTAAGAGAGCTGTTAATTATCCCTAGAATATCTTTAGAAAGGGAATGTGATGTGTTGGAATTTAAGAGAGCTGTTAGTTATCCCTAGAATATCTTTAACTGTGGGATGTGTTGTGTGGGTGTTTAAGAGAGCTGTTAATTATCCCTAGAATATCTTTAGAAAGGGAATGTGGTGTGTTGGAATTTAAGACAGCTGTTAATTATCCCTGGAATATCTTTAGAAAGGGAATGTGTTGTGTGGGAATGTAGGAGACCTGTTAATTACCCCTAGAATATCTTTAGAAAGGGAATGTGTTGTGTGGGAATGTAAGAGAGCTGTTAATTATCCCTTGAATATCTTTAGAAAATGATTGTGTTGTGTTGGAATTTAAGATAGCTGTTAATTATCCCAAGAATATCTTTAGAAAGGGAATGTGTTGTGTTGGAATTTAAGAGAGCTGTTAATTATCCCTAGAATATTTTTAGAATGGGAATGTGTTGTGTGGGAATTTAAGAGAGCTGTTAATTATCCCTAGAATATCTTTACAGAGGGAATTTGTTGTGTTGGAATTTAAGAGAGCTGTTAATTATCCCTAGAAAATCTTTAGAAAGGGAATGTGTTGTGTGGGAATTTAAGAGAGTTGTTAATTATCCCTAGAATATCTTTAGAAAGGGAATGTGATGTGTTGGAATTTAAGAGAGCTGTTAGTTATCCCTAGAATATCTTTAAATGTGGGATGTGTTGTGTGGGAGTTTAAGAGAGCTGTTAATTATCCCTAGAATATTTTTAGAATGGGAATGTGTTGTGTGGGAATTTAAGAGAGCTGTTAATTATCCCTACAATATCTTTAGAAAGGGAATGTGGTGTGTTGGAATTTAAGACAGCTGTTAATTATCCCTAGAAAATCTTTAGAAAGGGAATGTGTTGTGTTGGAATTTTAAGAGAGCTGTTAATTATCCCTAGAAAATCTTTAGAAAGGGAATTTGTTGTGTTGGAATTTAAGAGAGCTGTTAATTATCCCTGGAATATCTTTAGAAAGGGAATGTGTTGTGTGGGAATGTAGGAGACCTGTTAATAACCCCTAGAATATCTTTAGAAAGGGAATGTGTTTTGTGGGAATGTAAGAGAGCTGTTAATTATCCCTTGAATATCTTTAGAAAATGATTGTGTTGTGTTGGAATTTAAGATAGCTGTTAATTATCCCAAGAATATCTTTAGAAAGGGAATGTGTTGTGTTGGAATTTAAGAGAGTTGTTAATTATCCCTAGAATATCTTTAGAAAGGGAATGTGTTGTGTTGGAATTTAAGAGAGCTGTTAATTATCCCTAGAATATTTTTAGAATGGGAATGTGTTGTGTGGGAATTTAAGAGAGCTGTTAATTCTCCCTAGCATATTTTTAGAAAGGGAATGTGTTGTGTTGGAATTTAAGAGAGCTGTTAATTATCCCTACAATATCTTTAGGAAGGGAATGTGGTGTGTTGGAATTTAAGAGAGCTGGTAATTACCCTAGAATATCTTTCGAAAGGGAATTTGTTGTGTGGGAATTTAAGAGAGTTGTTAATTTTCCCAAGAATATCTTTAGAAAGGGAATGTGTTGTGTTGGAATTTAAGAGAGTTGTTAATTATCCCTAGTATATCTTTAGAAAGGGAATGTGTTGTGTTGGAATTTAAGAGAGCTGTTAATTATCCCTAGAATATCTTTAGAAAGGGAATGTGATGTGTTGGAATTTAAGAGAGCTGTTAGTTATCCCTAGAATATCTTTAGGAAGGGAATGTGTTGTGTTGGAATTTAAGAGAGCTGGTAATTACCCTAGAATATCTTTCGAAAGGGAATGTGTTGTGTTGGAATTTAAGAGAGCTGTTAATTATCCCTACAATATCTTTAGGAAGGGAATGTGTTGTGTTGGAATTTAAGAGAGCTGGTAATTACCCTAGAATATCTTTCGAAAGGGAATGTGTTGTGTGGGAATTTAAGAGAGTTGTTAATTTTCCCAAGAATGTCTTTAGAAAGGGAATGTGTTGTGTTGGAATTTAAGAGAGTTGTTAATTATCCCTAGTATATCTTTAGAAAGGGAATGTGTTGTGTTGGAATTTAAGAGAGCTGTTAATTATCCCTAGAATATCTTTAGAAAGGGAATGTGATGTGTTGGAATTTAAGAGAGCTGTTAGTTATCCCTAGAATATCTTTAACTGTGGGATGTGTTGTGTGGGTGTTTAAGAGAGCTGTTAATTATCCCTAGAATATCTTTAGAAAGGGAATGTGGTGTGTTGGAATTTAAGACAGCTGTTAATTATCCCTGGAATATCTTTAGAAAGGGAATGTGTTGTGTGGGAATGTAGGAGACCTGTTAATTACCCCTAGAATATCTTTAGAAAGGGAATGTGTTGTGTGGGAATGTAAGAGAGCTGTTAATTATCCCTTGAATATCTTTAGAAAATGATTGTGTTGTGTTGGAATTTAAGATAGCTGTTAATTATCCCAAGAATATCTTTAGAAAGGGAATGTGTTGTGTTGGAATTTAAGAGAGCTGTTAATTATCCCTAGAATATTTTTAGAATGGGAATGTGTTGTGTGGGAATTTAAGAGAGCTGTTAATTATCCCTAGAATATCTTTACAGAGGGAATTTGTTGTGTTGGAATTTAAGAGAGCTGTTAATTATCCCTAGAAAATCTTTAGAAAGGGAATGTGTTGTGTGGGAATTTAAGAGAGTTGTTAATTATCCCTAGAATATCTTTAGAAAGGGAATGTGATGTGTTGGAATTTAAGAGAGCTGTTAGTTATCCCTAGAATATCTTTAAATGTGGGATGTGTTGTGTGGGAGTTTAAGAGAGCTGTTAATTATCCCTAGAATATTTTTAGAATGGGAATGTGTTGTGTGGGAATTTAAGAGAGCTGTTAATTATCCCTACAATATCTTTAGAAAGGGAATGTGGTGTGTTGGAATTTAAGACAGCTGTTAATTATCCCTAGAAAATCTTTAGAAAGGGAATGTGTTGTGTTGGAATTTTAAGAGAGCTGTTAATTATCCCTAGAAAATCTTTAGAAAGGGAATTTGTTGTGTTGGAATTTAAGAGAGCTGTTAATTATCCCTGGAATATCTTTAGAAAGGGAATGTGTTGTGTGGGAATGTAGGAGACCTGTTAATAACCCCTAGAATATCTTTAGAAAGGGAATGTGTTTTGTGGGAATGTAAGAGAGCTGTTAATTATCCCTTGAATATCTTTAGAAAATGATTGTGTTGTGTTGGAATTTAAGATAGCTGTTAATTATCCCAAGAATATCTTTAGAAAGGGAATGTGTTGTGTTGGAATTTAAGAGAGTTGTTAATTATCCCTAGAATATCTTTAGAAAGGGAATGTGTTGTGTTGGAATTTAAGAGAGCTGTTAATTATCCCTAGAATATCTTTAGAAAGGGAATGTGATGTGTTGGAATTTAAGAGAGCTGTTAGTTATCCCTAGAATATCTTTAAATGTGGGATGTGTTGTGTGGGTGTTTAAGAGAGCTGTTAATTATCCCTAGAACATCTTTAGAAAGGGAATGTGGTGTGTTGGAATTTAAGAGAGCTGTTAATTATCCCTGGAATATCTTTAGAAAGGGAATGTGTTGTGTGGGAATGTAGGAGACCTGTTAATTACCCCTAGAATATCTTTAGAAAGGGAATGTGTTGTGTGGGAATGTAAGAGAGCTGTTAATTATCCCTTGAATATCTTTAGAATGGGAATGTGTTGTGTGGGAATTTAAGATAGCTGTTAATTATCCCAAGAATATCTTTAGAAAGGGAATGTGTTGTGTTGGAATTTAAGAGAGTTGTTAATTATCCCTAGAATATCTTTAGAAAGGGAATGTGTTGTGTTGGAATTTAAGAGAGCTGTTAATTATCCCTAGAATATCTTTAGAAAGGGAATGTGATGTGTTGGAATTTAAGATAGCTGTTAATTATCCCAAGAATATCTTTAGAAAGGGAATGTGTTGTGTTGGAATTTAAGAGAGCTGTTAATTATCCCTAGAATATTTTTAGAATGGGAATGTGTTGTGTGGGAATTTAAGAGAGCTGTTAATTATCCCTAGAATATCTTTACAGAGGGAATTTGTTGTGTTGGAATTTAAGAGAGCTGTTAATTATCCCTAGAAAATCTTTAGAAAGGGAATGTGTTGTGTGGGAATTTAAGAGAGTTGTTAATTATCCCTAGAATATCTTTAGAAAGGGAATGTGATGTGTTGGAATTTAAGAGAGCTGTTAGTTATCCCTAGAATATCTTTAAATGTGGGATGTGTTGTGTGGGAGTTTAAGAGAGCTGTTAATTATCCCTAGAATATTTTTAGAATGGGAATGTGTTGTGTGGGAATTTAAGAGAGCTGTTAATTATCCCTACAATATCTTTAGAAAGGGAATGTGGTGTGTTGGAATTTAAGACAGCTGTTAATTATCCCTAGAAAATCTTTAGAAAGGGAATGTGTTGTGTTGGAATTTTAAGAGAGCTGTTAATTATCCCTAGAAAATCTTTAGAAAGGGAATTTGTTGTGTTGGAATTTAAGAGAGCTGTTAATTATCCCTGGAATATCTTTAGAAAGGGAATGTGTTGTGTGGGAATGTAGGAGACCTGTTAATAACCCCTAGAATATCTTTAGAAAGGGAATGTGTTTTGTGGGAATGTAAGAGAGCTGTTAATTATCCCTTGAATATCTTTAGAAAATGATTGTGTTGTGTTGGAATTTAAGATAGCTGTTAATTATCCCAAGAATATCTTTAGAAAGGGAATGTGTTGTGTTGGAATTTAAGAGAGTTGTTAATTATCCCTAGAATATCTTTAGAAAGGGAATGTGTTGTGTTGGAATTTAAGAGAGCTGTTAATTATCCCTAGAATATCTTTAGAAAGGGAATGTGATGTGTTGGAATTTAAGAGAGCTGTTAGTTATCCCTAGAATATCTTTAAATGTGGGATGTGTTGTGTGGGTGTTTAAGAGAGCTGTTAATTATCCCTAGAAAATCTTTAGAAAGGGAATGTGGTGTGTTGGAATTTAAGAGAGCTGTTAATTATCCCTGGAATATCTTTAGAAAGGGAATGTGTTGTGTGGGAATGTAGGAGACCTGTTAATTACCCCTAGAATATCTTTAGAAAGGGAATGTGTTGTGTGGGAATGTAAGAGAGCTGTTAATTATCCCTTGAATATCTTTAGAAAATGATTGTGTTGTGTTGGAATTTAAGATAGCTGTTAATTATCCCAAGAATATCTTTAGAAAGGGAATGTGTTGTGTTGGAATTTAAGAGAGCTGTTAATTATCCCTAGAAATTTTTTAGAATGGGAATGTGTTGTGTGGGAATTTAAGAGAGCTGTTAATTATCCCTACAATATCTTTAGAAAGGGAATGTGGTGTGTTGGAATTTAAGACAGCTGTTAATTATCCCTAGAAAATCTTTAGAAAGGGAATGTGTTGTGTTGGAATTTTAAGAGAGCTGTTAATTATCCCTAGAAAATCTTTAGAAAGGGAATTTGTTGTGTTGGAATTTAAGAGAGCTGTTAATTATCCCTGGAATATCTTTAGAAAGGGAATGTGTTGTGTGGGAATGTAGGAGACCTGTTAATAACCCCTAGAATATCTTTAGAAAGGGAATGTGTTTTGTGGGAATGTAAGAGAGCTGTTAATTATCCCTTGAATATCTTTAGAAAATGATTGTGTTGTGTTGGAATTTAAGATAGCTGTTAATTATCCCAAGAATATCTTTAGAAAGGGAATGTGTTGTGTTGGAATTTAAGAGAGTTGTTAATTATCCCTAGAATATCTTTAGAAAGGGAATGTGTTGTGTTGGAATTTAAGAGAGCTGTTAATTATCCCTAGAATATCTTTAGAAAGGGAATGTGATGTGTTGGAATTTAAGAGAGCTGTTAGTTATCCCTAGAATATCTTTAAATGTGGGATGTGTTGTGTGGGTGTTTAAGAGAGCTGTTAATTATCCCTAGAAAATCTTTAGAAAGGGAATGTGGTGTGTTGGAATTTAAGAGAGCTGTTAATTATCCCTGGAATATCTTTAGAAAGGGAATGTGTTGTGTGGGAATGTAGGAGACCTGTTAATTACCCCTAGAATATCTTTAGAAAGGGAATGTGTTGTGTGGGAATGTAAGAGCGCTGTTAATTATCCCTTGAATATCTTTAGAAAATGATTGTGTTGTGTTGGAATTTAAGATAGCTGTTAATTATCCCAAGAATATCTTTAGAAAGGGAATGTGTTGTGTTGGAATTTAAGAGAGCTGTTAATTATCCCTAGAAATTTTTTAGAATGGGAATGTGTTGTGTGGGAATTTAAGAGAGCTGTTAATTATCCCTAGAATATTTTTAGAATGGGAATGTGTTGTGTGGGAATTTAAGAGAGCTGTTAATTATCCCTAGCATATTTTTAGAAAGGGAATGTGTTTTGTTGGAATTTAAGAGAGCTGTTAATTATCCCTACAATATCTTTAGGAAGGGAATGTGTTGTGTTGGAATTTAAGAGAGCTGGTAATTACCCTAGAATATCTTTACAAAGGGAATGTGTTGTGTTGGAATTTAAGAGAGCTGTTAGTTATCCCTAGAATATCTTTACAGAGGGAATTTGTTGTGTTGGAATTTAAGAGAGCTGTTAATTATCCCAAGAATATCTTTAGAAAGGGAATGTGTTGTGTTGGAATTTAAGAGAGCTGTTAATTATCCCTTGAATATTTTTAGAATGGGAATGTGTTGTGTGGGAATTTAAGAGAGCTGTTAATTATCCCTAGAATATTTTTAGAATGGGAATGTGTTGTGTGGGAATTTAAGAGAGCTGTTAATTATCCCTAGCATATTTTTAGAAAGGGAATGTGTTGTGTTGGAATTTAAGAGAGCTGTTAATTATCCCTACAATATCTTTAGGAAGGGAATGTGTTGTGTTGGAATTTAAGAGAGCTGGTAATTACCCTAGAATATCTTTCGAAAGGGAATGTGTTGTGTGGGAATTTAAGAGAGCTGTTAATTATCCCTAGAAAATCTTTAGAAAGGGAATGTGTTGTGTTGGAATTTAAGAGAGTTGTTAATTATCCCTAGTATATCTTTAGAAAGGGAATGTGTTGTGTTGGAATTTAAGAGAGCTGTTAATTATCCCTAGAATATCTTTAAATGTGGGATGTGTTGTGTGGGTGTTTAAGAGAGCTGTTAATTATCCCTAGAATATCTTTAGAAAGGGAATGTGGTGTGTTGGAATTTAAGACAGCTGTTAATTATCCCTGGGATATCTTTAGAAAGGGAATGTGTTGTGTGGGAATGTAGGAGACCTGTTAATTACCCCTAGAATATCTTTAGAAAGGGAATGTGTTGTGTGGGAATGTAAGAGAGCTGTTAATTATCCCTTGAATATCTTTAGAAAATGATTGTGTTGTGTTGGAATTTAAGATAGCTGTTAATTATCCCAAGAATATCTTTAGAAAGGGAATGTGTTGTGTTGGAATTTAAGAGAGCTGTTAATTATCCCTAGAATATTTTTAGAATGGGAATGTGTTGTGTGGGAATTTAAGAGAGCTGTTAATTATCCCTAGAATATTTTTAGAATGGGAATGTGTTGTGTGGGAATTTAAGAGAGCTGTTAATTATCCCTAGCATATTTTTAGAAAGGGAATGTGTTGTGTTGGAATTTTAAGAGAGCTGTTAATTATCCCAAGAATATCATTAGAAAGGGAATGTGTTGTGTTGGAATTTACGAGAGCTGTTAATTATCCCTAGAATATCTTTACAGAGGGAATTTGTTGTGTTGGAATTTAAGAGAGCTGTTAATTATCCCTAGAAAATTTTTAGAAAGGGAATGTGTTGTGTGGGAATTTAAGAGAGTTGTTAATTATCCCTAGAATATCTTTAGAAAGGGAATGTGATGTGTTGGAATTTAAGAGAGCTGTTAGTTATCCCTAGAATATCTTTACATGTGGGATGTGTTGTGTGGGAGTTTAAGAGAGCTGTTAATTATCCCTAGAATATTTTTAGAATGGGAATGTGTTGTGTGGGAATTTAAGAGAGCTGTTAATTATCCCTAGAATATCTTTAGAAAGGGAATGTGGTGTGTTGGAATTTAAGACAGCTGTTAATTATCCCTAGAATATTTTTAGAATGGGAATGTGTTGTGTGGGAATTTAAGAGAGCTGTTAATTATCCCTAGCATATTTTTAGAAAGGGAATGTGTTGTGTTGGAATTTTAAGAGAGCTGTTAATTATCCCAAGAATATCATTAGAAAGGGAATGTGTTGTGTTGGAATTTACGAGAGCTGTTAATTATCCCTAGAATATCTTTACAGAGGGAATTTGTTGTGTTGGAATTTAAGAGAGCTGTTAATTATCCCTAGAAAATCTTTAGAAAGGGAATGTGTTGTGTGGGAATTTAAGAGAGTTGTTAATTATCCCTAGAATATCTTTAGAAAGGGAATGTGATGTGTTGGAATTTAAGAGAGCTGTTAGTTATCCCTAGAATATCTTTAAATGTGGGATGTGTTGTGTGGGAGTTTAAGAGAGCTGTTAATTATCCCTAGAATATTTTTAGAATGGGAATGTGTTGTGTGGGAATTTAAGAGAGCTGTTAATTATCCCTAGAATATCTTTAGAAAGGGAATGTGGTGTGTTGGAATTTAAGACAGCTGTTAATTATCCCTAGAAAATCTTTAGAAAGGGAATGTGTTGTGTTGGAATTTAAGAGAGCTGTTAGTTATCCCTAGAATATCTTTACAGAGGGAATTTGTTGTGTTGGAATTTAAGAGAGCTGTTAATTATCCCTGGAATATCTTTAGAAAGGGAATGTGTTGTGTGGGAATGTAAGAGACCTGTTAATAACCCCTAGAATATCTTTAGAAAGGGAATGTGTTTTGTGGGAATGTAAGAGAGCTGTTAATTATCCCTTGAATATCTTTAGAAAATGATTGTGTTGTGTTGGAATTTAAGATAGCTGTTAATTATCCCAAGAATATCTTTAGAAAGGGAATGTGTTGTGTTGGAATTTAAGAGAGTTGTTAATTATCCCTAGAATATCTTTAGAAAGGGAATGTGTTGTGTTGGAATTTAAGAGAGCTGTTAATTATCCCTAGAATATCTTTAGAAAGGGAATGTGATGTGTTGGAATTTAAGAGAGCTGTTAGTTATCCCTAGAATATCTTTAAATGTGGGATGTGTTGTGTGGGTGTTTAAGAGAGCTGTTAATTATCCCTAGAAAATCTTTAGAAAGGGAATGTGGTGTGTTGGAATTTAAGAGAGCTGTTAATTATCCCTGGAATATCTTTAGAAAGGGAATGTGTTGTGTGGGAATGTAGGAGACCTGTTAATTACCCCTAGAATATCTTTAGAAAGGGAATGTGTTGTGTGGGAATGTAAGAGAGCTGTTAATTATCCCTTGAATATCTTTAGAAAATGATTGTGTTGTGTTGGAATTTAAGATAGCTGTTAATTATCCCAAGAATATCTTTAGAAAGGGAATGTGTTGTGTTGGAATTTAAGAGAGCTGTTAATTATCCCTAGAATATTTTTAGAATGGGAATGTGTTGTGTGGGAATTTAAGAGAGCTGTTAATTATCCCTAGAATATTTTTAGAATGGGAATGTGTTGTGTGGGAATTTAAGAGAGCTGTTAATTATCCCTAGCATATTTTTAGAAAGGGAATGTGTTTTGTTGGAATTTAAGAGAGCTGTTAATTATCCCTACAATATCTTTAGGAAGGGAATGTGTTGTGTTGGAATTTAAGAGAGCTGGTAATTACCCTAGAATATCTTTACAAAGGGAATGTGTTGTGTTGGAATTTAAGAGAGCTGTTAGTTATCCCTAGAATATCTTTACAGAGGGAATTTGTTGTGTTGGAATTTAAGAGAGCTGTTAATTATCCCAAGAATATCTTTAGAAAGGGAATGTGTTGTGTTGGAATTTAAGAGAGCTGTTAATTATCCCTTGAATATTTTTAGAATGGGAATGTGTTGTGTGGGAATTTAAGAGAGCTGTTAATTATCCCTAGAATATTTTTAGAATGGGAATGTGTTGTGTGGGAATTTAAGAGAGCTGTTAATTATCCCTAGCATATTTTTAGAAAGGGAATGTGTTGTGTTGGAATTTAAGAGAGCTGTTAATTATCCCTACAATATCTTTAGGAAGGGAATGTGTTGTGTTGGAATTTAAGAGAGCTGGTAATTACCCTAGAATATCTTTCGAAAGGGAATGTGTTGTGTGGGAATTTAAGAGAGTTGTTAATTTTCCCAAGAATATCTTTAGAAAGGGAATGTGTTGTGTTGGAATTTTAAGAGAGCTGTTAATTATCCCTAGAATATCTTTACAAAGGGAATGTGTTGTGTTGGAATTTAAGAGAGCTGTTAGTTATCCCTAGAATATCTTTACAGAGGGAATTTGTTGTGTTGGAATTTAAGAGAGCTGTTAATTATCCCTGGAATATCTTTAGAAAGGGAATGTGTTGTGTGGGAATGTAGGAAACCTGTTAATAACCCCTAGAATATCTTTAGAAAGGGAATGTGTTTTGTGGGAATGTAAGAGAGCTGTTAATTATCCCTTGAATATCTTTAGAAAATGATTGTGTTGTGTTGGAATTTAAGATAGCTGTTAATTATCCCAAGAATATCTTTAGAAAGGGAATGTGTTGTGTTGGAATTTAAGAGAGCTGTTAGTTATCCCTAGAATATCTTTAAATGTGGGATGTGTTGTGTGGGTGTTTAAGAGAGCTGTTAATTATCCCTAGAATATCTTTAGAAAGGGAATGTGGTGTGTTGGAATTTAAGACAGCTGTTAATTATCCCTGGAATATCTTTAGAAAGGGAATGTGTTGTGTTGGAATTTAAGAGAGCTGTTAATTATCCCTAGAATATCTTTAGAAAGGGAATGTGATGTGTTGGAATTTAAGAGAGCTGTTAATTATCCCTAGAAAATCTTTAGAAAGGGAATGTGTTGTGTTGGAATTTTAAGAGAGCTGTTAATTATCCCAAGAATATCATTAGAAAGGGAATGTGTTGTGTTGGAATTTACGAGAGCTGTTAATTATCCCTAGAATATCTTTAGAAAGGGAATGTGTTGTGTTGGAATTTAAGAGAGCTGTTAATTATCCCTGGAATATCTTTAGAAAGGGAATGTGTTGTGTGGGAATGTAGGAAACCTGTTAATAACCCCTAGAATATCTTTAGAAAGGGAATGTGTTTTGTGGGAATGTAAGAGAGCTGTTAATTATCCCTTGAATATCTTTAGAAAATGATTGTGTTGTGTTGGAATTTAAGATAGCTGTTAATTATCCCAAGAATATCTTTAGAAAGGGAATGTGTTGTGTTGGAATTTAAGAGAGCTGTTAATTATCCCTAGAATATCTTTAGAAAGGGAATGTGATGTGTTGGAATTTAAGAGAGCTGTTAGTTATCCCTAGAATATCTTTAAATGTGGGATGTGTTGTGTGGGTGTTTAAGAGAGCTGTTAATTATCCCTTGAATATCTTTAGAAAATGATTGTGTTGTGTTGGAATTTAAGATAGCTGTTAATTATCCCAAGCATATCTTTAGAAAGGGAATGTGTTGTGTTGGAATCTAAGAGAGCTGTTAATTATCCCTAGAATATTTTTAGAATGGGAATGTGTTGTGTGGGAATTTAAGAGAGCTGTTAATTATCCCTAGAATATTTTTAGAATGGGAATGTGTTGTGTGGGAATTTAAGAGAGCTGTTAATTATCCCTAGCATATTTTTAGAAAGGGAATGTGTTGTGTTGGAATTTAAGAGAGCTGTTAATTATTCCTACAATATCTTTAGGAATGGAATTTGTTGTGTTGGAATTTAAGAGAGCTGGTAATTACCCTAGAATATCTTTCGAAAGGGAATGTGTTGTGTGGGAATTTAAGAGAGTTGTTAATTTTCCCAAGAATATCTTTAGAAAGGGAATGTGTTGTGTTGGAATTTAAGAGAGCTGTTAATTATCCCTAGAAAATCTTTAGAAAGGGAATGTGTTGTGTGGGAATTTAAGAGTTGTTAATTTTCCCAAGAATATCTTTAGAAAGGGAATGTGTTGTGTGGGAATTTAAGAGAGTTGTTAATTATCCCTAGAATATCTTTAGAAAGGGAATGTGTTGTGTTGGAATTTAAGAGAGCTGTTAATTATCCCTAGAAAATCTTTAGAAAGGGAATGTGTTGTGTTGGAATTTTAAGAGAGCTGTTAATTATCCCAAGAATATCATTAGAAAGGGAATGTGTTGTGTTGGAATTTACGAGAGCTGTTAATTATCCCTAGAATATCTTTACAGAGGGAATTTGTTGTGTTGGAATTTAAGAGAGCTGTTAATTATCCCTAGAAAATCTTTAGAAAGGGAATGTGTTGTGTGGGAATTTAAGAGAGTTGTTAATTATCCCTAGAATATCTTTAGAAAGGGAATGTGATGTGTTGGAATTTAAGAGAGCTGTTAGTTATCCCTAGAATATCTTTAAATGTGGGATGTGTTGTGTGGGAGTTTAAGAGAGCTGTTAATTATCCCTAGAATATTTTTAGAATGGGAATGTGTTGTGTGGGAATTTAAGAGAGCTGTTAATTATCCCTAGAATATCTTTAGAAAGGGAATGTGGTGTGTTGGAATTTAAGACAGCTGTTAATTATCCCTAGAAAATCTTTAGAAAGGGAATGTGTTGTGTTGGAATTTTAAGAGAGCTGTTAATTATCCCTAGAATATCTTTACAAAGGGAATGTGTTGTGTTGGAATTTAAGAGAGCTGTTAGTTATCCCTAGAATATCTTTACAGAGGGAATTTGTTGTGTTGGAATTTAAGAGAGCTGTTAATTATCCCTGGAATATCTTTAGAAAGGGAATGTGTTGTGTGGGAATGTAGGAGACCTGTTAATAACCCCTAGAATATCTTTAGAAAGGGAATGTGTTTTGTGGGAATGTAAGAGAGCTGTTAATTATCCCTTGAATATCTTTAGAAAATGATTGTGTTGTGTTGGAATTTAAGATAGCTGTTAATTATCCCAAGAATATCTTTAGAAAGGGAATGTGTTGTGTTGGAATTTAAGAGAGTTGTTAATTATCCCTAGAATATCTTTAGAAAGGGAATGTGTTGTGTTGGAATTTAAGAGAGCTGTTAATTATCCCTAGAATATCTTTAGAAAGGGAATGTGATGTGTTGGAATTTAAGAGAGCTGTTAGTTATCCCTAGAATATCTTTAAATGTGGGATGTGTTGTGTGGGTGTTTAAGAGAGCTGTTAATTATCCCTAGAATATCTTTAGAAAGGGAATGTGGTGTGTTGGAATTTAAGAGAGCTGTTAATTATCCCTACAATATCTTTAGGAAGGGAATGTGTTGTGTTGGAATTTAAGAGAGCTGGTAATTACCCTAGAATATCTTTCGAAAGGGAATGTGTTGTGTGGGAATTTAAGAGAGTTGTTAATTTTCCCAAGAATATCTTTAGAAAGGGAATGTGTTGTGTTGGAATTTAAGAGAGCTGTTAATTATCCCTAGAAAATCTTTAGAAAGGGAATGTGTTGTGTTGGAATTTTAAGAGAGCTGTTAATTATCCCTAGAATATCTTTACAAAGGGAATGTGTTGTGTTGGAATTTAAGAGAGCTGTTAGTTATCCCTAGAATATCTTTACAGAGGGAATTTGTTGTGTTGGAATTTAAGAGAGCTGTTAATTATCCCTGGAATATCTTTAGAAAGGGAATGTGTTGTGTGGGAATGTAGGAAACCTGTTAATAACCCCTAGAATATCTTTAGAAAGGGAATGTGTTTTGTGGGAATGTAAGAGAGCTGTTAATTATCCCTTGAATATCTTTAGAAAATGATTGTGTTGTGTTGGAATTTAAGATAGCTGTTAATTATCCCAAGAATATCTTTAGAAAGGGAATGTGTTGTGTTGGAATTTAAGAGAGCTGTTAGTTATCCCTAGAATATCTTTAAATGTGGGATGTGTTGTGTGGGTGTTTAAGAGAGCTGTTAATTATCCCTAGAATATCTTTAGAAAGGGAATGTGGTGTGTTGGAATTTAAGACAGCTGTTAATTATCCCTGGAATATCTTTAGAAAGGGAATGTGTTGTGTTGGAATTTAAGAGAGCTGTTAATTATCCCTAGAATATCTTTAGAAAGGGAATGTGATGTGTTGGAATTTAAGAGAGTTGTTAATTATCCCTAGAATATCTTTAGAAAGGGAATGTGATGTGTTGGAATTTAAGAGAGCTGTTAGTTATCCCTAGAATATCTTTAAATGTGGGATGTGTTGTGTGGGAGTTTAAGAGAGCTGTTAATTATCCCTAGAATATTTTTAGAATGGGAATGTGTTGTGTGGGAATTTAAGAGAGCTGTTAATTATCCCTAGAATATCTTTAGAAAGGGAATGTGGTGTGTTGGAATTTAAGACAGCTGTTAATTATCCCTAGAAAATCTTTAGAAAGGGAATGTGTTGTGTTGGAATTTTAAGAGAGCTGTTAATTATCCCTAGAATATCTTTACAAAGGGAATGTGTTGTGTTGGAATTTAAGAGAGCTGTTAGTTATCCCTAGAATATCTTTACAGAGGGAATTTGTTGTGTTGGAATTTAAGAGAGCTGTTAATTATCCCTGGAATATCTTTAGAAAGGGAATGTGTTGTGTTGGAATTTAAGAGAGCTGTTAATTATCCCTACAATATCTTTAGGAAGGGAATGTGTTGTGTTGGAATTTAAGAGAGCTGGTAATTACCCTAGAATATCTTTCGAAAGGGAATGTGTTGTGTGGGAATTTAAGAGAGTTGTTAATTTTCCCAAGAATATCTTTAGAAAGGGAATGTGTTGTGTTGGAATTTAAGAGAGCTGTTAATTATCCCTAGAAAATCTTTAGAAAGGGAATGTGTTGTGTTGGAATTTTAAGAGAGCTGTTAATTATCCCTAGAATATCTTTACAAAGGGAATGTGTTGTGTTGGAATTTAAGAGAGCTGTTAGTTATCCCTAGAATATCTTTACAGAGGGAATTTGTTGTGTTGGAATTTAAGAGAGCTGTTAATTATCCCTGGAATATCTTTAGAAAGGGAATGTGTTGTGTGGGAATGTAGGAAACCTGTTAATAACCCCTAGAATATCTTTAGAAAGGGAATGTGTTTTGTGGGAATGTAAGAGAGCTGTTAATTATCCCTTGAATATCTTTAGAAAATGATTGTGTTGTGTTGGAATTTAAGATAGCTGTTAATTATCCCAAGAATATCTTTAGAAAGGGAATGTGTTGTGTTGGAATTTAAGAAGAGAGCTGTTAGTTATCCCTTTAGGGAATATCTTTAAATGTGGGATGTGTTGTGTGGGTGTTTAAGAGAGCTGTTAATTATCCCTAGAATATCTTTAGAAAGGGAATGTGGTGTGTTGGAATTTAATTAGACTGTTAATTATCCCTAGAATATCTTTACAAAGGGAATGTGTTGTGTTGGAATTTAAGAGAGCTGTTAGTTATCCCTAGAATATCTTTACAGAGGGAATTTGTTGTGTTGGAATTTAAGAGAGCTGTTAATTATCCCTGGAATATCTTTAGAAAGGGAATGTGTTGTGTGGGAATGTAGGAAACCTGTTAATAACCCCTAGAATATCTTTAGAAAGGGAATGTGTTTTGTGGGAATGTAAGAGAGCTGTTAATTATCCCTGGAATATCTTTAGAAAGGGAATGTGTTGTGTTGGAATTTAAGAGAGCTGTTAATTATCCCTAGAATATCTTTAGAAAGGGAATGTGGTGTGTTGGAATTTAAGACAGCTGTTAATTATCCCTAGAAAATCTTTAGAAAGGGAATGTGTTGTGTTGGAATTTTAAGAGAGCTGTTAATTATCCCTAGAATATCTTTACAAAGGGAATGTGTTGTGTTGGAATTTAAGAGAGCTGTTAGTTATCCCTAGAA
The DNA here is from genome assembly GCF_045791955.1 of Oncorhynchus clarkii lewisi. NCBI lineage: Eukaryota > Metazoa > Chordata > Actinopteri > Salmoniformes > Salmonidae > Oncorhynchus > Oncorhynchus clarkii. The sequence continues at coordinate 991,050 of NC_092173.1, read as the reverse complement.
TATCTTTACAGAGGGAATTTGTTGTGTTGGAATTTAAGAGAGCTGTTAATTATCCCTGGAATATCTTTAGAAAGGGAATGTGTTGTGTGGGAATGTAGGAGACCTGTTAATAACCCCTAGAATATCTTTAGAAAGGGAATGTGTTTTGTGGGAATGTAAGAGAGCTGTTAATTATCCCTTGAATATCTTTAGAAAATGATTGTGTTGTGTTGGAATTTAAGATAGCTGTTAATTATCCCAAGAATATCTTTAGAAAGGGAATGTGTTGTGTTGGAATTTAAGAGAGTTGTTAATTATCCCTAGAATATCTTTAGAAAGGGAATGTGTTGTGTTGGAATTTAAGAGAGCTGTTAATTATCCCTAGAATATCTTTAGAAAGGGAATGTGATGTGTTGGAATTTAAGAGAGCTGTTAGTTATCCCTAGAATATCTTTAAATGTGGGATGTGTTGTGTGGGTGTTTAAGAGAGCTGTTAATTATCCCTAGAATATCTTTAGAAAGGGAATGTGGTGTGTTGGAATTTAAGAGAGCTGTTAATTATCCCTACAATATCTTTAGGAAGGGAATGTGTTGTGTTGGAATTTAAGAGAGCTGGTAATTACCCTAGAATATCTTTCGAAAGGGAATGTGTTGTGTGGGAATTTAAGAGAGTTGTTAATTTTCCCAAGAATATCTTTAGAAAGGGAATGTGTTGTGTTGGAATTTAAGAGAGCTGTTAATTATCCCTAGAAAATCTTTAGAAAGGGAATGTGTTGTGTTGGAATTTTAAGAGAGCTGTTAATTATCCCTAGAATATCTTTACAAAGGGAATGTGTTGTGTTGGAATTTAAGAGAGCTGTTAGTTATCCCTAGAATATCTTTACAGAGGGAATTTGTTGTGTTGGAATTTAAGAGAGCTGTTAATTATCCCTGGAATATCTTTAGAAAGGGAATGTGTTGTGTGGGAATGTAGGAAACCTGTTAATAACCCCTAGAATATCTTTAGAAAGGGAATGTGTTTTGTGGGAATGTAAGAGAGCTGTTAATTATCCCTTGAATATCTTTAGAAAATGATTGTGTTGTGTTGGAATTTAAGATAGCTGTTAATTATCCCAAGAATATCTTTAGAAAGGGAATGTGTTGTGTTGGAATTTAAGAGAGCTGTTAGTTATCCCTAGAATATCTTTAAATGTGGGATGTGTTGTGT